>NW_012114522.1:3367945-3375934 GCF_000951035.1 Colobus angolensis palliatus | reverse complement strand
GGAAGGAAGGAAGGAAGGAAGGAAGGAAGGAAGGAAGGAAGGAAGGAAGGAAGGAAGGAAGAAAGAGAAAGAAAGAAAGAAATTGCTTGCTCACAATTCTGGAGGCTGAGAAGTCCAAGATCAAGGTGCCAGCAGATTCGATTCAGTGTCTGACCAGGGTTCTGTGCTTCAAGGACGGCGCCTTCTCACTGCGTCCTCACATGGTGGAAGTCTGCCTCGGGCCTCTTTTATAAGGACTCCACCCTCTTGACCTCTTGACCTAATCACCTCCCAAAGCCTCACCCTCAATACTCTGTGTTGGTGGTTAGATTTCAGCGCAGGAATACTGGAGAGACGGGAATATTCAGACCACTGCACAGCTCCAACACTCTAACACTGTGGCCACATCTGGGGTTGCCCTGTATAATCATTCATAACACACCCTTTCATTTTCTAAGGTACCCCACTTTGGATGATAAATTATTTGACACCGTGGTGATTATAAGCCAGTGAAGGGCTCCTCGTAACTCCATCCACTGGTCCTCAAACCTGCGCACGTGGCTGTGCAGGTGACAGTCACAAAACAGTCAGCCGCTCATCTAAGGCATACAGGACAAGGCCCCACCTGCTGTGTGCTGTCTGGAGGCTGGTGTGGTAGCCAGGCCTGCAGCTGCAGGCCCTTCTCCCTGCTTCTGGGTGATGAGAGTGAACCCCACGGGCGAGGGCCCTTTGCCGCAGCTCTGCACCACCGCAGGAATCCTTTGAATGATGTGAGGCTTGTGGGCGACGGTGACTGTGAATCAGGAATTCCACAATGACACTGCTGACAGAAGCGGGTGGGAAGGCGATTCTGTATCTGGCTTATGCATCCACCCCCCTGAGAACAAGGGAACCAACCTGCCCCCGGGTGCTTGCTGGTCTCTTCGGGTAATGCTGCCACACCCAAAGTCACTGTTGTCCCCTGATGTTGGAGACTGGGACCTTAGCAGTGGCAGTGGCCAGCTCAGCCCTGGAGAGTTGAGAGCCATATTTTTTGCCTGTATGTTTCCCTATCTCTGCCATATTTTGTGTGTGAACCCAAGAATGAGCCCTGGGGTGGCTGGAAAGAGTCTGCCCGGCACCCACAGGCAGGCTAGCCTGTCTATCCTGTGACCGAGAGCCTCCTGCGTGAAGGATGCCTCTGGGGAGCATCTGCATGGGGCACGTGGGGTTCATTTCATGTGTCAACTTGACGGGGCCACAGGATGCCCAGATATCACGCTAAACATCATTTCCGGGTGTGTCCGGAGGGTGTTTCCAGTAGAGATGAGCATTTGAATCAGTAGACTAATAACCCGCAGTGTGGATGGGCCTCCCCCAGTTTGTTCAGAGCCTGAATGGAACAAAAAGGCCGGAGAAGGGAGAATTCACTCTCTCCGCCTGACTGCTGGAGCTGGGACATCCGTCTTCTCCTGCCCTGGGACTGGCACTCACACCATCGCAACATCAGCCTTCCTGGTTCCCAAACCTTCAGACTACAACAACCAGTTCTCCAGCTTACAGATGGAGCTCAGGGGACTTCTCAGCTCCATAACTGCATGAGCCAATTCCGTGTGCGTGTGTGCGCGCACACGTGCAGTGATCCTATTGGCTTTTTTCTCTGAAGAACCCTGACTACTACAGGGCACAAATACCTCATGTTCTGCAGTCATCTGAGAGGTCCATCCACACACCTCTTCCCCAGGCCACTTTGTCATCATCCTCCAACCCTGTTCTTTCCAAAGCCCTGCCCTGCTTGCCAGCCCACGCACTAGTGTAGATCCCTACCCCAGGCTGTGGTCCCTCCTCAGCAACATGAGCAACCAGATTCTCCCCCTGAAGTTTTGCCTCCTGGGAGAATCTGCAAGCATCTTTCAGGGTACCCCCTGAGTTGGTTATTACCACAGAAGGATGCAGCCACTGCACCCTCCTCCAAAGGAGGGAGCAGGGAGGAGGCAGCGCCCCAACCTCTCTCTCCACCTGCCCTCCCATCTCCTGGCAATGCCTCCTGGGGGCAAAACCCACCCAAAGACTCCCCAGCAGAGATCCAGGTCATAAATTTGAGAGGATCAGCCTTCCAGGCACAGGCCAGGGCAGAGAGAAGCTGGGGCTGGAAAGGAACAAGGGGTATAAACCTCCTTAGAAGACACTAAGGGGCCATGGTTAACTACACTGGACTTGCTAATAGGTTCCTTTCTTGAGAAATAGTAGAAATGGTCACTTTAAATTCACTTGATTGCGGTCCTGCAGCACTGACATTAAAATCTGGGAAGAATGTTGGAACCACTCATTGGTGCTATCCAAACATACCTGATGCATTCATACAACATCTACAACAACAAGAACTACGAGCCAGGCTCTGAGAACACAGATGAGTTCTTACAGATCTTATAGTCAGGAGATGCTGGGTGCAAGGTTAGCAAAAAAAAAAAAAAAAAAGGAAGAAAGATGATGATGTTGGACCTGGAGTACTGTGATGGAGACTCCCTGGGTGGGACATATTTAGGTGGGAGGCAAGGAAGGTCTCTGGAGAGAGGACATGGAAGCTGCGACCTGAAGGATGAGTTAGAGTGAGTGCTGTGTTAGCACCAGGAGCAGGGGGAATAGCAGCGGCAAAGAGCCCAGGACAAGAGAGAGCTCACAATGTACCAAGGTCAGGAAAAAGGCTGCCGTGTAGTGAGCGCTGTGGATATGGGCACAGCAGAGGTCAGCATGGTTATTTTAGGGAGTTGAAGGGGAGTCTGGATTGGGAGGCCCTCAAGTAGGCCGGAAGAGAAGACAACAGCTTGACCTGGGGTGGTAGAGATGAAGAAGGAGAGGAGGCAGATCTGAGGGTGGGCTACTGCAGAATATTCCCCACCTGGGCACTGGAGACCCAGATGACACGGGCGGGCACAATGAATGCTGGCCTGCAGTGAGGTGCATCCCACAGGCCCTGGCTCTGTTGTCACCTGCTGTGTGACTCCAGGCAAACCCTTCCCAGCCCCACCCCAGACCTCTCCTCCTCCCCTGTGGACAGGAAGGCAGGAGGAAGGAGGTGGCCAGGTGCTTCTGAGCAGCCTCAGCACCAATCCTCTTAAAGGTGCCCAAGCCTAGCAGGACAGCCCCTGATGGTGGGACTTCGGGCAGTGACTTCTCCCAACCTCACCGCATATCACAGCATCACCTGCAAAGTGGCTGTGATGATCGCATCCCATCACCGAGTGAGCACCTGATACATCTAACGTGCCCTGCCTGTGCCACGCTTGCAGCAAGTTCTCCATAAATGTCAGTTAAGAGGAGTAACACTACTGTCTGCTGCCATCTGTGACCTGGGGTGCTGGTGGGGCTGTCACTCAGGGGGACCCATCCCCTTGCTTGGGAGAGCCCATCCATGGGGACAGGGAAATTGTGCCAGCAGTGGGAAGGCCACCCAAGCAAGGCCAAGGAGAAGCCTTTCTCAGGGTTTACAAAGAGCCCTCTTCTCTCCTCCTGGGACCAGCGGTCTGTGAGCCTGCCTCCTAACGAGGAGAAGGCCGCCTGTGCTCAGCCTCCCAAAAAACCAGGACATCCCCTGAACTTCCCAACACTCAGCCTGATCAACTCTGCGCTTGGGTCAAACTAGGTTGGATTTCAGCTTCTTGCTGCAGAAAGATTCTTTGGCAGACAGGAACTACACAATGGAAGAGGCTCTGATGGACACCATCCTCTCACCAGGAGTGCCAGCAAAGAGTGCAACAGTGTCCCCACCATGAAGCCACACCCCACTCAACATGGAGCCCTGAGCTGGGCCAAGCTTGGAATGAAGACCCGGGCAACCAGTCCACTCTAGACCTAGGAAAGAAGGATTTCCACAGTGTCTCCCTGCCTGGCCTCCCATCTAAAAATGCCCCACCCAGTGAGTCTCCAGCACAGCCCACAAAACCCAGCGTCATCTTTTTTTCTGACTTTGCACCCTCACAGGTGCCCATCCTGGGAATTCACCACCCAGCCCTGCGGTTCTGATGGGACGCACAGGAGTGCACGGGAAAGAGGGCAACAGTGGCTCCCAGCTCTGTGGCTCTGCAATGCCAGGAGAACACTGTGCTGAGATGGGGGCTCTGATGGGCAGGCAGCCCTGACAATAGCAGTTTCCTGAGAAAGAATCACAGAACAGAACCTAAATGTAGACACTGGGAGAGCAGCTCCAGCCTTCCAGCCAAGGCAGGAAGAACTCGGTTCAGATCGTGGCTCCACCACTCACTGCTGAGCAGCCTGGAGCACATCATTTGCACCTCAGTGTGCTCCTCTGTAAAATGGGGGCAGAGGGCACGTCCACACCCTCAGAGGTCGACGTGAGGATAAGTGAGATAGAGGGTATAGTGCATAGTGCTAGTGCAGTGCCAGGCTCACATGAGTGCCCAATAAATGGCAGTTCTGAAAAAACACACAGCACACCACACACACGCACACACACACACAGAACAGAGGCAAAGATATTAAACTTCACCTAGGGCTGCAAATTTGCAACATGCAGCCTCTGTGACCAGTGTGCCAATTACACTCCCAACACCTTAGCCCCATCCTTGCCGCATGCATAACTTCCTCGGAAATCCCCCCTGCTGTGGACTGGATGCCTGTGTCCCCCTGAATTCCTAGGTTGAAATCCTAATCCCCAATGTGAGGTAATAGGAGCCAGGCCCTGGGGAAACAATTAGGAGGAAATTAGTGCCCTTTTAAAATAGACTCAAGGGAGCTCACTCGCCCCTTCCACCCTGTGAGGATACTGCAAGAAGGCACCATTCATGAACCAGAACGCAGGCCCTCACCAGACACTGAATCTGCCATGGCTTGATCTTGGACTTCCAGCCTCCAGAACGGTGAGAAATAAACCTGTGTTGTTCATAAGCTATATGGTGTTTTGTTACGGCAGCCCCAACGGACTAAGACAGCTCCCCTTCCTGAACTGTGCTCCATGTGCTAAACAGAGTTCAGACCATTTCATCCGTTCACTCCTCAAACATGTGGTGTGTGACCCCAAGGTGCAAGTCAAACCCTGGGGACCCCACGTTGAAACTGACTCATCCCTTAAGGTGTTGGGGGAACCACAGGGGAAGCCCACCAAGGAAGAGGCATCCGGGGACCTTGAAGGCTGTGCAGGCGTTGGCCAGGCAAGGCAGGGGCAGGGGTGCCCCAGGGCAGGGAGCAGCCCCAAGGCCTCCTGGGAACTCTCCTGGAGGAAGGCGAGCAGGGGACAGTGCACAGCCCCCCAGGTCCAGCCCACCCAGGCTCTTGGCTACCAGACTAAGGGCTGCAACGTCTATGTTTTTCTGGAAGCAACTCCAAGCCAGGGGCGTTTCCATACCAGAAAACGGAAAAAAATAAGATTTGCTTTTTTTCCCAACAGAAGCAGTGAGCTCCAGGCCCTGGTTGAGAGGTGGTGGGGTACAGTGACTGAGGACAAGCCTTGAGGTAGGACCGAAAGGCTCTCCACCACCAAAAGCTGTGGGACCTCAGGCAAATCACTTAATCTCTCTGTGCCTCAGTAAAACGGAGCCAACAAGAGCACCTATTTCATGGGGTTGTGGTCAGAAGGAAAGCAGCTCATACCGAGGAAGCACCAGAAGCGTCCCTGGATCCTACGTAGTGCCTCTCAGTGTTGGCTGCTGTTACTGGAGCTCTGTGCCTATCCACAGCCATGGGGTTGGAGCTGGACCTGCTTCATGAGTGTGTGACCCATGCAGCCATGCAGGCCCCATGCTTGGAAGGGGCTCATGCTTAGGGTTTAAGGCTCTGCAGAGTCATAAAATTCCTGATAGCTTTATGTTTGAATGCGTGCTTCCTAAGCAATGTCTGATGGAACAGCAGAGCCTGTGCTGTGAGCATGGAGCATGTGCTTCTGCCTCCTGCCGCCTCCCCGACCCGGGTTCTCAGCTGCCTGCTCCCCTGGCCTCTGGCACCCTGGACCCCACCCTTCCTCCTATGTGTGCCTAGTCCCAGTGTCACTGCTGCCCTCCTCCCCTGGCGAGGGCCAGGGTCTAGGAGTGTATGCACCCCAGTGCATCCTGGGGTGGATCATGGCGGTGACCACCCTTCCTTGGGCTGGTAGTGCCACTGTGTGTTCAGTGGGCAGTTCAGCAGGAACATCAGGTGCCAATTGTGTCTCAACCCCAAGGCTGCAACGCCCTGTGAGCCACCTGTCTGCCGTGGGTTGGGGCATCAGCCTGTGGACCTGTGGGAAGGGGAGATGCCTGGCTCGACACTCAACTTCCCTGTCCCTGGCCAGAAGACAGGTGTCTTGCAAGAGTCCGCACTCACCCTGCAAGCATGCCCGTGCCCAAAGGCACACGATGTTACATAGGAAATAAAACCACCATGACAGGTGGAGAGAGAGTGCAGAAGAAAGTGAGTACTTTTAACCACACTTTCCCCTACTTTTTGAACACAGAGCCCTGCATTTTCATTTCGCACTGAGCCCCACAAATTTTGTAGCTAGTCCTGGGTAGGAAGGAGGTAGGGGAGGGGGAGGGGAGGACTTGCACCTTTTACTCCAACCATTTCCATATTGTTTCATGTTTTTCCAAGATGCATGTGATGATGCATTCATTTTGCGAGTTTTTTTATTCCAAAAAGAGTTTAATGGCTACACACGCAGAAAGAGACACAAACACGCACACAGACACACCTATACAGACATAGAGATATGCAGACATACACAGACACACTTGGATGCACACACAGATGCACACATAGATTACACAGTCACACCCACAGATACATACACGGACACACACACACACTGGCGTTCAGAACCCAGGGACTGACTCCCAGCCCAAAGATCTTTCACGACCCATTGCCAGCCACAAGCAGGCTCTGGGGAGTCCTAAGAGAGCTGGAGAAGGTTCTACGTCGAGCCTGCCTGACCCTTTTCTGAAAAGCAGAGAAAGACCGTGTGGCATTCACTCACTCATGCACTCACTCATCGACAGTCAACAATTCCATACTGAGAAGCTGCGATTTGCTGAGCACAGTCAGTGTCCTGCAGAGGTGACCGGATCTAGTCCCTGCCCTCAAGGGGTGAGGGTATTCCCAGGGATGAGGACGCCTGGGACAGAGAAGGCATCCCAGGTGGGTGGAAGCCCTCACTCCACAGCAGGGAGGTGGGAAACAGACACATTCAGGGGCCTGGAGGGAGCTGAGCATGAGCAGGCGACCAGGGCGTGGTCAGAGCATGGGGGACAATGAGACTGAGGAGGCAGCTACAGCAGATTGTGGGGACACTGAGAGCCGGCAGAAGAGCTCACCTGTGGACAACGGGCCCCACTCCCTGCCACAGCCTGTCCCCTCCACTTTGCTGACAGTGTCCCTGTGATGTCTTCCCGTGACAGTGTGAGCACAGGCCAAGGAGGACCCGCCCAGGAGAAGCACAGCCTCTGGAGCTCTGCCACTGGCAGCTGTGTGGCCTCGGGCAAGTTACTTAACTTCTCTGCGCCTCAGTTTCCTTATCCTATAATGGGGATAATGTGGCGAGGATTCAACGGAGTGGGGGGGGCGTGGATATTTGAAAGCTCTCGGAACTGTGTGTTTGTTATATAAAGTGACAGAGGCCAGCACCCTGCCCAGGTCCACCAGCCCTCTGTACCTTCCATCACCCACCTCACTGGGCCCCTGAAGGGAGGAGGGAAGAAAGCAAAAACAGATTCCTGGGCCCTCACCAGTACCCCCCATAGGCCTCTTCTTTTCTCTCTGCCACAACCTTGCCCCCTGAGCAACGTCATCCCCATTTCACAGAAGAGAAACTGAGGCCCTGAGAGAGTAAGCCACTTGCTGAAGGCCACCCGGCCAGTCAGGGTGAAGCCAGGATTCCATCCAGGCGGGGCAGCGTCTCGGGCCACAGAGTGCGCTGTCCCTGTCCCTGGGACCCTCCGCATAAACGCCAACCCGGG
The DNA here is from genome assembly GCF_000951035.1 of Colobus angolensis palliatus. Taxonomy (NCBI): domain Eukaryota; kingdom Metazoa; phylum Chordata; class Mammalia; order Primates; family Cercopithecidae; genus Colobus; species Colobus angolensis. The sequence continues at coordinate 3,368,033 of NW_012114522.1, read as the reverse complement.
TCACCTCCCAGGGTGCGAGAACAGCTGTCCATCCCACCGACGCTCTTCGGGCTCTGGGCGCGCCACTGTTATGGACTGTCCCCTGCCA
>NW_012114522.1:3367229-3367674 GCF_000951035.1 Colobus angolensis palliatus | reverse complement strand
GAGACACTGTGGCTGACACCGGTGGAGCGATCAGCCCCGGCTCGCGCGGCGGGCAAGTGCTGGAGGCAGGGTTCCAAGCCGGTTCTGTCGGGTTCCCTCAAGACCCCGAGAGCACGGGCTCCAGAGGGACCCCGGCACTTCGGACCCTAGCTGAGCCAGCCCTGCCCCAGGACCGCGCCGGGGTCGGTGCCCGGGCTCTCTGAGTCCCGCTTCTGGCCCGCGAAGACGCGCCCTGTCCTCCAGTGGCGGGAGTCCCACACCCGAGGGCCGTATCCCCGGGCAGGGTGAGGTCCTGCGGGGCTGGGGATCAGGCGGGGTGGACGCGGGGCGGCTCCGGAGCGGCAGGGCCGGGCGCCCTGCAGTCCGCGCTTACCTTCGGAAACTTCGAGGTCGGCGGCCCCATTGAGCTGGCACAGGCACCAGGAGCCCTGGTCGGCGGCGGGCG
>NW_012114522.1:3361322-3366819 GCF_000951035.1 Colobus angolensis palliatus | reverse complement strand
AGAAGCGTCCCTTTCTGCCCCACCCACCGGTCCCGCGGCAGCCGCCTCTGCCAGCCGTCACCGTCACCGCGCGAGGGCCGCCTGCCTCACGGCGATGCCCATTTTACTGAGAAGAAACTGAGGCACGGAGAGGGAAAGGGACTCAGCCGGAGTAACTGGCCAAGGAGAAGCTCCAGCTCCAGACTGCGATTCTGGTTTGAAGCCCCTTTGCGTCCTGCCCTTCCCTAGACCCGCCCTGCTGGGAGCCGGGGTCGCTGCCCACCCCCGCCCCCACACTGGGTCCGAGGGGTACAGCAATCAATGCCATGAGGAAGGGCGGGAGCTTCACGGACGCGCCCTCCGACCTTCCACGTGCAACAGAGGAAGGAGGAAGAGCAATCGGCCACGCCGAGAGGAGGAGGCTGGACGTCCCCTGGAAGGGCCAGGGCTAGAGAAGCCCATCCAAGGAGGGAGGAGAGAGCCTGCTCCCAGGGTGATCCTAAGGCACGAGGGGCCGCTGGCCCTCTTGGGGTCCCAGCTGTCTCTCCCTGAATGAGCACAGAACCCCATGATGCCAATGTGCACAAAGTGCAAGCAGACAGCCGCAGAAACACACGTTCATCCCCCCACTTCCCCCTCTCCTCCCTCACCCTCCCAGGAAGGGAGAGGAGAGGGGATGGCTAAGGAGAGACCCTCCAGGGAGCAGAAGGAGAGCAGAGGGAAGGAAAGAGTGCCGCAGGCCCCAGGCCCAAGGTCAGGTCACCCCACCCCACCTTGGCCCAGTTCTAGGCCCCTGAGCTGAACCCTAGCCCCTCTATACCTCACCTGGCAGGAGGGATCATTCCAGTTCCTCTGCCTTCTAAGCCTCTGACCCCTTCCCTCTTCCTTCTTGGCCTGGAAAGTCCAACTTCTTCACCTCCTCCTCCAGGAAGGCCTCCAGAGTCCTCCCAGGAGCCCCAAAAGCCCCAGAGCCACTTCTCCCGCCGGCAGTGCCTGTCTTCTGACACAAGGGCATCCTGCAGCAGCATCAGCCCCTGTTCTCTCAGCTCCCAGCCCTGGGCCTGGCACAGCATCAGGGCATGGCAGGTTTTCCTGATAAATACAGGTCCCACAGGCAGCCTTACAGCCTGAGGTAGGGTGGACCTGGGTCAGGTCCCAGGCAATCACTTGGCATGGCCTAGTTTCATATTTACAACAACCCTATGAATAGGCATAAATATCCCCATTTTAAAGGTTAGAACCTGGAGGCTCTGGGTCAGGCTGCCAGGAGCCATGGGATGCATCATCCCTGCCCCAGGGTTAAGTGACTTGCTTACACTGCAGGTGAGCTACGGAGGTGGGAGGAGCTCCTCGGCTGAGCTTTTTGCACTGCACCAGGTCATGGCCCATTTCCTTGAGTGTGCAAGGGAAACAGGCATGCAGGTAATAATAAATTCATTTGTTCTTTCGACAAAAGGTAGACAGCCCCTCCTTCCTCCCAGGTGCCACATCTGGTAGTGAACAAAACAAAGTCTCATGGAGCGTATGGTGTAGAAAGTGAGGAAGATATTAACCAAATGCACAAATTACTATTGAATTCTATACAGCCATCAATGCTATGGAGAGGGGAGGTTCATGGACGCTCTCCTTGGCCTTCCATGTGCAAGACACAAAGGAGGAATCGCAGTCCATCGCGCAAAGAGTGGAGGAAGTGCTTCCAGGCAGGAGGGTCAGCACGTGCAAAGGGCTTGCAGTAGGAAGGGACTTGAAGGATCCAGCCACGCAAGGGTGGTGACTGAAGGAAGCGAGCTCATTCCAGGCAGAAGAGACACACAGAAGAGGAAAGGGGGGCGAGGATGGGGAGCCATGGGGCCTGATTGCAGTTGCTGGGAGGAATGTAGTACAAGCATGTGGGAGGTACGGCCAAAAAAGCAAGTTGGGGCTAAACCCTGAATTGTCTGCAATGCAAGCTGAGGATGAGGCTTCCTGAGAGAGACACTGGGTAGCCATGGAAGGCTTGGGGGCAGAAGTATGCCAGGGTCCCTGCTGCTGATCGGGAAGACCGTTTGGCACTGGACGTAGTCCCAAGCAGTTCGCCCATTAAAGCAAGAGGGAGTTCCCCAGAACTGTCCCACTTGCTCAGGAGGATGAAGAGTGCTGATGTCACAGGGTCCAGACTGAACGGGAGACGGCGCTGGTGGGCTCCTATCGCAAACTCTCACACCTACAGAGGTCAGGCTGTTGCTCCTCGTGAGTCACCTGGGACACGTCTGGTGAAGAAGGGCGAGGGCACACGCTACGCTTCGCAAGGGCAGCGATGGCCGCTTTGAGGAGCATCAATGCCAGAGAACACTGGCATAACCTGAAACAGTCCACGTCGCTGCATAGGCCCCTCTGGACCCTGCGTTTTTCATGACAGAGCTTTGATTCAAACGGGAAGCCTTTGCAGTACATCGCGTCAGAGTGGGGGATGGGGGGGATACACATTTGGCACCAGCTTTTTTTCTGACAACAATTTGCTACTAGTAACCAAAGTAACAGAACCCAAAACCTAAAATAGCCTCTTCGGGCTGGGCACGCCAGAGCCTGTTCTTAGAAAGAAATGTTTCTAGGCTGTAGTCTGTCCCTGCAGTGAAATGCCACCCCCCATGAAGTGAAGCCGAACTTTCATCTGAGATTGTCACAGAAGATACCCAGATACTTCCCCCCACCCAGGAGACTCCCCCTACTTCACTGCAGTGAGGAATCCCCTCCCCCAACCCCAGCCAAGAAGGGCCTGTGCCCAAGGCCAGGATGGACACTCTCTCACTGCTGTCACAGCTCAGAAAACAGTTGAGGAGGAAAAAGAAACCAACTCAGACCGGCCATTAGAAGAGACCAAGGGAAATGAAATTAATGCTTTGTGTCAACACGGGCCTGAGCACATTGTACCCAGACCACATCATCATCCCTGCCTCCCCATGGCTCAAACAGCACATCATATTCACCAGCAGGTTCTGTCAGCTCTTCCTGCAAAACACAGTCAAGCCTGACCACGTGTCACCACCTCCACTGCTATTCCCAGGACCTAACCACCGTCATGTCTCACCTGGACTATTGCACACGCCTCCTACTTGGTCTCCCCACTTCCGGCCCGGCCGGGTCTGGAGTGTTCTCCACCCAGCAACACAGCAGTCAGAGGGATCCTCTTACAACATAAGTCAGATCACCCCACTCTTTGCTCAAAATCCTGCAATGGCTCCCATCTCCTTCGGAGTAAAAGCCAAAGTCCCACAAAGCCCTATATCTGTCCACTGTCCCCCATTCTAGAACCTTCCCTCCTGTTGTTCTTCCCCTGGTTCCCTCCATTCCAGCTACAGGGACCTCCTTGCTGGCTCCTGAGCTTACCAGGCATGGTCCTGCCTCAGGGCCTTTGCACTTGCAGTGACTGCTGCCCAGTAAGCTTGGTAAGCTTGGTCCCCAGACATCCACACCGCCCTCTTCTGCACCTCCTGCTCAGATGTTCCTTTCTCAATGTGGCTTTTGCTATTTAAAACTGCACCCCTTTAAATTGTATCCAATTTAAAACTGTACCCACTACCCTACCCTCCTGATGGAGTTTGGATATTTGCCCCCTTCAAATCTCAAGTTGAAATGTGATCCCCGTCGGGTGTCATGGTTCACACCTGTAATCCCAGCACGTTGGGAGGTTGAGGGGGGCAGATCACCTGAGGTCAGGAGTTCAAGACCAGCCGGGCCAACAGGGTGAAACTCCATCTCTACTAAAAATACAAAAATTAGCCAGGCATGGCGACAGTCACCTGTGATCCCAGCTACACAGGAGGCTGAAGCAGGAGGATTGCTTGAACTCGGGAGGTGGAGGTTGCAGTGAGATTATGCCACTGCACTCCAGCCTGGGCGACAAGAGCAAAAACTCTGTCTCAAAAAAAAAAAAAAAAAAAAAAAAAAAAAAAAGCAAGAACCAGCCCAGGGCTTAGTTATGAAGAGGGGAGCTGCAGAGTAGGCCAGGTCCCCAATCCTGTCAGGTCTGCAATGCCAAGCTTCCAGCCCTGATCACAAAGGAGTGGGACTCCAAGAAGAGCATCATGGGATGTCTGAGTGAATGCACAGTCTCCAATTGTGGTTCCCCAGATTTACCTGGACCCCCTGGGCATGCAGAAGTGCCCAAGTCCTCCCTCAGAGGATAACAGCCTCTCCTTGCCTAAAGATGATACCGCGGCCTTCAACGTGGAAAACCAAACATCCTGCCCTCAGAATCCACCTACAACCTGTGCCGGCCACCAGATTCATCCCTGGGGTTAGGTCACAACCACACCGACCTGGGGACATGCTGGACCAGCCAGGGAGGACAAGACTACACCCTGAAGGAGCTATGGACCCAGCCAGCATGGAGCAGTGGGGGGTGGGACAGTGCTCTTGGGACTGGATCAAGGGCAGGAAGAGCTCGTGAAATGGGGGCCTTCTCCCGTTGTTATGGACTCTATTGTATCCCCCCAAAAAATTCATAGGTGGAAGCTCTAACCCCCAATGTGACTGTATTTGGAGACAGGGCCTATAAGGAGGTGATTAAGGTGAAATGAAGTCATCAGGGTGAGACCCTAACCTGATAAGGCTGGTATCCTTAGAAAAGGAGGAAAAGACACCAGATCTCAATCCCTCTCTCTCTCTGTCTGTCTCTCTGTCTCTCTGCCTCTCTCTCTCTGTCTGTCTCTCTGTCTCTCTGCCTCTCTCTCTCTCTCTCTCCCTCTCCCCCCACCTCCTCCTGCCTTACATGCACAGAGGAAAGGCTATGTGAGGACACAGGGAGAAGACAGCCATGTACAAGGCAAGGAGCAAGCTCTCTCCAGAAACCGATCCTGCTGGTACCTTGATCTTGGACTTCCAGCCTCCAGAACCAGGAGAAAATAAATGTCTGCTGTTTAAGCCATTCAGTCTGTGGTTTCTTCTTATGGCAGCCCGAGATGACTAAGACACCAGTCATGCCGGATTTAACAGCAGGAGACAGTGCTAACGCACTGCTGAAGTGGCTCTTGAAACTTGGAGAAAGATGGCAGATGATAGAAGAAGGGATCAAAAGACAGAGAAGTGGGCATGGACCGGAGCAGACAGAAAACCCACTGGGTGACAGCGTTCCACAAGACACCACTGAGGACGTCCCATTGACCCGGCACTGGCTTCACCAGGTAGCTCAGGGATAGGGCTGTCTGCCATAGGCCAGGGTGGGTGGTGGGAGGTGCCATTACAGAACGAGGCTTGCTGAGAGTGCTGGGAATAAGAGGGTCCAGAAATAAGGGGCTGGGAGCGCGCACCAAACCACCGGAAGCAAGGTCAGTGCAATCACTTTAACAAGCATCAAGGCTGGAACGCAGTGAGGTCCACGGCGAGCCATGGAGATGCTTGATAGAAAACGGCACCTGGCTGGGTGTGGTGGCTCATGCCTATAATCCCAGCACTTTGAAAGGCTGAGGCAGGTGAATCACCTGAGGTCAGGAGTTCAAGACCAACCTGGCCAACATGGTGAAACCCCGTCTCTACTTTA
>NW_012114522.1:3351409-3360607 GCF_000951035.1 Colobus angolensis palliatus | reverse complement strand
AAGAAGTGCCCTAGGGGCAAGATAGATGGATGGCTGACACAGGTGAGACTTGGCCCATCCTCTCTGGACAAATCAAGGCAGCCGGGGTTAGGAGGCTGAGAGCAGCCACCCCAAAGAGAAATCCTGATCCCTTGCCCAGTGTCCAGACCTGAGCCAGTTTTCAAATCCAAATCCCATCCACTAAAGGGAAAAGCGTGTTCCCAGGAAGAAGGACTCTGCAACATCATGACAAAGGCCTATGGGAATCCCCTACTCCTTCCCCAACAGGACTGACGCTCACTGACTCAGGTAACCAGACACTAGGGGAAAATACCCAAATAGTTCAAGAAATGTGACTGAAAGCAGCAATAGATGTTTATGATCACCCCGATGTCTGCAGGTGAAGAATCCAGGGTGGTTTCACTGTGTGTTGCTGCCTCGTGGGCCTCCCCGAGGTTGCAGTCAGAATGTCCTCGGGAATGGCCGGGCCTGGGTTGGAGGGCCTGCTTCCAAGGCACTCATGCCCAGGCTGGCAGGACAGTGCCGGCTGTCTGTTCCTCCCTAGGTGGGCCTCTCCACAGATGGCTCGAGAGTCCTCATGACATGGTGGCTGGCTTGCTCCAGTATTAGGGCCCAAAGCGAGGGTGTAACATCACATCGGGCCAAGGGCTCCACTTCACAGCAAAAGAGGGGCAACCGCAGGCACACCCATGGTGTCTAGTGGTCCTATTATGTGCTGTACCACCCAGAGACTGCTGGCTGATGGGGGGAATGGAGTGGCCAGTTGAAGGCTCAGTCACAGCACCAACTTGGAGGTGCCACCTGTGAAGCAAGGGCACCATCCTCCAAGGTGTATGTACACCCCAAGTCAATGACCAGTACACAGTGTCCGCAGTAGGTAAAATACCTGGACCTAAGAACCAAAGAATGAAAGCAGGAATAGCCTCATTTAGCATCACTCTCAGTGACCTACTTGGAGAATTTGTGCTTCCTGTCCACACAACTGCGGAGTCTGCAGCTTCAGAGGTTCTGGTTCCCAAAGGGGGAATGCTTCCACCAAGCGACACCCGTCACGCCAGGCTACTCATGTCAAGACACCAGTAGGCAGAGGAAGAGTCACCCATCGAGCAGGGGCAGTTGACCTGAACCATCAGAGGAGGTAAGGTTGCTGTCACACAACAGAAGCAGAGAAGACTGTGTGCCACCCACATGGGTGTCTCTCAGGACTCTTTCACCTGATGTAGTCAGGAAATAGGCAAGTGAGCAGCTATGGTTCAAGAAAGGAATGGTCACCAGGGGCTCAGTTTCACTGGGGTGAGGATCTGGGGCAACCCACCAGGTAAGCTATCTAGTCCAGCATGGTCTAGTTGAGGGTGAAAGGAATCTGAAAGAGTAATTCAGAAGGGGGTTGTGAGTATCAGCTTCAAGCCTGAGACTAAGTGAAGCAAGAGCTCATGCAAGAGCCTTGAGGAAAGTACAAATGAAACCTACACAGCTGTGATACAGTGGGCGGGAGAGAAAATGACATGAGGTCTCACATGTGGTTGTAGTCAGATGGGGGGCTGGAGCTGAAACAGCATGGTGATCTTGAGCTGTTCCATGTGGTCTGCCCCATGTGGGCTGGTTGGGCTTCCTCACAGCATGGTGGCCTCAGGGTAGTTGGACTGCTGACAGGGCAACTCAGGTCTCCACGCATGAGTGTTCCAGTGAACATGGATGTCATGGAAGTCACACAGTACCACTTTCACTACATTCTCTTTGTAACAAGTGTGTCACAAGCCCACCCATGGGCCAGGCACAGCAGCTCATGCATGTAATCCCAACACTTTGGGAGGATCCCTTGAGGCTAGGAGTTTCAGACCAGCCTAGGCAACACAGAGAGATCTTGTCCACAAAAAGGAAAAGAAAAATTAGTTGGACATGGTGGCATGCACCTATAATTTCAGCACTTTGCGAGGTGATGGTGGGAGGATGCCTTGAGCCCAGGAGTTCAAGATCAGCTGGGGCAACATAACAAGATATTATATCTAAAATTTTTAAAAGTTTTCATTAGCCAGGCAAGATGGCACATACCTGTGGTCTCAGCTACTCAGGAGGCTGAAACAGGAGGAACACTTGAGCTTAGGAGTTTGAGGCTGAAGTAAGTTAGGAGTCCACCACTGCACTCTGGCCTGGGCAACAGAGCAAGGCCATCTTTAAAAAACAAAAATTAATAAAATAAAAAACAATAAATAAACAAGATTCAATGGGAGGAGACATAGACCCTATCTCCCAAAGGGAAGAATGTCAAGATCATATGGTAAACCAAAAATAAAATTATAAGCCCCAACTGACAGAATGGACCCACTGTTGGCCAAGGGGACCCCAAAGAAACCAAAAAAACTAGTTCAGGCCATGATGGAAAGTGGGAGGTCATACATGCCTCATTACAGCCTCCTCCCTTTAAGTTTTGGCACAACTTACCAGCATTAACATTAACATAGAGATCCTCCTAAGACTGACAGAACACCCCTTGTAGCAATCAGATACCGACTGTAACGTGATTCTAGTATAGCAACACACGACAGAGAGCAGGCCCCAAAGGAAATCAAAGTATTTTACCCCAAAATAAATTTTCTTTGACATATTTTGAAATGGCCTTGCAAAGTCATCTCTTGTGGGGGAAACTTGCATTCTGTAGAGAATCTCCTTCCCTTACTAGCTCTTTTCCAGAGAGTCTGATACCTTTTAAGGTCCCAAGAGACTTGCACATCTATTCTGTCTGAAGCCTGCTAACCGGAGGCTTCATCTACATAGCAAGAACCTTAGCTTCCACATCCCCGTTGTCTTAACTCAAGCATTTCTTTCTGCCGACTCCAACTCTTCAGGTAAATCTTGACTCGTTTAACCAATTGCCAGTCAGGAAATCTTTAAATCCTCCTCTGACCTGGAAGCACCACCCACCCACTTCAAGATGTCCCACCTTTCTGGGCCAAACCAATGTATACTTTACATGTATTGATTCATGTCTTTGCCTGTAACTTCTGTCCCCATAAAATGTATAAAGCTATAGCCCAACCACCTTGGGCACCTGTTCTCAGGACCTCCTGAGGCTGTGTCATAGGCCACGGCCACTCATATTTGGCTTAGAATAAACCTTTTGAGATATTTTACAGAGTACGGTTTTTCTTGTCAACCAAATCCCACAAAGAGCTTGGGGGGAGTGGGTAATGTCGTGGAGCCCATCTTTGGCAAATACAGTCCGCCAAAGATTGTGACACTGCCTTATTGATAAATTCAGTGGCTTAACACAATTAAAGCTTATTTCTCCCTCTTGTCACAGCTCTTTGGGTTCCTCACAGTTCCATGTGGTTCTTCAGAGCCTCCATTGGTGGCTCTGACCTCCCTGAGGTCCTCGGAGTGCCCTCCACTGGGGCAGTGGGTGAGGAAGAGAGCAGGGCTCACCCACAAGAGGTTGTTAGGGGCCAGCCTGGAAGAGGAGCACAGCGCCCGCCCCCACCCATTGCCTAGCACTTAGCCACATGGCCGCACCTGGATGCAGAGGCTGAAGAGTGGAGTCCAGCTGGGAGCCTGGCTGGCCATGGAGATATGTGTTAGTGAGTACTGTCCACATCAGGCTCAGAGCATCTGACCTGAGGTTATGGGGATGCAGGGGTCCCAAGGGGGTGGACAGGACAGAAGGAGGAGGCAGACCTGCTTAGAAAACCTGTTCTCGGTTTCCATTTGTTACATGAATGGGTAAGAGGACTAGCACTTTTGCTCAGAGCTGTAGCTCTCGCTCTGCTAGAAAATGCCAGGCAGGGGCACAGCCATGTGGTTCTCAGATGGTAAACCCTAAGCCACAGACCCTTGCTTTCTGGGGCAGGGAATAGTGGACAGGGCTGGCTCCAGACAATAGTCCCCAACAGGCTGCACCAAGGTGACCACACCTCCCCTGAATGCAGGCAAGGGGTGCTGTGCTCACGCTCTCAGCCTGGGGGTATCCTCACTTTGTTCACAGCTCCTCTATCTGCCCCATTTCACTGAGGCTCAGCGAGGTTACCCATGTCGCCCCAGGTCACCATCCAGTAACCCAGAAAGCTTGTCTTGGCTCCTCCACTAACTGTGTGATCTCGGACAAGTCAGGTACTATCTCTGAAAGCCAGTTCTCCTCCTTAAAATGGAGACAGTTGAGCCAGGCATGGTGGTTTATGCCTGTAATCCCAGCACTTTGGGAGGCGGAGGCAGGAGGATCGCTTGAGCCCAGGAGTTTGGGACCAGCCTGGGCAACATAGTGAGGCCGCCATGTCTACACATTTTATTTTTTTAATTAGCTGCGCAGGGCAGTGCGCTCCTGTGGTCCCAGCTACTCAGGAGGCTGAGGTGGGAGGATCACTTGAGCCCTGATCGCTCCACTGCACTCCGGCCTGGGAGACTGAGTGAGACCCTGTCCAAAAAAAAAAAGGAGACAGTCCCATAACAAGTTCCACATGGCGCCGCCCAGATGGGGTTTCGACGCGAGGGAGAGGAAGGAAAGGGTCATCAGGGAAGGTTCCTGGTGGCCGAGCTCACAGGGTGCGTGCTGAGCTGAATTTTGAATGGCAGTTTCTGAATCCCGGAGCCGAGTCCAGAGGGTGGGAAGCAGGTATTGCGAAGAGGCACACGCTCCGAGAGGCACCACCAGAGTGTGGGCTTTGGGCGAGGAGGGGTCTCCTCTGGTTGGGGGAGATCTGGCAGGCTTTGGGGAGATGGGGCTGAAAGGCTGGACGGGGGGAAGGCCAGGAAGCTGGAGACGGGGATGGAAAGCTAAACCTCAAAGAGCAGGCGCCCTGCCCCCCTCGGGCCCCGCGCCTGCAGCTCACCCTTCCCGCGCTTCCCGGAGCTGGCGTGCAGGCGCCAGCCAATGGGCCCCGCCCCCGCCCGCAGCCAATGGGCCGCGTCCCCGCCCGCGCGGTCGCCCCGCCCCTCGCGGACCCGGAAGTGGGCCAGGCTCCTTCCCGGCCGGCCGCAGGGATGCGGCAGCTTCGCTGGCTGCCGCTGCTGGCACCGCTGCTATTGTTGCGACCGCCGGGGGTCCAGTCCGCCGACCCCATCCAGGCCTTCGTAGTGCCCCACAGCCACATGGACGTGGGTTGGGTCTACACTGTGCAGGTAGGTGCCGACGACGCCCCGCGCGCCCCCAAGGCTGCAGCTTCCCTCTCCCCGCGGAATCCAAGTGTGGGTTTGTGTCCCGGGGCCCGATGCCGGCGCAGGAGGCCCAGTGGGTTCAGGACCCCACGCTGCTATTGACTGGTTGCGTCGCTAACTTCGAGCCAGTCACTTCCTGCCTCTGAACCCCCATTACCCCTTCTGGAGGTGTTGCAGATTGGAGGGGCCCCTGCATTCCCGGCTGGGGAGGGGCATGGGGGTTGACAGCAGTAACCCATTTCCCAGGGAAGCCTGGAGCAGGAGAGGGTGGGGCTGGCTTCAGAGCAGGTGGATGTCAGGTGCCCGCTAGGAAGGGGCCGGGCTGGTCCCCTGCGGGGCTGAATATTGGAGGCCAGCTCAGCGTCCTCCGCCCCCTAGGACATGGGTGAAGGTGGACCTGTGGTCACCTCCTGGTTGTGCTCAGGATCTTGGGCGAGGGGCTTTGGTCCCTGAGCCTCAGTTTCCCCATCTGTGAAGGGTAGGGGAAGCATGCCCACTACAGCCAGTTTCCAGAGGAGGAAACCGAGGCCCAGAGAGGGTTGGTGCCTTGCCCAAGGTCACCCGGGAATAAGTCCCACGCCTCCTGGCTCCCTGCTCAATGCTCCTTCCATTCATTTCAGCCCTCTGTGGGCACCCCGAGTGCAGGGCCCTGGGGACTCGGACGGGAACACACCGCAGCTCTGGTCCTTGGAGCTCCCAGCCTTGGGCAGGCAGACGGCTGGACCTCGGGGACAGCCTGGGGAGCTCCTCCCCTCAGCACCAGCTTTCATCATTTCAGACCCAGCAGGCCCCTTTGGGGTCACTGGACCACACCCCCACTGGGCCCTAAGACTTTCCCGTGCTGCCCCTCAATGGCACACTCAGGGCCCAGCCCCCTTAATTGCACGCTCAGGGCCCAGCTTGCTCACCCCTCTGGGAAGCTGTCTCTGACCCCTGAGCTGGGAGGGCACGTGTCTCTGCCCATGCAGGGTATCTGTTTCCCCGTCCCTCTCCCCCAGGAGAGCACGATCCCATCCAGTGGGGAGAGCCTGGTGTGGAGCGGGTGCCTAATAGCTGTGTGGTGAGTGAGCAGCAGGGAAGGAAGGGCAGAGCCCCCAATTCTGTGCAGACACAGCCAGCGAATGCCAGGGGCCCCAGGGACACTTGGTCGTGTTGGACTGGGGCTGGTGTGATGCTGTCCCCTCCCCCAGGAAAGCATGCAGGCGTACGCCGCCAATGTCTACACCTCAGTGGTGGAAGAGCTGGCCCGTGGCCAGCAGCGCCGGTTCATCGCCGTAGAGCAGGAGTTTTTCCGGCTGTGGTGGGATGGCGTCGCCTCGGACCAGCAGAAACACCAGGTAACGAGGTCACCAGGTGACTCAGCTGGCCCAGTGGCCTGGCGAAGACCCAGGCGGAAAACTCAGTGGGGCAGTTCTAGCCAGGGCCAGGGCCAGGGCCAGGCTGGCGTAAACCACAGGGCCAAAACCCCACCAGGCTGTTCACAAGCTTTGTTTAGATCAAAGTTTATGGTCAGTTCCATGCCTGGGAGAGATTGCTTTCAATTTAATCCTGAATTTCTGTCTATTCTTGAAAAAACTGCCAGCTCTGGCAACCTAGGTGTGTACTTCTGTGCCAGCTGGCACTAAGTCAGCAGTGCCTCCTGACACCAGGCATCCCAGGTGTCCCTGAGTCCTCACCTTCTTCTCTTATTTGTGTTGGCTGCCTGGCCCCCTGGGCCCGGGGTCTGATGACCCTTGATGAGGGTGCGACAGTCCCTGTGGTTCGAGGGTAGGCAGCAGGTTACTTCATACAGGATGGAGAGTCAGAGTCCCCGCTGCACAGTGAGGCAGCCTGGGTCCCATCCTGCCCCCGCACCGGGGGACACAACTAGCCTCTGTGAACCGCATATTCCACTTCCATTAAGCGGGGGTGACCGCCGCATTGCAGAGAGGTCATGCCAAGATTGAAGCCCTGGTGTGAGCACCCAGGACGATATTCAGGGGTTCTTAGTTTCCTCCCCAGTATCCACCTGCCTTCAGAACAGTTGCTGAACATAAAGTTCAGAGACGCCAAGCGACTTGCTCAAGGGAGTGAAGCCAAGAAGAGAGAGCAGGGTGTCCACCAGGTCCCACCAGAGTCACGGGAAGGAGCCAGACATCCAACGGCCACTTGATGCTGCCAGAGAGTGGGGTTGTTACCTCGAGTTAAAGAGACGTTCCAGGTTCAGAGAGGGCAGGCTACTGGCCTGGGGTCACACAGCTTGTAAGCGGCAGGTGGGATTCTGGGCCAGCCATGCCTGATTCGAGGCAGGCCTTTCCAGGGTATCCTGTGGGCGGCCCATGCTTCTTCAGGTGGACCCCACCAAACCCAGTGGTCTGTCTCCTAGCCCTCAAAGAGAAGCATGGCCTGCGTGGCCCAGTGAAGACCTGGGCAGGAAACTTGTGGCGGGGCTCCCTGGAGGCAGGAATTTTTGCCTGCTTCATTCACTGCTGAACCCCCAGTGCCTGAATAGTGCCGGTTGTGTACTAGGTGCTCACTTAACATTTGTTGAGTGAATGATCTACAAATAGTGTACCTTAAGAAACAAACCAAAGGCACCGCCTATAAACAGCTGTGTGTACACATATTGAAGTGCGTAGCGTCAAGGGCATGCTGTTGCTAACTTGGTTAGCAGCAAAGGTGGAATAAAGGTGTTATGTGTGTAGAGATGGGGGTGTTAAGCAAATAGGTTAAAAGCGGTAGTGATGAGTGAACCCTGGCAAAGGATATGGGAGCTCTTTGTTCTATTTCTGAAACTTTTCTGAAGTTTAGAATTATTTAATAAAATAAGATTTCAGAAAATCTTATATATACAAATATATATCTCAAATGCCCCCTGAGGGCTGCGTGATTTCTAGGTGGCGGAGACACAGTGTGGACCAGGACAGACACTGCCCTGCTTTTGCAGAGTAAGCAAGGGTGGGGAGTGGCGCTGTTAAGCATGTCCCCCACAGACCCAGCCATGCTCAGGAGCTGTAACTGGCTTTTTTCTCTCTGCCTGCCCATGTCAAGGTCCGCCAGCTCCTAGAGGAAGGACGCCTGGAATTTGTCATCGGAGGCCAGGTCATGCATGACGAGGCCGTGACGCACCTTGATGACCAGATCTTGCAGCTCACAGGTTTGGCCACCCTCCCCTGCACCCAGGGTCCCTCAGGACCTCCAGTGGGACTGGGACGCGGTATCAGAACCCCCAGGTTCTGAGCTCTGTCTGCCCCTCTTAGTGGGGTGGGGGAATGTTAACCAGTGAAAACAGTGATTTGCTAGTGCCGTATTCATGCCTCACCGAGGAATTTGAACATGGGGGTTAAGAGCATGGATTCTGGAGTCAGATGGTCTCAATACATCCTGGCTCTGCCAATTCCCTCCTCTGTGACCCTGGAAAGGAATGTAACTTCAGTTTCCTCATAGATAAAACGAGTTTGATGGTAATATCTACCTCAAAGGGTTGTTGTGACTATTAAATTGGGATAATTCAAATAAAGCACTTTGGTAGGATGTGGGTTCCCTAGTAAATGCTCAGTAAATGTTTGCTGCCTTCCATCACAATCACCACCTTCATTATTACTACCACTACCACCTTCAGCACCACAATGACCATGACTACTACCACCACCACCACCACCACTACCACCACCATCACCACCACCCTTCACCACCACAGTGACCATCACTACCACTACCACCACCACCACACCACCACTACCACCACCCTTCACCACCACAATGACCATTACTACTACCATCACGACCACCACATCACTACCACCACCCTTCACCACCACAAAGACCATCACTACCACTACCATCACCACCACACCACCACCACTGCCACCATCATCATCACTACCACCACCACCACCATCACCACCACCACCACAACTACCACTACCACCACCATCACCATCACCACCACAACTACCACCACCACCACCATCACCATCACCACCACCACAACTACCATTACCACCACCATCACCACCACCACAACTACCACCACCACCACCATCACCACAACTACCACCACCACCACCATCA
>NW_012114522.1:3345143-3351254 GCF_000951035.1 Colobus angolensis palliatus | reverse complement strand
CACCACCACCGTTCACCAGCACTATGACCACCACTACTGCTATCGTTATTACCACTACCATCACCACCATCACCACTACCACCATCATATTCACCACTACAATGACCATTACTACCACTACCATCACCACCACCATCCCCAAAACACTATCACCATGATCACCACCATCACTGCCCATCACTGTCACCACCACCATCACCACATCCATTAGTACCATCACCACCACCACCACGACCAGGTCCCTCACCATCGTGTCCACCGTCCTCAGCACCAACACCCACAGTGCCATGGGGCACTCTACTCACCACTTACCAAATGCCTTTCACAGTGACACCCCAGCCAATCTTACTGGCAGGCTGATGGTGAGGCATGGTGATGCCCAGTCTCATTTTGCAGACATAGAAACTGAGACCCAAAGAAATGCAGTGACTCTCTCCAGGGCAGATGGCCAGGACTTGAGTCCAGGCCTAGGGACTGAAGCTCCAAATCCACAGTCACTCCACTACAGCATGGCCCCTGATTTCCCCATTTGTAAAACATCCAGGCAGAGTGCAGTGTTGTCAAAGGATGTTTTTGGCACTCTCCCTTTTCTCTTCTGTAATCTGGAGTGTTCCCCTGTCTCAGTTTCTTATTGCCTTACATCTGGACTTTGCTCAAGCCCTAGACTTGCCCTTCCATGAGAAGGAGGCGTGATGGACACAGCCCTACAGACAGAGCTCCTCCTGCGGCCAGGAGCTCAGCCCCTGCTTGTCCCCATGCATCCTCACAGGCCCAGAGGTAACAGGGGAGGAGAGCGAGGCTCAGAGTGAGCACCTTGCCCTCAGCCGCCTGCTGTGGCTCCCTGACTCCACAGCGCCTGCTCTTTCACTCCCCCGTGTGAAGTATGGGCAAGGGATCCATCCCAACAGACTTCCCCCACACCCCCTCACAGACCCACTGCCAGGGCACATGTGACGCTGTAGGCGTGTCCCCCACCTGCCTCCTGCCCCGCGCCAGCGAGGAGGCTCTGGGGCCGTTTCTCACCTGTGCCATTTCACGCAGTGCTCCCCCTCGTTCTCCACCCTCCTCCTCAAGACACAGCTGAGAAGCCCCTCCCGTGGGAAATATCTGAGTCTCTGCAGTTCTGTGTCACCTCCCCCCCAACCACTGAACCTCAAGATGCCCCTGGCAGGGACCCCCATCTGACTCATCTCAGCACCCAGCATAGGGTCTGGCCCAGAGCACTGCTCACCGGGCAAGGCTGGGCAAGGCTGGGCAAGGGGTGGGCGCTGAACTGCCCTGCCCTGAGGGTACCCACCGCTGGTGTACCTCGCCTCTGGCCTCAGCCCACCATGCCTAAGTGCTGATACCCCAGTGCTGACCCTGCAGGTCTGCCCTGGCAACTGGAAGCCCCAGGAAACCTCAGGCTGTGTCACTCTGGGGCAGGAAGAGCCCCCGGAGACACGAGAGAGAGCGGATGCTGTGAGGCTCCATTTCCAAACTTGTCCAAGCTCATGGGGCTCTCAGGGGACAGACACGTGGGTTCCTTTCATGATAACCACCTTGTTCTAGGTACAAGATGTACACGTATTTTTTTCAGTCCTCAGGGCAATCTGGTAAATGGGTAATCTTACAAATGCTTATTCGTAAAGAAGTTTGAGGCTCAAATGCTATCAAAATGTGCCCACCGCCAGCTAAGTGATGGGACCCAGATCCGACCCTAGCCCGGCCAGGTCGGGAAGGTTACTTATGGCTGAGCCCCTCTCCCTCATGGCTGAGCCAAGCGCTTTCCCATGTGCTCTTAGTTGCCTCAGAACAGCCTGGTAGCAGGTGGTACTGTTCACAGCCCCATTTGACAGATGAGGAAACTGAGGTATAGAGAGGTGCGGGATTTGTATGCAGTAGGGAGCAGAACTGGCGCTCAGGCCCAAGTGTGCCTGGCCTGGGCTCTTTCCTTAACTTGTATTCCGTAGGGCGGGGGAAGAGTGTGTGTATCGGACACTCTGGGTAGCCTCTTCAGACCGCCCATCTTAGATGTGCCAGGCATTCTGGCTGTGAATTGTGTCCACATTGGGCTGGTTTTCTCAGATATGTTGGAGTGAGAGAGGCTGGATCACCCCTCACTGCTTCCAGGCCCTTCATCTCCATCTCACCTTGGTGGAGCCCCTGCCTCAGGACAGGCCCTGGACAGCAAAGGAAGACAGGATCAGGCTGGTGCAGCCTCTAGACCTCTAACCTTCTTCTTAGGGTATCTGGGGTGCCAAAGCATCTCCTCAACCAAGACTCACGCCTGGCTGCCCGCCAGGGCCTGGGATGCCGGGCCTGCCCGTAAGCTCACCTTTCCAGCCTTTACCTCCCCAACTCCTGCTCCCGGCAGGCACGCCAACACCACCTTAATTTTAGATGTGACATTTCTAGTGAGGGGAAAAGCATTTGTTCCCAGCACTGCAGTGACAGGGAAAAGCTGGGTGTGGGCAGCAGCCCCCGGGGGTAAGAGCTTTCATGCCCCTCCCTGAGGGGACACCTTCCCAGCTGGGATGTTTAGCGGAGGCCCAGCAGAGTGGCAGGTGCCAGAGGGAAAGAACCCCCTGCCCCATCCTGAGGGGAGAGAGCCCAGCTCCCGCCTCAGAGCTGCTGAGAGGCACAGGGTCCAGGCGAGAGTCAAGGAGACACCTTGGGCCATCCTGGATGACCACTGCTGTCCTGGCCATTCAAACCCAAGCTCTAAGCCCTGCACCCCAACCCCACTCCCCTCCCACTCAATCAGCGATCCCTCTCCTGTGTCACAGACTCTCTTCCACCTTCTCTGGTCTGTCTGACTCCTTCCAGCAGTGCTGTTGTTGTTGTTGTTGTTGTTGTTAGACAGAGTCTCACTCTGTCACTCAGGCTGGAGCGCAGTGGCGCAATCTCGGCTCACTGCAATCTCTGCCTTGCGGGTTCAAGCAATTCTCATGCCTCAGCCTCCTGGGTAGCTGGGAGTACAGGCATGCACCACTATGCCCAGCTAATTTTCATATTTTTAGTAAAGATGGGGATTTCACCATGTTGGCCAGGCTGGTCTTAAACTCCTGACTTAAGTGATCCACCCACCTTGGCCTCCCAAAATGCTAGGATTACAGACGTTAGCCACCAAGCCCGGCCCCCAGCAGTATTAAAAACACACTTAAATTGTCTCTTCAATTTTTTTTTTTTTTAAGATGGGGTCCACTATGTTGACCAGGCTAGTCTTAAACTCCTGATCTCAACATGATTGTAAAGCAAGCCCCTCCAGCTCAGGCTGTAGTGACATTTATTCTCACCACCCCCTCAGCCCCCACCACCTCCCACTACTTCACCCTCAGCCTCTGCAGCCTGGCCTCTGCTCTCCACATGCTAGTGAGCTTCCTTGTGGCCTGGTCATTACGCTGGTGAGGATACTGGTTCAGCAGGTTGAACAGAGACCAAGTGACTCCAACAAGAAGGAAAGTGTGTTTCTTTCCTGTGGAAGTCTGCAGTGCAGGCCACTCTGGTGATTGGGTGGCTCTGCCCTGTGGAGTGACCCAGGGATCCAGGTTGCTTCCATCTTGATGCTCAGCCATCCCCAACAGTGTTTCCTGCCTGAGTTGCAGTCTAGGCTGGCTCACCCCACTCAGTTGTCCTTCCAGCAACTAGGGGATAGGGAATGGTGGAGCCAGGGCAGGCAGCTTACTTGTAAAAGGCGACCTAGAACCTACCCACTGTCACTCCTCACATTTCCATTGGCCAGAACTTAGTCACATGGCCTCCCTCAACTGCAGGGACTGCTGGGGAATAGAGTCTGTTATTTTGCTCACAGCCCATTGGCCAAAGTGGTGTTATGTGATCTCTACCAGTTGCAAAGGAGGCTGGGGAATATAGTCTCTAGCTGGGAGTCCATGTGCCCTGCTGAAACCAAGAAGGAGTGTGTGGTTCTGATACTAAAAGGAAGAAGGACAGAATGTATATCAGAGGCCAATTAACAGTTTTGGTCATGAATCACCCTGAAGTCTCAGGAATGCTTTCTGCTAGAGGGCCAGAAAACCTGAGTAAAGCTGTTACTGGTGGAAGGTACCCAAGTTACCAGCAGCTAATCCGTACAGGCCTGCAGCAACCTCAATTCTTGCCTCCTCAGAAGAAAGAATTCAACTGAGGGGCATAAGGCAGAAAGCAAGACTGAGGCATGTTTCAGAGCAGAAGTGGAAGTTGATTTAAAAAGGCTTTAAAACAAGAAAGAAAGGAAAGTATGCTTGGAAGAGTCCCAAGTGGGCATGTGAAGGTCAAGTGCTGTGTTGATCCTTGATCCTAGGACTTTATAGGTTGGTCCCCTTTCCCATGATTCTTCCCTTAGGCTGGGCTATCCACACGCACAGTGACCTCCTTACCCTTGGGAGGTAAACACACGCAGTGTGTTTAGGAAGTTGCATGCATGCCTATCTGACGCTTTCTTCCCTTTTCCAGTGGAGTGCCCCTGGAAGGTCAAACTCCACCATTTTGTCTCTTAATCCACATGCCTGGGACGTTGTGTCTCCCTGGCACCTGCATTCAGTTAACACATTAGTGCAACAGGTGTGGACCATCAGGAAATGCCCTCTCCTCTCCCTAGTGCTGGCTGCCAATTTGTTACTTTTAGAGAGGCAATGTGATAATTGCCAAACCATCACCCAACATTCCTAGTGGGTGGGGGAAGAGCCCTCCCCTGCCCAACTCATGCTTGTCTAACTACTTGTAACAAGCAACTAGAGTCTTAAGAACATTTACTGTTTACTTAACAAGATGGGGATAGTTTGGGACTGGTTCTGCAGTACCTTGATATCTGTGATTCTCATGTCCTTACCCTTGTGGTCACAAGATGGCTGCCATAGCTCCAAGCATCATGTTACCAGACACCACAGTCAAGGCAGTAAAAGGAAGAGAGGGGGCTCTCTATACCCATGGTCTATTCTGTTGGATAAACAGACACGCTAAAATGTTAGCATTTATTTGAACCAACAGTGATTCCTGAATCAGGAAGTACTAGACTGTGAGCCGTTCAGGGCTCCACTAAGGGAATATGAGGGAGAAACTTCTATAAGGTGCTCCTGAAAGTAAGACAAAGAAAACGTTTGCCTACAGTGAACGGTCCCTCGTTAGAGGTTGGTTGGCAGTTTCCGATGGGTCAAGCTTAAGTTCTGTTTTCCTGTTTACACTGAGTTGGATTTGGGTTTGCTGATGGAGGAAACCGAGGCCTGGGGCCGGCTCAGCTTGATGGCCCCCCACCCAGTTCATTACTTAACAATTGCTCCTCCAGCTGGCAGACAGACCGAGAGAACAAGTATCTGACAGGAGGGAGTGCCCACCCAGTTCATTACTTAACAATGCTCCTCCAGCTGGCAGACAGACCGAGCGAACAAGTATCTGACAGGAGGGAGTGAGCGTGCCACATTTGGCTTAGATCAACTGTGATTCATCCCTTGAGGCTGGGCATGGTGCCCCCTGAACAGAGGGAAGGTTCTGCCAGTGAAGAAGGGGTGCTGACTTGGCAGCCGTCAGCCTGCCCCCACTGGCTGCCCTGTCTGGTGCGAGGCCGCACCTTGCAGAGCTCCTGGCTCTTCTCAGCGCGGTGCTGCTGCCCTCCTTCATCCTGCAGCTAGCACTCCCCCTGTGCTCCCCCGACCCTCTGGCTGCCCCTTCTCCATCCTCTCTGCTTACACATGCACAGCCGCCGCCCACATCCTAGTCCAAGCTCCCTCCTGATCCCCTGTCACCTCCACTGTGCCCCTGACACCAGCCCCACCCCTCACCTCCCACAGTCACCCCCCTGCCCTGTCTTGGCCTTACTCATGGGTCTGACCGCTCCTCAGTCCCCGCATCCCAGGCATCGTCTGAGCCTCAGCCAGGGTCCCCAGGACTGCGAGTTCATCAGTGAAAGGCAGTTTGACTCTAGATCAGTCATGAGAGTTCTCTGAGGTGTTGTTCACCAGTCGTAAAGTATGGATTATAACACCCATCTCTCAAGGTGTTAAAAAGATTATATTTCGGGGAAGGACTTGGGGAACATTAATCAATGCCTTATACAAGTCTGGGGTTTTCTTTCTCCCTGCAGCACTGAACCCAATATCTGGTTTACTATGGTGGCTCTTAAGTAATAAATGAGGC
>NW_012114522.1:3327165-3344797 GCF_000951035.1 Colobus angolensis palliatus | reverse complement strand
AATAAATGAATAAATGAATGGTTGGGTGATTCTGGCATGGAGCCCTTTGTATTCATGATCTATTTCCATGTAGTAAATTGCCCCTAAACTCAGGGGCTTCTGAAAACAAGCATTTCGTATCTACAGCTCCTATGGGTGAGGAGCTCAGGAGTGGCTTAGCCAGGGGATTCTGGCTCAGGACCTCTTGAGAAGTTGCTGTCAAGGAGTCAGGTGGGGCAGTGACATCTGAGGGCTGGACTGGGGCTGGAGGGTCTACTCCAGGCTGGCTCCTGTGGCTGTGAGAGGAGGCCTTGGTGCCTTGCCATGTGACTGCTCATGGCACAGCAGCTGGCCTCCCAGAGCAGTGACCCAGGAGAGCAGGCAAGAGCGGCCACAGTAGAAGCTACACGCCCTGCACCTTCTCGCCTCAGGGACACACAGGTACTTCTGCCTCCTTTCGTTTGTTAGAAGTGAGTCACTGAGTCTGGCCACCCTCTAGGCCCTAAGCCTCATCTCTTGAAGAAGTAGCAATGATTTATGGATGTCTTTTCTTTTTTGTTTGTTTGTTTGTTTGTGACAGTCTCACTCTGTCACCAAGGCTGAAGTGCAGTGGTGGGATCATGGCTCACTGCAGCCTTAACCTCCTGAGCTCAAGTGATCCTCCCACCTTAGCCTCCCAAGTACCTGAGACTACAGACATGTGCCACCACGCCTGGCTAATTTTTTAAAATTTTGTGTGCATGTGTAGAGATGGGGTCTCACTCTGTTGCCCAGGCTGGTCTCAAACTCCTGGGCTCGAGCAGTCCTCCCACCTCAGCCTCCCAAAGTGCCAGGATTACAGGCATGAGCCACATTGCTGGCCTTGGACATCTTTTGAACCACCAGACACTTAGGTTTGAAGTTCACTTTTAACCTTTTATTGTTGGTGATGTCCAAGACCTCCATAGCATCATCAAAATCAGTGCTCTATCCAAGTTCACACAAAAATCCTCACCCCTGCACATGCTGTAACATGCAGGAACCTTAAGGACATTACGCAGAGTGAAATACACCAGTCACAGAAGGACTAATGCTGTGTGATTCCACTGATATCTAGAGTTGTCAAATTCATGGAGTCAGGGAGTAGAATGGGGGTGCTAGGGACTTGGGGAGGGGCATAGGGAGTTAGTGTTTAATGAGGACAAGAGCTTCAATTTGGGAAGAGGAGAATGTTCTGGAAAGGGATGGTGGTGGTGCTTGTATAACGGTGTGAATGTACTAACACTACTCAACTATACACTTAGAAATGATTAAGGTGGTAAATTGTATGTTATATGTACTTCACCATGATTAAAAGTTAATAATTAACACCCTTGCCTCTGCGGTTCAGCATGACCTTGCTGGCACTGCAACCCACTGGACAGGCAGGTTCCCCTGGGTGAGCGTGGGGCTGGGAGGCACAGGCCCACCCTCCAGGCACCAGCAGGGTGATGCTGTCTTTGCAGAAGGACACGGGTTTCTCTATGAAACATTTGGGATCCGGCCACAGTTCTCCTGGCACGTTGACCCATTTGGCGCCTCTGCCACGACCCCCACCCTATTCGCGCTGGCGGGCTTCAACGCCCACCTCGGCTCCCGGATCGACTACGACCTGAAGGCAGCCATGCAGGAGGCCCGGGTGAGTGGTGTGCCGTGCCTGCTGCTGCCCAGTGACTGCTCCTCCCTTCCTTCCTTGGATCAGAGCATGGCAGAAAGCTGCTGCTCTATGCCAGAGTGTTCGGGAATTCTTGGCAGCTGCGTAGACCACGGGGCTGTCCCCTAGCCTTTGCTGTTGTCGCCTCCCCCACCAGGAGGAGCCCCCTCCCTGTACGCCCAGCTTCTCACAGAGCTGCAGGCACAGTTTGGCTGCCTCCTGTTTCCAGACCCCTATCCCCATCAGCTGGGCCTGAGGCAGGGCTGACCCCTTCTGTGGGCCTCCCACAGGGACTAGAGCAGAATGGCACTCAGTAAGCAGGGGTTGACAACCAGAGGAATGGCAGGGCATGTTTAGCTGGGAGAACAGTTAGCAGAGATGCTGTGATTCTTCAGGTGTGTGGGCAACTATTACAAGACTTAAGTGGCAACAAAAACCTTGGTAGATGCTGCCTTCAGTTGTGCCCTTGGGAGTGTCAGGCCTGGTACCAGGCCCTACTCATCCTTCATTTCTTTTTCTTTTCTTTTCTTTCTTTCTTTCTTTTTGAGACAGGGTCTTGCTCTGTCGCCCAGGCTGGAATACAGTGGCACAATCTTGGCTCACTGTAAACTCTGCCTCCCGGGTTCAAGCGATTCTTGTGCCTCAGCCCCGCAAGTAGCTGGGATTACAGGTGAGCACCACCACGCCCAGCTAAATTTTTTGTGTGTTTCTTGTAGAGACGGGGTTTCACCATGTTGGCCAGGCTGGTCTGGAACTCCTGGTCTCAAGCGATCCACCCACCTCAGCCTCCCAAAGTGCTGGTATTATAGGCAGGAGCCACTGGTGCCCACCTTCATCCTGCATTTCTTTTAACGCTCACAGCAACCTTATGGGATGGTGTCATCATTTGCTGGGGCTGCCATAACAAAGGACCACGGACTGGTGACTTAAGCAATAGAAACATATTGTCCCATGGTTCTGGAGGCTGCATGTCCAGGGCCAAGGTGTCAGCAGGGCCACGCTCCCTCTGAAGGTGCGAGGGAAGGGGCTGCTCCAGGCCTCTCTCCTTGGCTTGTGGATGTCCCGCTTCTCCCAGTGCCCCATATCATCTTCCCTGTGTGCATGTCTGTGTCTCAATTTTCCCTTTTTCTAAGGACACCCATCCTATTGTATTAGGACCCACCCTAATGAACTCATTTTAACTTGATTACTTCTGTAAAGACCCCATTTCCGGCTGGGCACAGTGGCTCACGCCTGTAATCCCAGCCCTTTGGGAGGCTGAGTGAGGCGGGCGGATCACATGAGGTCAAGAGTTCGAGACCAGCCTGGCCAACATGGCGAAACCCCGTCTCTACTAAAAATACAAAAATTAGCCGGGCGTGGTAGCAGGCGCCTGTAATCCCAGCTACTCGGGAGGCTGAAGCAGGAGAATCACTTGAACCCAGGAGGTGAAGGTTTCAGTAAGCCGAGATCATGCCACTGCACTCCAGCCTGGGCGACAGAGTGAAACTCCATCTCAAAAAAAAAATAAAAAATAAACTGCACACTTGGTGAGAAGTAATGAGCTTCCTGCACCTGGGGGCATTCAAGCAGAGTTAGAAGGTGCTGATTCTACAGGCTTTGGCAGAGAAAATCCTGCATTGAGGAGTGGGTGGGGTGAATGAGCACGGCTTCCAGAGGGCAAATCCCACAGCCAGTCTTAGACAGGAAACGGCAGGGGAGATCTCGTCCCTGAACCACTGAGGGAGAGCCGAGGTGAGGACAGGCAGGAGACACCCAGATGGGGCTGAGGGAAGTGGAGCTGGGGCAGCCACATGGCCTCTCCAGCCTCACTCTCCTCCTCGGTTTGCAGGGGCTGCAGTTCGTGTGGCGAGGGTCGCCATCCCTCTCAGAGCAGCAGGAAATCTTCACGCACATCATGGACCAGTACAGCTACTGCACCCCGTCCCACATCCCTTTCTCCAATAGGTACGTGCCCTTCCACAGTGCCTTTGGGATCTCAGACAGCAGGGTCTGCCCAGCCCCTGCAGCTCTTCTGCAGTTTTGTTTTTGTTTGTTTGTTTAAGACAAGAGTTTCTGCTCTGTCGCCCAGCCTGGAGTGCAGTGGCGCGATCTTGGCTCACTGCAACCTCCGCCTCCTGGATTCAAGCGATTCTTTTGCCTTAGCCTCCTGAGTAGCTGGGATTACAGGCGCCCACCACCACGCCCAGCTAATTTTTGTCTTTTTAGTAGAGATGGAGTTTCACCATGTTATCTAGACTGGTCTCAAACTCCTGACCTGAGATGATCCCCCTGCCTCGGCCTCCCGAAGTGCTGGGATTACAGGCATGAGCCACCGTGCCCAGCCCTATTCTGCAGTTTTTGACAAGAGCTCCTTAAGCATTTCCACACATGGTTTCCCATTCTTAAGCCTCCCCAGCAGAGTGGGTGGGGTTATCAACCCCATTTTACAGATGTGGAAACTGAGGTTCAGAGAGGGTAAGTGACCAGATCAGGGTCACCCAGCTGGTAAGTAGGGGAGGCAGGATTTGACTCCAGTTCTGTGTGACTCCGAATTGCTTCTTGTTATGAGTCCCTGTCCCAACAGAGGATTGTTTAAAGGATGAGATCTTCGCTGGGTGCGCTGCCTCATGCCTGTAATCCCAGCACTTTGGGTGGCCGAGGCAGGTGGGTCACTTGAGGTCAGGAGTTCGAGACCAGCCTGGCCAACATGGCGAAACCCCATCTCTACTAAAAATACAAAAATTAGCCGGGCGTGGTAGCAGGCGCCTGTAATCCCAGCACTTTGGGAGGCCGAGGCAGGTGGATCACTTGAGGTCAGGAGTTTGAGACCAGCCTGGCCAACCTGGTAAAACTCTGTCTCTACTAAAAATACAAAAATTAGCCAGGCGTGGCAGTGGTGCCTGTAATATCTCAGCTACTCGGGAGGCTGGGGCAGAAGAATCACTTGAACGCGCAAGGTGGAGGGTGCAGTGAGCCAAGACTGTGACTGCACTCCAGCCTGGGTGACAGAATGAGACTCCATCTCAAAAAAAAAAAAAAAAGCATGGAAGAGTGGGAGAGGGAAGGGGCCTGCAGAGCCCCGGGAGTACATCGCTGCTCATCCTTGTCTTGCAGAGTTGCCTCTGTCCAATCACCTCCTATTCACCCCGTGGTGAGGGAGGGGTCCTCACCCTAAACGGTAGATGGTTGAATACACACCACCCTACCCAGCACAGGTGACATCCACAGCAGTTTCTGTTTGTCACATACAATCACAGCTCACACCGCGCACGCCAAGGCCCCACGGGGGTGCACTGTGGAGCAGACTGAACACGCAGGGGCAGCTGTGTAGCAGCAAGGGGGCAGGTGCCCTCCGGCTCCTGCAGAGGACGTGAGTGGCTCATCTGAATAAGTTCACCAGCTGGCAGGGAGGTGGAAACTGTTGTGTGGAGGACCAGGTGGGGTGCAGCGGGTCCGACTGATAGTGGAAGAGCTAGACAAGAGGACTTTTCTGCTGGTGGAAGCTATCAGGTGACGGCAGGGGACTCCTAGACCCTTGGGGGCCTTCAAGGCTCAGATGTCAAGAAGCACATGGGATTTTAGCCTCACTGTACACCTTCTTCCCCAGAAGGCTTTGGGTGAAGACTGAGTGGGGACCAGGAGTATGGAGCCATGGACCAGGACCCCCTGGGGGCAGAGAGGGTAGGCAGTGAGCCCACATGCACGTTCCTGGCTCGCTGTTCCAAGCACCCACCATGAGCCAGGGCCTGTTTCGAGCATTCTCCCTGTGATACCTCATAGGCCCTCGCAGCGGCCCCCTGACCGAGATGCTAGTGAGTGCTCCATCTTACAGAAGGAGAAACCGAGGCATGGCAGCCCACCCCAGGTCCCACAGCTGGCAGAAGTGGTGGAGCCAGCGATGGATTGAGGCCACCGGCTCCGCAGCCTCCACATGGTGGCAGCAGCCAGCCTTGGTCTCTGTGCAGTCAGACGGCCCTGGGTTCAAATCCACGCTCTGCCCTGGC
Source organism: Colobus angolensis palliatus (assembly GCF_000951035.1). Lineage (NCBI taxonomy): Eukaryota > Metazoa > Chordata > Mammalia > Primates > Cercopithecidae > Colobus > Colobus angolensis. The sequence goes on along the minus strand of NW_012114522.1, from coordinate 3,339,160 downwards.
CAGGTGCTTGGCCTCTCTTGGAAGAGGAAAGACACCAGGCAAGGCAGAGACAGTGAAGAATGCCGGCCGGGATTCGTTAGCGGTCCCTGCCGCTTGTCAGCCCTCCTCTGTGCCCGGCACTGTTTCTAGCTCATTTCCATAAATGACTTGCATTTAATCCTCACAACAACCCGCTCCGCAGTCTACCAGGGAGACTAAAGCTTGGTGAGGCTAGAGGTGACTGCTGGTGGCTGATGACTGTGATCCCAATGCTTTGGGAGGCCGAGGTGGGAGGATGGCTTGAGCCCAGGAATTTGAGACCAGCCTGGGCCACAGAGCAAGACCTCGTCTCTACACAAAATTTAAAAATAAGTCGAGCATGGTGGTAGTCCCAGCTCCTGGGAAGGCTGAGGCGATGGCCTGAGCCCAGGAGTTCGAGGCTGCAGTGAGCCGTGATCATATCACTGCACTCCAGCCTGGGCAGCAGAGCGAGACCCTGTCTGTAACAGAAACAGAGGTGGGAATGCTGGAAGGGGCTGCCCAGGTTGGAGAGCTCCAGACAAGGGTTCCACGGCTGTTACCCCGAGGCTGCACAGGGTGAGCAAGGAAGGCACTTAACTAACTGGGGGTTCTCCACACCCCCAGCCTAAGGCAAACGGAGAAAGATGTTAAATACTGAGCCTGTCTTTATTTAAAACTCTGACATTTTGTTCCTCATGGCTTTTTTGCATTAATTTTAATTTTTTAAAGTACTCCATTAAAATATCATTTATCTCAACTACTAAGATTTGAGGCACCCCCATAAATTTTGTGCCCTAGGCCAGGGCCTCACTTGCCTTACCAGGGCCCCGGCCTCTTTGGGGTCCTGGGACCCGGGGTCTGATGGGCAAGAAGTTGGCCTGCGTGAATAAGCAAACAAATCTTCGGTGGCCCACCGTCGGTCATGGAGTTGGGGGAATTCAGGCTCTGGGTGAAATGATGCACCAAGGTGCCAAGACTGGGAGAATGTGGGACTTGGGTATGAGCCCTGGCTGTTCACAGAGCTCGTGTCTTCTCCCCTAACCTTCTGCCCTCGCACAGGTCAGGATTTTACTGGAATGGCGTGGCCGTCTTCCCCAAGCCTCCCCCAGATGGGGTGTACCCCAACATGAGTGAGCCCATCACACCAGCCAACATCAACCTCTATGCTGAGGCTCTGGTGGCCAACGTGAAGCAGAGGGCGGCCTGGTTCCAGACACCCCACGTCCTCTGGCCCTGGGTAAGGCGGAGTCCCAGGCCCTGTGCCCTCAACGCAGCCCAAGGAGCACCGTGCAAGCCCTAGCCCCTGCATCCAGGGCCACCCTATCCAGATCTGGCTAGGCGGCCATGCTCAGTCCAGTGGCTCCACCCTCCTTCCCTACAGACCCCTCGGGCTCTCCCATTCTACCAGCCCCTCCCCCACCTGGAAAAGCACCCTCACCCACACTGGCCTCCCCAGCTCCCACTCTGCTCTCCCCGCCTGAGCTGGAAACCTGGCTCCCGGCTCAGGCACTGCGTGCCTTAGAGTCCACTGAGCTTCAGTTGCCTCCGCTGTAAAAGGGGAGGGTGACAGCAGGCTTCATAGGCTTGGTGAGACGTGGAGTGTTCCCAGGAGGCAGGTGCCCAGCACGTCGTGGCCATCATCCCAGCTAACCTTTAGTGAGTACCTGCTATGTGCTGGGCGCTGCCCCATGGGATGTATTTGTCTTATCCATCTAATTTGCACCACTGAGCCTGGGAAGCAGGCTGGTATCCATTTCACAGTTGAGGGAACCAAGGGCCAAAGAGGTTAAGGAATTTTCCTGAGGCCACAGAGTTCCTTAGCAGGGTGGCTAGGAAGGGGTGGAATTTGCATTCAGACCCAGTCAGGCGGGCCCCAGAGCCTGCCTTCTTAATCCATGACTGCCCTTTTGAAGGCAAGCTTAAGGTCCGTAACTGAGTCATGGTTATTGTTGTTATTAATCATTATATTCTAATAATTAGTAATCATTAATTATAATGATTTGGATAAGTACTAACACTGATGGGCCTTAAGAGATGCCCAGGGCTGAGCACGGTGGCTCACACCTGTAATCCCAGCACTTTGGGAGGCCAAGGCAGGCAGATCACCTGAGGTCAGGAGTTCGGAACCAGCCTGGCCAACATGGTAAAACCCTGTCTCTACTAAAAATTAGCCAGGTGTGGTGGTGCATGCCTGTAATCCCAACTACTCAGGGAGGCTGAGGCAGAAGAATCACTTGAACCCGGGAGGTGGAGGTTGCATGAGCTGAGATCAAGCCACTGCACTCCAGCCTGGGTGACAGAGTGAGACTCTGTCTCAAAAAGAAAAAAAAAACCAAGATGCCCAGGGGGTTTGGCTATGGGAGCTGGTTTGGGGCCCCTGCTGGCCACTTTGAAGACTGGGAGGGCAGCCGGTGGGGGGCGGTGATGAGCCCACCCCTGCTGGGCGAGCACCCTGTTCCCACGGCACATGGTGTTGCTCCCGTGCCCCACAGGGATGTGACAAGCAGTTCTTCAATGCCTCGGTGCAGTTCGCCAACATGGACCCACTGCTGGACCACATCAACAGCCACGCTGCCGAGCTCGGTGTCTCAGTGCAGTACGCCACACTGGGCGACTACTTCCGTGCCCTGCACACTCTCAATGTCACCTGGCGTGTCCGCGACCACCACGACTTCCTGCCCTATTCCACAGGTACAGGCTTCCAGGGGCTGGGATGGTAGTTTGGTGGCAGGGAGAGTATAGTCCATGTACCCTCTGCCCACCTCAGTGTCTGCTCGGCACTGCTCTCCAAGCCCTGGAGGGGTGCCAGGCAGGACCTGTGTGGGGCGCAGGGGCAGAGACTGGCCCCCACCTGGACGTCCTGGCCACCACATGCACCCCCTGGTTCCCCCAGGGTTCAGCCTCTCACCATTGCCCACACACGCAGTTTCCTGCCTCTGGCCTTTGCACAGGCAGTGCCTCCTGCTGGGAGCAGCCTCCGCCACCTTCTCTTCCTGCATGAGTTCCACGTAAACCTCCTCTAAGAAGCTTTTCCTGATGCTGAGGATGACTCAGGCTCAGTCATTACTGCACAGTGATTACTGGGCACCTCCTGTGCATCATGCCTGTGTCCTCAGGCCAGAACTGGGCTGGCCACCAGCAACACAGCCTGAGAGCTAAGCGGGCTGGCTACGAGTGAGCCTCTACTCCCTGGCCGTGTGCAAGTCATGAAACCACCCTGTCTCCAAAGGGGGACATTTGTGGTGCCTTGTCCATAGATTGGGTTGCTGTGAAAATTCAAAGAGAGGAAGCGCTCTCAGCCTCCTGCCCAGCACAGAGGCTGGGCTCAGCTGGTGTCCTAGCCCTTTGGGTGCTGCTATAACAGAATAACACAGAATGAATCATTAATAAGAAAACGAAATTTCTTTGGCTTACAGGTGTAGAGGCCGGGAAGTCCAAGGTGGAGGGCTGGTGTCTAGAGAGGGCCTTCTTGCTGCATCACCCATGGCTGAAGGCTGGGTGCAAAAGAACGGGGGTTGAACTTGCTTTTCTAACAAGCCCAGTCCCGTGACAATGACATTAATCTGTTCGTGAGGGCAGAGCCTTCGTGGCCTAATCTCCTCTTAAGCATCCCACCTCTTAATACAGTCACAATGGCAATGAAATTTTAACTTGGGTTTTGGAGGGGTATTCAAACCATAACATTTCCCTTCCAAAGAGATGCCACAGATGGACTCCAACTGCAGGGCTCATTCTGGCCTGGGCACTGCCTTGACTCACCCATGACCTGGGTTAGTCCTGCCTCTCTGGGCCTCAGCCTCTGGGTCTGCATGGTGACCAGTGGGGCTGCATAGTCTCCAGCCCCTGCTGTTGACACCACGTTGGAGGCAGGTGGGGCTACACACAGGGGTTGGGGGATGTCCACGGATGTGGGTATGGTTGTAATCAGGGCAGGAGGAGATATGTTAATGTGGGCATGGCTAATGGTGAGGTGGGTGGGGTGGTGACTGTGGATGTGGCTACATCTAGCGGGTAGGGATACACCCGAGTCAAGTTGGATGTGGCTCTGTCCAGGTGGGCGTGGTGTCCAGGCGGGCATGGTGTGGTGGTGATCACTGAGGCTGTGGAGCCCCTGCCGGACTGAATGGAATTGGGCCTCACCACCCACTCTCAACATGGCTGCAAAGCTGTGGAGGACCCCATCTGACCCACAGGCTATGGCCTGTCCCCTGGGCCATGTGACCACCCCTCCCAGTCTGGCCCAGGACCAGTGGGGGAAGAACAAAGAATCAAGGCAAATCTGGGCACATCCCAGACCCCAAGGAGCAGGAAAGCAGAAGCAATAGGAAGCTCCCTTCTGAGACAGACAGCTACTCCCTGGAGAGGTTCAGCCCTCCTGCCTCCTGCATGGGCCGTGGCCGTCCTCATCCTCTCTTTCTTGCATCAGGACAGTGGCTCCCTGGGGTCTCTGAGCCCTTGCTGCCTCCTACCATCCATCCTCCCTGGATGCCCAGAGAATCCCTGCTGAAACGCATGCCTGTCCTGGCCTCCCCATGCCCACATCACACATGAAGGCCTCTGTGTGGTCAAGGCCCTTCTCAGCAGGGTCCTGCCCACCTGGCTCCTCCTCTTCCCCGCTGGGTCTCCCAGGCCCTTTGCTCACACAGCTGTCCTGTGTTTCCTAGGTACCCTGGGCTCGCCTCCGATCACCATCCTTCAGCACCCCACCTCACCTGCCCCAGTGCAGCCTGCCTCTCCCGTCCTGCCCAGGGCCTACCCAGGGCTTTCTGGGCAGTTCCTAGTCTGGCTATGGGAGGAGCCCTGAATTGGGAGCCGCAAGCCCTGGGCTCACTGCCTGCCCAGCCTGCCTCCTTGGGTGATCCTGGCAGAGGCTGCCTCTGCAGCCCCAGCTTCTCAGCTCTTCCAGGGCTGGAGCTTAGCAGACTTCTGGGTCAGGCCGTTTCAAGCTCACTGTCTTCCATTGTCTCCCAGAACCATTCCAGGCCTGGACGGGCTTCTACACGTCCCGCAGCGCACTGAAGGGGCTGGCCCGGCGAGCCAGCGCCTTGTTGTATGCCGGGGAGTCCATGTTCACGCGCTACATGTGGCCGGCCCCCCGTGGGCATCTGGACCCTGCCTGGGCCCTGCAGCAGCTCCAGCAGCTTCGCTGGGCCGTCTCCGAGGTAACACCACACTTAGCCACAGGGGCAGGATTGGAACCCCCCCATGCTGCGCACCTCCCCCCTTGTCCTAGCCAATCCTCCCAGCCCTGGGGCACTAGAGGCCCCATGTTACAGAGGGAAAACGAGGTTCCCTTTGCTTACAAGGCCGGTGCATGGTGAACCCAGGCCAAGGCTGGGACCACAGCCTGATCCATCCAGCTGGTGGCCTCATGAAGCTTTGTAGCAGTTTAGCAAGAGGGATAAAGGACAAGGTGGAGTGGCATTTGTGTCCGACAGCCCTGCCTGCACCCAAATCTCGGCTCAGCGGTGTGACGTCAGGCACGTGATTCCCACGCCCACCCGAGACCTAATTCCCTCCTGTACAATGAGAACAACGAGCTTGCTCAGGAGGACGGTGGGGCAACTGGATGTGCTGGTGTGCACAGGCTGCTCGGAGCAGTGGCTACTGAATAGCCAGTTCCCGAGCGTCCGTCTCCACCCATCCCCTATCTACTGATGGGAAAACAGACCCAAGACAGCCTGTAACTTGTCCTCAGTCACCTATCCAAAAAAGGGTCGCACCAGCCATGACCCTGTAACAGTTCCCCAAAAGGAACTGCTGGCAGAACATGTCATTGTGTTGGGGGAGAAATCAGGTGACTTTAGGGTCCGTCAGAGCAGGGGATCCAGAGATGGGGGACAATGAGTTCCCACAAGGGCAGGAAAAGTTGGGCAAGCTCCTCAGCTTCTCTTGGCCTCAGTTCCCTCTTCTGTAAAATGGCGGGGACTCCCTGCTTCTCCACTGGCACCTGGCAAGCCAGAATGAGAGCCAGCACCTAGTAGGTGCCTCGTAGGTGCCTCGCAGAGTCAGGTCCTGATCCTGTTCTTCCTCCCCCCGGGGGTTGCTGCAGGTCCAGCACCATGATGCCATCACCGGGACTGAGTCTCCCAAGGTGAGAGACATGTACGTGACGCACCTGGCCGCGGGGATGCTGGGCGTGCGCAAGCTGATGGCCTCCATCGTCCTAGACAAGCTCCAGCCCCAGGCACCCATGGCGGCCAGCTCGGGTGAGCCAGGACCTGCAGGGAGGCTGTGGCCCCTTTATGAAGGGAGAGCCTGAGGGGGTCAGGGGAGGAGCTCAATGACCCCAGCTCCAGACTCTGAGTCCACATTGCCCATGTCGCCCTTCCCCATGGGGAGAGCTCGGGCAGGTGGCTTTAGTCCTCCCAGCCTCTGTTTGCTCATCCATGCAATGAGGAAGGGTTGGTGATGTTACAAGAAGAGCCAGAAATAGCAGCTAACATGTTTTGAGCATTTACTAAGCTCAAAATACCCTTCGTGCAGTATTGAATTTAATGCCTCACAAAATCTGTACAAAATAGGAATGGTTACTGTCCTCATTTTACAGCCAAGGAAACAGACTCAAGTTATATGCTAGCCCAGGGCCACTTGGGTAGGAAGGAGCAGAGCAGGGATTGAACCTGAACCCGGTGCTGCCCAGCCCTGCAGAGAGTACGCCAGTGTCCTCAGGGACCTGGTCCCTTCCTGGCTCCCAGCACTCCCTCCCAAACTCCACTTGACTGAGATCACAGCAGGGCAGCCGTGGGACCAGCCTCTTTGACTGTGAGGTTTCCCATGTGTAGAGTGACTGATCACGTGCCAGTGTGCCTGGGACTGAGGGGTTTCCAAACTGGGAAGATCCTGGACAAATGCAGACAGGTTGGCGGTCCTCCGCCTGCATGAGACTTCTGTGCATAGGCCCCCAGGTCCCACCCACAGCCTGCACTTGGTCATCTTGCACTTCCTTCTTGTTTTTTGTTTTCTGAGACAGGGTCTCGCTCTGTCACCCAGGCTGGAGTGCAGTGGTGCCCGTCATGGGTCACTGCTGCCTTAAACTCCTGGGCTTGAGCGATCCTCCCGCCTCAGCCTCCCAAGTAGCTGGGACTACAGGCATGCACCACCACACCTGGCTCATTGTTTTATTTATTTTTTTTTTTTGGAGAGACAGAGTCTCGCCATGTTGCCAGGATGGTCTGTAACTCCTGGGCTCAAGTGGTCCTCCCACCTTGGTCTATCAAAATGCTGGGATCACAGGCAAGAGCCACCGCACCTGACTGCCTTGGACTTCTTAGTGTCCCAGCTCTGGCCTGCCCACTGCCCTAGCACCTAACATGCCCTTGCCCTCCTGCCTCTGTCTGTGTGTAATCCCATCCAACCTGCAGGCTCTGGAAGGCCCCCTGGCCTTGGGAAGAGACAGTGGCAGAATGGGAGCTCTCAGCTGGGGTCTGGCTTCACTGCCAGGTGGGGCCTTTTGAGGAGCTGTCATTCCAATGGACACACAGGAGAGGCTTCCCCAAGCTGTGAATAGGTAGAGATGACCAGGAAAGGGGTCCCCGGCAGAGGGAACAGCCCAGGCAGAGGGAGGGAGGCTGAAAGTATGTGCTGGGTTCAGGGATCCGGGGGTTCTCGGGCGTGGCCAGAGCTCACACACACGGGCTGGTAGGACACAACAGAAAGCAGGCCAGGTCCTCATCACAGGGCCCTCAAGTGCCAGGCTAGGCGATGGACTTGACCCTCTGGGCTCCAGAGAATTCTCCGGTGGCTCACAGTGCCCAGCACTCAAAGCTTTGGAACCAGGCCTTAGAAGCTGGGTCACCTCGGGCAGGTGGCTGTACTTCTCTGGACCTGTTTCCTCATTAGTAAAACAGGCTGATAGAGATGTGTGAGGAGCAAATAGAACCTCAGTTCTCCAGGGCAACGCGGACACCTTATGTTGCGAGCCCCTCCGCCTGCCCTGCCCTGGAAGCCAGACTGCAGAACGTAGTCCACACTGTGTCTGTGGGAAACACCTGTTTGCCTGCCCCCTTCCCGGCTCCCCTGGGAGTTCTGGAGGGCTGCGTCTCACCTGCCTCAGTTTCCCTCATACTGAGGGGCACCCAGCGAGCACCCCATTCCAGAAGGTGAGTCACGTGGCACAAGCAAAGCGTCTTCTCTGTGTGCAGGTGCAGGGCCTGCAGGACACTTTGCCTCGGTCTACAACCCGCTGGCCTGGACAGTCACCACCATCGTCACCCTGACTGTTGGTTTCCCTGGAGTCTGCGTCACAGATGAGGCGGGCCACCCAGTGCCCTCGCAGGTATGGACACGAAATCCTGCTGGAGGGGCCTTGGCTGCTTGCTGCATCTGCTCTGGGCCGGGCACATTGTCTCTTCTGACCCTGCAAGGGAGGCCTTATTGCCTTTGTTTTACAGAAGAGGAAACTGAGGCTCAGAGAAGCAAAGTGGGATTTTTTTTTCCCAACACCACCCAATTCTCCACTTTTCTGACACCAACTGAGTATCCTAAAATCAATTCATTCCTGAACTGAGTAACTGGAGTATGCACAGTTAGGGGCTCAATCTCACAAGACCCCTAATTTCAGACACCAGCCACAAATGGGGGTCCTGGGCTACTACACCTGACCCTTCTCGGGGAGGTAGGGGAGGAGCTAACATCACTGAATTTTGGGGTTCCCATGATACACACACACACAAGTTTGATAATTCATTAGAACGACTCACAGAACTCAAGCAAGTGCCATACTTACCATAACAGTTTTGTTAGAAAGGGTACAACTAGCCGGGCACGGTGGCTCACACCTGTAATCCCAGCACTTTGGGAGGCTGAAGTGGGTGGATCACCCGAGGTCAGGAGTTCGAGACCAACCTGGCCAACATGGTGAAACCCCATCTCCAACTAAAAGTACAAAAATTAGCCAGGCATGGTGGCGCATGGTGGCAATCCCAGCTGCTTGGGAGGCTGAGGCGGGAGAATCACTTTAACCTGGAAGGTGGAAGTTGCAGTGAGCTGAGATCGCCCCACTGCACTCCAGCCTAAGCAACAAGAGTGAGACTCCATCTCAAAAAAAAAAAAAAAAAGAAGAAGAAGAAAGAAAGGGTACAACTCAGGGACAGCTGCGGGGAGCCCTGGCGAGGTGGAGGCAGGGAGGGCCTAGCATCCCAGCCCTCTAACCCGGGCTCACTTCCTTGGGAGCAGCTCCATCCTGAAGCCATCTATGGGCCTTGCCAGAAGGCACCTCAACAGCGTAAGCTCAGATAAGGTTGGAAGGGGCTTGTTATGAACTTTAGAAGACACTCCTATCACTCTATCACTCAGGAAGTTCCAATGGTTTTAGGAGCTCTGTGGCAAGAGCTGCAGACAAAGACCAAATCTATCTATGTTTACTGTACCACACAGAGTCCCTGAGGTCACACAGCTGGGAGGTGGCAAACTCCCAACCTCCAAACCTTCCTTGGTCAATCAAAGCCGTGGTTCGAGTGAAAGTGTGACAGCCTGCCCTTGTAGGAAGACCTCACCCAGGAACCCACAGCCGTTGAGGGCAGTCGGATCCACCCAGCGGACTGATACTGGGCTTGGGGCATCCAATGTGGCCAAAGTCGAGGGCCATCTGTGTCATCATCCCTGTCATCCCCTCATGACTCGGAGGCCTGCTGAGACTAAGGGACTGGTCAAAGTCCCCCAGCGAGGGAGAGGTAGAGCAGGCTCCACATTCAAGCCCCACCAGCCTTGAGCTGAGCCTTCCCCTGCACCCAGGCCCGGCACTGCCCAGCACTAATGGGGTCACGCTATGGGAGATAAGGGCCTCATCTGTCTCAGCCTGCTTGGGCTGCTATGACAAACTATCATAGACTACATGCCTTAAATGACAGACATTTATTTCTCACAGTTCTGGAGGCAGGAATTCCAAGATCAAGGTGCCAGCATGGCCCGGTTCTGGTGAGGGCCTCTTCCTGGTTGCCATCTTCCTATGTGTCCTCACATGGCAAAAGAGGCCGAGGGAGCTCTCTGAGGTCTTTTGTACGAGGGCACTAATCCCATTCTTGAGGGCCACACCCTCCTGACCTAATTACCTCCCCAAGGCCCCACCTCCTAAGTGACGACTTGGAATCCGAACATCAGCCATCTGAGGGGACACAGACATTCAGTCTGTGGCATCACTCATGCTGAGTGGGAGTCAGGAGGTGGCATTAACCATTCAACTGTTGTTCCCTGCTTACACTTTTTGAAACAATTTTTAGTGTCAATTTTCCTTGTTTTTTTTTTTTGAGACAAAATTTCACTCTGTCATGCAGGGTGCAGTCACAGCTCACTGCAGCCTCGACTTCCCAGGCTGACCATAGGTGTACACCACCACACATGGCTCAGTTTTTTGTTTGTTTTTTGGTAGAGGCAGGGTCTCACTATGTTGCCCAGGCTGGTCTCAAACTCCTGGCCTCAAACAATCCTCCCACTTCGGCCTCCCAAAGAGCTGGAATTACAGGCGTGAGCCACCACACCAAGTCTGTTCACACACCTGTTCGCTGGGCCCCTGTGTATGGGCTGATCCCTAGAAGGGCCTGACATGTGGGAAGCTTTCCCTCACTCCCCTGCCTTTGGAAATATTAGTGATCTAATATGAATTTCCACCCCGGCATGTGGGAAAGCCTTCAGGAATCTTAAAGGGGTACTTTAATGGAGGTGCCGACGTTAGGGATGGGGCTGGACTGCCTCTCTCCACACCACCCAGACACCCTACGTGGGCCAGGCCAACTCCGGTTCCAGACGGCGCCAGACACGCCACCCAGCTGACCCTTCTCGGGGAGGTAGGGGAGGAGCAGACATCACTCATTCACTCAGCAAAGCTCCTGAATGCCCATCCTGGGCCCGGCCCTGGGCTGGGTGCTGGGCCCCCGGACCTGTGCGAGGCCAGGCCCTATCTCAGGACACAGACGTGGATGGTGACGGTGTGGAGTGGTGGCTCAGGAGCCAGGGGAGGGGCCCTCGGCTGGAACTGAGACCGAGGAGGAGTTTGTCCAGCACGGAGAGGCGAGGGGAGGGTATGGGTCTGAGCAGACCCCCACACACACCCCTTCCCCACGCAGACGCAGCATCTGTTAAGAGTAGATTCCCTCAACATACATTTCTGGAGCTCCTACTCTCTGTCAGCCCCTGTTCTGGGCGCTGGGGATGGTGTACTAACCAAACAGACACAAATCCCACTGCCTGGGGCATCTGTTCCAGTAGGGGAGACAGGTGATAAGTAAAATAAGAAAAATACGGAATATGATAGACCATGACCACCGTGAGGGAGACAGTCACTAGACCAAGTTGCAGGGCTGGGGACACATTTTAACTAGGTGGGCCGGGCTGCATCAATGCGGGATCAGGTAGACAGGGAAGAGGTGTCTGCTGTATTTGGGATAAAGGCTGGGTTGGGGGGTGTGTACACCATTATTGAGCTTGCTAACAGGGCCCCCCAAAAGGCCTCCCTACTGGGGGCACAGACACTGAGGGGGTGCAGTACTCTCCTCCAGCCTCCCTCCCCAAATCAGACACCTCAGAGGTGAGCAGAGGCCAGGAGAGTTACCCTGGAAAAGTCCCTCCATGTGGGAACGAGAAGATCGGGGTATGGCCCCTCCCAGGAGGAGGTAGTCCAGGTGGAGGGCACAGCGTGGCACAGGCTCAGAGGCAGGAAACGGCAGGAGAGTCAGGAAGGAAGGGTTGGTGATGCTAGAGCCCCAGGGGCCAGAGGAGAGAGCAAGGTTGCCGCAGGAAGGAGGCTGGGTCCCAGAGGAGGCTTCCTTCCCCGATTGCAGCAGACAAAGGTCTCGAAAACTCACTCTGGTTGCTGCAGTGGATGGGTTGGTGGGCACAGGAGTGGATATGGGGACAGCAGTGCAGATGCTGGATATGGGGACAGCAGTTACCTAGGGAGGGGCCACAGCAGCTGTGACCAGGCAGAGGCCACAGGGAAGGGAGATGAGAGGCCTCACAAAGGCGGTGGGGGACCTTGGTGGTGGGTGGGAGTGGCTGG
>NW_012114522.1:3281758-3327020 GCF_000951035.1 Colobus angolensis palliatus | reverse complement strand
GGGAAGGGGAGTGACTGAGGGATGGGATGACTAGGGGGTAGGGGTGGAGAAAGCTGGACAGTGAGGAGCAGAAGGTGCAGGGTCGCTGCTGGAAGGGCCATCGTTGGATGGGGATGCTGTGGGGAGCAGGTGTGGGTGGGATGGGGTAGCTGGTGAGGTCAGCTGTGGACATCCAGGTGGAGGTGTCAAGCACGAAGCTGTATTCATGGATCTCAGGTTCCAGAAGAGGTCAGTGGATTTGGGTTTGGTTTTGGGAGTCATCACTTTGGTTGATGAAGGATGATTAAAGGAGCTGGGGGTGTTCAGGAGCTCCCAGTTCAGGAGCTGAGAGTAAGAGAAGCTTTGGGGACCCAAGAACCAGCTATCTTCAGGTTGCTGAAGGGTTCTCCCAGGACTGATGTGGTTTGTGGGGGTGCAAGAAGAGAAGGCCAGAACTGGGGGCAGGGAGGAGAACTCGGCAGGGTCCAAGAGATAGAAAGACACTGCTGCCTCAGCAGGTAGTGAGCACCCCATTCCAGAAGGTGTGTGAGCTGACAGTTACAAGTCTCATCCTGCTGGCCTCGCAGATCCAGAACTCAACAGAGACCCCTTCTGCCTATGACCTGCTTATCCTGACCATGATCCCAGGCCTCAGTTACCGGCACTACAGCATCAGACCCGCTGCAGGGGCCCAAGAGGGCACCCAGGAACCAGCTGCCACTGTGGCCAGCACGCTTCAATTTGGCCGCAGGCTGAGGAGACGCACCAGCCCTGCAGGCAGGCACTTGGTGCCTGTGGCAAACGACTGCTACATTGTGCTGCTCGACCAGGATACCAACCTGATGCACAGCATCTGGGAGAGGTAAGGTGCAGCCATTGCTGTCTCTGAGGCACAGGTATGCCAGGAACCTGGCTATGTCAGGTCCCTACCTGCATTCTCCATTTGCTCACTTGCCTGGGGGAAGGACAGATGGTGGTGAAACCCCTTCCTGCTATTGTGATCTTTAATTCTAGAAGTGTGAGCCTGGGCCAGTGCAGGAAAGGCTTTCGTATACTTTTTCATTCCAGGGCTGTTGATCCATAGAAAAAAAGGAGCACTGAGGGACTCACTCTGAGAAAAAAAAATATTGTTACCCACTTTTTTTAAAATTTAGAGAAACATAAAATCTCTATTCAGTAAATAGTGATACTGTCTTTAAAGCAGGAAGGGACTTTCAAAATCATCTAGTCCCACCCACCCACCTGTCTACTTACCCATCTATTTACCCACCCACTTATCTACCCACCCAGTTATCCATCCATCCATCCATCCATCCATCCACCCACCCACCTATGTACCTACCCATTCATCTCTCCATCCACTCAGCCAACCTCCCATTCATTCATTCATTCATTCAGCAGCTATTTGTGGACATCAGAGTGGGCAGCTGACCTCCCAAGAAAGACCTCGTGGCTGGTTTGTCCTTCCTAGGCCACGTCCAGTGCAGTCTTCGTCAGGCCCAGCTGCCTCTGCCAGAACACCCACCTTGTCTCCTGATGTGACCTCCTAACCGAGAGGAGTACATGGCAGAAAGTGAGGGGACAGGAGAGGGCAGAGGGGAGATGGAAGAAGAGGAGGGAGAGAAGGAGGGAGAGGGGCGTTTGTACTGAGGTGGGTGTCAGGGGATCCCAGCTCGAGGTTACTGTCACAGCTCCCTGCCCACAGAGCTCCAGGACTTCTCTGGGAATGGAGCCTCAGTCAGGTCCGTCCTCATCTTTCCCTAGTGGATCCTGAGGGAGAGCGGGGCAGGTGCAGGGGTGACAGCAGCCAGCATGGGTGGCTGGCAAGGGGGCAGTTGGGCAGAGGAGCTACAGAAATGCGGGAAGCCCCAGCATGGTCCAAGCCTGCCAGGTTAGGCCAGGAAAGACAGAATGTGCCCTGCCCCTTCCTCACTCGGGCCCCACGCCCCCTCTGTAAATGCCCCTTAGGGTAGCCCACGGACCCCATATGCCTCAGCCAGGGTCCCACCTGGCATTTCCAGCACTGGAGCTCAGGCTGTCCTGTCCTGTTTGTGGCCCTGTCTGTCTCTCTTGCTTCTGAACTCCAATGAGGACAAAGGAGTTCTTATTAGGCTCCCCAAACCCCACCAGGGGTAAGCCTTGCAAAACCAATGCCTGTCACCTGAGGAAAAAGGAGGAGCTGTTGGTATTCAGAGTAGGGGCCATCTAGAGACGACGCCTGGGGCCAGGCCTCAGGCCTTGAAGGGCATAGGGGAGGTCGCTCCACAGGGAAAAGACCGCCTGTGTAGAGGCCTGGGGTGAGAAGCCAAAGGTGCAGACACCAACCCCAGGGCAGTTTGGGTTGAGGGGAGCGCTTTTGTTCCTTATGTAACCGCTTGACTGAGATGCGCTTCACATACCACACAGCTCACCCATTTAAAGTGGGCAGTTAGTGGTTTTTGGTGCCTTCACAGAGTTGTGCAGCCATCACCACAATCAATTTTAGAACATTTTCATTACTCCAGAAAGAAACCTCATGCTGTTGAGCAATCACTCCCCATCTTCCCCTCCCCGACAGGCCCTGGCAACCCTAGCCTATTTCTGTCTATATGGATTTGCCTGTTTATACCATATGTGGTCCTTTTGCAACTCACTTCTTTCACTTCACGTATTTTCTTTTTTTTCCCCCCTTTTTGATTGACTGATTGATTGATTGAGACAGTCTCACTCTGTAATCTAGGCTGAATTGCAGTGGCACAATCATGGCTCACTGCAGCCTCAACCTCCTCTGGGGCTCAAGTGATCCTCCCACCTCAGCCTCCTGAGTAGCTGGGATTACATGTGCGTACCACCACACCCAGCTGATTTTTGTGTTTTTTGTAGAGATGGGGTTTCACTATGTTGCCCAGGCTGGTCTCAAACTCCTGAGCTCAAGTGATCCACCTGCCTCAGCTTCCCAAAGTGCTGGGATCACAGGCACGAGCCACCATGCCCAGCCCACTTAGCATGTGTTCAAGTTTCATCAGTATCGTAGCACATTTCAGTACTTCGTTCCTTTTCATGGCTGAATACTATTCCGTCACACGTATGTACCACATTTTGTTTATCCATTCTTTAGTTGATGGACATTTGGGTTGTTTCCACATTTTAGCTACTATCAATAATGCTGCTCTGAACATTCATGTACAAGCTTTTGCGTGGACATACATTTTCGTTTCTCCTGGGTACATAGCTAGGAGTAGAATTGCTTGGTCATAAGCTAACTCTATGTTTAACTCTTTGAGGAACTGCCAGACCGTCTTCCAAAGCGGCTGCACCATTTTCTGTTCCTCCCAGCAGCGGATAAGGGTTCTGATTTCTTCACATCCTCGCCTACACTCGTTATTTTCTGTCTTTTCAATTATAGCCATTCTCGTGGGTGAGAAGTGGCATCTCATGATGGTTTTGATTTGCATTTCCCTGCTAACTAATGGTGTTGAGCATCTCTTCATGTACTTACTGGTCACTAGCATATCTTCTGTGGTGAGATGTGTCTTTAGATCCTTTGCCTATTTTTAAATTGGCTTGTCTTTTATTATTGAGTTGTAAGAGTTCTTTATATATTCTAGCTACAAGTCCCTTATCAGATTTATGATTTGCAAATCCCTCCTTCCATTCCATGGCTTGTCTTTTTACTCTTTTGATGGCCCCTAGGGGAGCTTTTTAAAAGGACAGTGTGGGGAAGGGGTCCAGAGCCAGAGACCTCAATTCTTTTCTTTCTCTTCTTCCACCAGCACTCAGTAGAACCCTCCTCAGCCTGCCTCACTTTCCTTCCCTACCCTCACCACGATCCCACAGAGAACTGGAGGCCATCCACCTCACTGTCCACCCACAGCCAGGCCAGACTCAGATACAAATACATCACTTGTGTGCTTGCTTAGGCCAAAGATTGCATTTTACAATTAAAATACTGGACCCCCTCCTGCTCTTCTCCCATCCTCTGTCCTAACACAAACATCCTGATAGAAGGGAGGGAGCACAGAATTTGGAGTTGGGGCTCAACACTTCCTAGATGTGCGATCTCGGGTGCATGATGTCACAACTTCCAGCCTCGGATGCCTCGGGAGTGGGATGGGTTAATAGTCCCTGCCCGTGGGGGTTGGGAGAATTTAACCAGGTGAAGTCAGTGAAGGCTCTGGCCGTGACATAGGGTCGGTACACACTGGTGTCCTGCTGGACAGCTCGGGGTCAGTGTGACAAAAGCCCATTTCTGCACTGGTTTCACTTGCAGACCACAGCCTGGGTGAGCCACTTCCACCTCTTCGGGGGTGCCCTCTGCTGACAGCTTACGGTTCCTGTCTGCAGGCTCTGTCCCTCTCCTCCTTTGTGACCCGTTCTAGGACAGGATGGAGGTCCTAGAACTAAGGCCACACGGGCTGTGGGTGGGGTCTCAGGGCTTCTAGATGAGCCGAGTCGCGTGGCCTCATGAGTGCTACGCAGGCCGCTCAGATGGCATCTGGAGAGAGAGGCTTGCCAGCCGGTGTCTGTGAAACCTTGTGCAGGATGAGAATGACATCTTCTCTCTCCTGCCTCTGCAGACACAGCAACCGAACGGTGCGCGTGACCCAGGAGTTCCTGGAGTACCACGTCAACGGGGATGTGAAACAGGGCCCCATTTCCGATAACTACCTGTTCACACCGGGCAAGGCCGCGGTGCCTGCGTGGGAAGCTGTGGGAATGGAGATCGTGGCGGGACAGCTTGTGACTGAGATCCGGCAATACTTCTACAGGTACTTCCCCCCGGGGTGACCCCACAGCCTGGCACACAGTCAGCGCACACATGCAGGCAGCTCAGTGAATGAGGGTCTGCCTTTGCTCTGAACCCCAGCTCCTGGGCCGTGTTTGACGTGTGGTTTGATGAAGAAATGAATTGCTCTGGCATCTGCGTGCTGGTTGCCTTTGCGTGTGCTATGTCACATTGGTCGGGAGCTAAGTTCAGAGCTGGGAGAGAGACCCACAGACCCTATGGCCCGCAGAGCACCTGTTCTTCCATGATCAGAGCAGATGTAAGGCAGGCCCGGCATGGCAGCCCTGCGGTGTCGGGGAACCAGGCTGCTCCCAGCTGCTCCAGGTCCTGGGTGGTGCTATTGTCCACATGACCCAAGAAGGCTCCCTGCCTTTCAACCCTACCCTGCTCTGCCCACCCTGCCCACGTGAAGGAAGGGAAGCAAAAAGGAAGCATCTAGAAGGTTCCTGGAGCTTTACTTACTGATGCTCCCTTCTCCTCTAGGAACATGACAGCACGGAATTACACATATGCAATCCGCTCCCGGCTTACCCATATGCCACAGGGCCATGACGGGGAGCTGCTCTGCCACCGGATAGAGCAGGAGTACCGAGCCGGCCCCCTGCAGCTGAACCGCGAGGCTGTCCTGAGGACCAGCACCAGCCTAAACAACCAGCAGGTCATCTACTCAGACAACAACGGCTACCAGATGCAGCGGAGGCCCTACCTTTCCTATGTGAACAACAGCATCGCCCGGGTATGCCCTGCAATGCCCACTAGGCACACTCCCGATGGCGCCTTTCCCGGACCCATTAAGCATCAACTTGTAGCAGTGGAGGCCAGCAGAGGCCAGTAGAGGCCTCCAGTGAGAATGTTTTTTTTCCTATTTTTTTTTAAGATGGAGTCTCACTCTGTCACCCAAGCTGGAGTGCAGTGGAGCGATCTCAGCTCACTGCAACCTCTGCCTCCCAGGTTCAAGCGATCCTCCTGCCTCAGCCTCCTGAGTAGCTGAGATTACAGCCGCCTGCCACCATGCCCAACTAATTTTTGTATTTTTAGTAGAGATGGGGTTTCACAATGATGGCCAGGCTGGTCTCGAACTCCTGACCTCAGATGATCCGCCCACCTAGGCCTCCCAAAGTGCTGGGATCACAGGTGTGAGCCACTGCACCCGGCCTCCAGAGAGAATTCTTTTAAAGCCTGCGTGTCTGCCCGTTCAGGGCTTGAGCGTGCAGGCCGTGAGTCAGACTGGTGTCTGAGTTCTGGTGCTACCACAGACAAGAATAGTATGTGCCTTGGCTTGTGCCTCAGTTTCCTCTCCTGTAAAATGGCTGCTTCATCAAAGGGTCATTGTTAGGATCCATGAGATGATACTTGGCCAGGGCTTAGCCAGGGCCTGCACCCACGCCAGCTGGGCCGTATGCTCGGAAGCCACAGAGCTGGTATCTGAACCCCAGTCTGTTCAGGGGTCCAAAGTCAGGGTCCTGGCCCCACGCTGCTGCTGTGCCTGTTGGCAGCACTAGCTGGGACGGCCAGAAGGTGATGCCTGACCTACCTTGCCCTTCGCCCCAATCACCCTCCTGGGGACGTTTCTCTCTGCAGAATTACTACCCCATGGTTCAGTCGGCCTTCATGGAGGATGACGAAAGCAGGCTTGTGTTGCTGTCAGAGCGGGCACATGGCATCTCCAGCCAAGAGAATGGGCAGGTGGAGGTAGGAGGCGTGGTCTGTCCCGCAGCAGCCCCTCGCGGCCCCCCACAGGCATGCCCAGGTGCAAGCCGGGCCTCTCGGACAATGCCTTCCCACAGGTCATGCTCCACCGGCGGCTGTCGAACAACTTCGACTGGGACCTGGGCTACAACCTCACGCTGAACGACACCTCGGTCGTCCACCCAGTGCTCTGGCTTCTCCTGGGATCCTGGTCCCTCACCGCTGCTCTGCGCCAGAGGAGTGCAGTGGCCCTGCAGCACAGGCCCGTGGTGCTGTTCGGAGACCTGGCTGGTAAAGGGGTGCCCTTTCAGAGTAACATCATCACGGCCCCAGCACCAGCCAGGCCAGGGCGGGCCTTGGGAGGGGCCTGTGCCCTCATGAATCCGGGCCACTTTTGGGCAGGAAGGGACCTCAGGGACCTCTAGTCCAAGCCCCTGATTTAACAGATGGGCAAACTGAGGGCAAACAGTGGCTCACTTAAGGTCATACAACTAGTAGGTACAGAGCTGGGACTCACCCATTTCACCATATGCCTCTTCCCTGTGTCTTCTCCATTTTCTTCTCTGATGTATCTTTTCTTTTTTTAACATGACATTATGTCACCATGTCACTTTAGGTCTGGAGGCTCAGCATTTAAAAGACTGGTTTGTTAGCCTGGCGTGGTGGTGCATGCCTGTAATCCCAGCTACGCGGGAGACTGAGGCGGGAGAATCACTTGAACCCAGGAGGCAAAGGTTGCAGGGCGCTGAGATTGCGCCGTTCCACCTCAACCTGGGTGATGGAGCAAGACTCTGTCTGAAAAATAAAAATAAAAGACAATTTTGGTCTGAATCTAGGTATGCTGTCACCAGGTGGGGGTATTCCTAATCTATAGTCTAACCTGAAGGACTTATTCTGTACCTCCACTGAGGCTTCTGTGCATCAGATCAACAACCACGTAGTTCTGTGTCTCTATAAAGTAGGAGAACATGAGAAACATTAAACAATGATTACATTTAAAGACAGTCTTCTGGAGCTGCAAGACCTAGATACAATTTGCTGCCATTCTCACCAACCCTTAAACTCTTTTCTTTTTCTGCTCACCTATGGAGGTTTTGATTAGCATGTGCTTCCCTGCTTTGGTTTGAGAGCCAGAACCTTCCCAAGGCAGTAGCAAGCAGGCAGGCTGTCACCCACCCATGCAGCAAGCATGCGCTGAGCACTTGCAGGGTGCCTGGGCCACACACCGGAGATGGAGAAGAGCAGCCCCTGACCCAGGAGAGTTTTCCTGGGCTGTTGGACAGGGGAAGTGTGTTCGTATAGAGCCAGGATTCAGGGTGGAGAGGGAGCCGTGCCATAGAGGGCCTGGTGTTTCGTGGGTGTGGGGGAGTGTGAGACCACAGCTGGGAGGAGGTCAGGGGTCAGGTCCGGGGGTGGAAGTAACAGAGCCTAAAGGGGCAGCTATTTGGGCAGAGCCTGGAGAAGCTTATGGAATCTAAGGAGGAGCTGGACACAAGGTCCAGACAGGCACGGGGCAGGGCAGCTCTGGGCATCTCAGGAGCAGAGGCTCACAGCCTTGTCTCCCAGGACTGCCATTGAGCCGCCTCTGGTTCCCATGCTTCAGATTCCCAGAAGAGGAAATACGATTGGCCTAGCAGGGTCAAGTTCTGCTCCCAGACCAGTCAGTGGTTCCTTCTGGGTGGCCGGCGCTTTTCCTGCAAAGATGAGGCCGTGTCTGAGAAAGCCCCATGGCTGTTGTCAGCTCCGTCCCGCCTGGCCTCACTCTGGTCTCTGTTGGTTGCAAGTAAGGGAAACCCAACATGAAGTAGCTGAGCCTCCAAGGAGAGTGCGTGGTGAGGCCCCCATAACCAAGGGAAGGGCGGGGTGGACCTGGGCCTCAGGCCTGGAGCCCTCGTGAGGCTGTCCCTGTGCATCTGTCACCTGCACGTCTCTCCATCTGCAGACGTTCCTTCACCTCCCACCTGGGATGTGGCTCTGAACAGCTCTGTCTTCCCCACTCAAAGGGACCTACAACTTGGACTTTCCAGTTCCCAGTGCAGAAGCCCTGGGGAAAGATTCTGATTGGTCCTGCTGGGGTCAGGTGGCCCATACCTGGACCAATCAGCATGGCCTGGGGTGTTGTAAGAAGATGGTAGCTCCAGCTGAACATCTGGACTTGGAAGGAGTAGGGGCCAGGTGCCTTCTGAGCAGAGAGACCAGCAGATGACAAAACAGGGGTGGAACTGGCATCCCAGATCTTGAGTAGAAAACAGGGCTCTGGCCAGACACGGTGGCTCACACTTGTAATCCCAGCACTTTGGGAGGCCAAGGAGGGAGGATCACTTAAGCCCAGGAGTTTAAGACTAGCCTGTGAGACCCTGTTTCTACAAAACATTTTTTAAAAATTGGCTAGGGTGGTGACCCATAGTTCCAGTTACTTGGGAGGCTGAGATGGGAGGATAGTTTGAGCTCAGGAGTTTGAGACTGCAGTGAGCTGTGATTGTACCACTGCACTCTGGCCTGGGTGACAGAGCAAGTCCCTCTCTAGAAAGAAAGAAGGAAGGGGAAGGGAAGGGGAAAAGAGAGAGAGAGAGAGGGAGGGAGGGAGGGAGGAGGAAGGAAGGAAGGAAGAGGGAGGGACGAGGAAGGAAAGAAGGAAGGAGAGAGAAAAGAGGGCAGTGCATGAACTTGCTGTGTTATCTTGAATAAGTTTTGTTCCCTCTGGGCTTTCTTTCCTCGTCTCTAGTTTGAGATGGCTAGGCTGAGGAGAGTCAGGGTCCTCCCAACTCTTAAGCTCTATGGTCTGAGCAAAGGCAGGGAAGTGGAAGCATGGGGCGTTGGGTGCACAGACACTTCGGGCTGGAGCGGGGTAGGCTACCCACAAGGATGCATGGGAGGTGGCTGGCAGGGGCAGGGGCATGTAATGTGCAGAGCTCTGAGTGCCAGGAGGAGGAGTTGAGCCCCAAACCCTCTCCTCACTCTGTCCATCTGCCTTGCAGGGACTGTGCCAAAGCTCCCAGGACCCCAGCAGCAAGAGGCTGTGACGCTGCCCCCTAATCTTCATCTGCAGATCCTGAGCATCCCTGGCTGGCGCTACAGCTCCAACCACACAGAGCACACTCAGAATCTCCGGAAAGGTGAGGCAGGTGCCCTGGAGTCTCAGACCCGCTCGTCCCTCCCTGAGTCAACCAGGCTTCCGGGCCCACCACCAGACAGGGGCTCACCTTAGAGCTATCATGGCTCTGCAAGATCACCTGGTTTCTTATCTGGCACATGGGGAGAGTGAGGCCCAGGGAGAGTCAGTGATCAGTCACTTGGCAAGCTGCAGGCAAGGCGGGCCTGGCCTGTGACCCCAGCCCATTCTGAGTGGATCCGTCTCAGCCCACCACCCACAACTGAGACTAAGGAACTAATTAAAGTCCCCCTAACCCTCAGGGGTGCCTGCCAGTCCTGCTTCTTCCAGGGAGACCTGGAGCCCCCAAACACCCGAATTCCCACTCATCGTCTGAGCTTAGGCAGCCTAACTGTTGGGAGCTTCCACTCACTCATTCAACAGCACATCTCGTGCCAGGCTCCGGGGAATGAGCAGTGACCAAGGTGGGCAAGGTCCCGGCTCTCTGACTGCTTGGTCTAGAGGGGAAACAGTCAAGTCACAAGGCAGTAATGACAAGGACAAGAGGAATCCCCCTGCACAGCATGACGCAGGGTGGGGGGAGGGCTCCCTGAGGGAGCGACACCTGCTGGGAACCGACTTGTCCTGTTGCCAGAGCCCCAGCTGCACCTTCTCTGCCCACTCTACACTATGAGCAGCTGAAAGGCAGGGTCGGACTATGCCTCGGCCATCCTCAGGCCCCCAAGGCCTGGCACACCTGCAGAATTAAGAATAGGGGGAAAAGGGTGAGGCGCAGTGACTCGCACCTGGAATCCCAGCACTTAGGGAATCCAGGGCAAGCGGATTGCTTGAGCCAAGGAGTTGAAGACCAGCCTGGGCAGCATAGGAAGACCCTGTCTCTATAAAAATAAAAATGGAAAAGTTCACTGGGCGTGGTGGCGTGTGCCTGAGCCTGCTTTCCCAGGCACCTACAGCGCCCTTGTGAAATGGGGTCCCTCACCGTTCCTGCTGTGCAGGATACAGGAGGTCTTCCCTGGCTTTGGAGCTGGAACCCCTCACCACCACACCAGGAGATGTGGAAGCACTTTCACAAACCTCTTGGCTTTTGTGATCTTGGGCAGCCATTTCCCTGTGCCGTTCTGAAAACCAGCTACCCCACAGCCACGTGACAGCTTCTTAAAAATGGGCCAGGCGAGGTGGCTCACACCTGTAATGCCAGCACTTTGGAAGGCCGAGGTAGCAGGTAGCAGGATCACTTCAGGCCAGGAGTTCGAGACCAGCCTGGGCAACATAGCTAGACTCTGTCTCTACAAAAAAATTAAAAAATGAGCCGGGTGTGGGGATGCATGCCTGTGGTCCCAGCTACTCAGGAGGCTGAGGTGAGAGGATCACTTGAGGCCAGGAGTTCAAGACTGCAGTGAGCTGTGATCATGCTACTGCACTCCAGCCTGGGCAACAGAGCAAGACCCTGTCTCTTTAAAAAAATGATTTTTTTCTTTGAGATGTTTTGAAATGTTTTTTTCTTTGAGACAGAGTCTCACTCTGTTGCCCACGCTGGAGTGTAGTGGTGCGATCTTGGCTCACTGCAACCTCCACCACCCAGGTTCAGGCAATTCTCCTACCTCAGCCTCCCTGGTGGCTGGGATTACAGGTGCTTACCAGCCTGCCCAGCTAAATTTTGTATTTTTAATAGAGACAGGGTTTCACTGTGTTGGCCAGGCTGGTCTTGAACTCCTGACAGCAGGCAATCCACCCTTCTTGGCCTCCCAAAGTGCTGAGATTACAGGTGTGAGCCACCACGCCCTGCCAAATTTTTTTTTTAATACTGATGCCTCAGTTCTAATCCCAGACAGATTGATTCAGTCAGCTTTGAGGCATAGCTGCAGAGCTGAGGTTCTACCAGCCAGGGTTTAGGAAGCACCTGTGTTAACCAGGTCTTCTCTCCAGGACCTTGAACTCAGTGCTTTCCTCTGAGCCTCAGTCTTCCCATCTGTAAAACGGGAGCAATAGCAATGAGCCTTTCTGAGTGGGAAGGTCAGAAATGGGACAGGAGATCACATACATCTCATGGCAAAATGACAGCATTATATCAGTCAGGGCGGCTGGTATATGCTGCAGTAACGAAGAGCCCCAAATGCCACGGTCTTAACAGTATACATTCATTTCTCCCCCATGCTGTGCATCCAGTGGGGTTAGCAGGAAGGTTTTTCTTGCTGTGGCCACCAGGACCCCCGCTGATGGAGTTTGTATTGCAGCACGTGCCTCCTCACTCACCAAGGCAGGAAAAAGCTTCTGCCAGAAAGTACTGCGTCACTTCAGCTCACCTTGCATTGGCCACAGAGGCCACGCAGCCTCCCCCGACTTCAAAGAGGGGCAGAGTAGGAGAGACTGGAGTATTTGAGGACATGCCCCATCATGCCCACAACAGTGGACAAGGATGGAAACATTGCAGCTGGTGTCATGGTGGGCAGCCTTACAGTCGGCTAGACCTGGGTGGGAATCCTCCCTCTGTCACACCCCAGCTGTGTGCCTCAGGCGACTGCCCCTCTCTGAGCCTTGGTTTCCTTTTCGAGTGGGGCCATATCAGCTGTCTCACAGGGAGTGTATTAGTCTGTTCTCATGCTGCTCATAAAGACATACCCAAGACTGGGTAATTTATGAAGAAAGGAGGTTTAATGGACTCACAGTTCCACGTGGCTGGGGAGGCCTCACAATTATGGCAGAAGGCAAATGAGCAAAGGCATGTCTTACATGGTGGCAGGCAAGAGAGCGTGTGCAGGGGAACTGCCCTTTACAAAATCATCAGATCTCGCGAGACTTACTATCGCAAGAACAGCACAGGAAAGATCCGCCCCCACGATTCAATTACCTCCCACCAGATCCCTCCCACCACACGTGGAAATTATGTGAGCTACAATTCAAGATGAGATTTGGGTGGGGACACAGCCAAGCCATACGGAGGAGGTTAAGGATAGGAAATAGAGCTGAGTGTGTAAAGCAGCAGGTAATGACCAGGGTCATTGGGGTTGGTTGATGAGGGTCTTCACTACCACCTTTCTTCTGTCCCCAAAGGCCATCGAGGGGAAGCCCAGGCTGACCTCCGCCGTGTCCTGCTGCGGCTCCACCACCTGTATGAAGTGGGCGAGGACCCAGTCCTGTCTCAGCCAGTGACAGTGAATCTGGAGGTGAACTTCCCTACCCCCGTCCAGACCATGAGCCAGGGAAGCAAACCCTAGATGCAGCCCCAAGAAACTGCCTTGGCAAAGAGATCCATGAGGGCGTCCTCCCAAATGGACGCCAGTATGGGCCCCACCCCGCCCTTCTTTGTGGTTTTCTGGGTTTGTTAGGTATTTCAACTGGCCTGTTTTTTGAGGGTTTTTTGTGTGTGAGAGAGACAGGATCTCACTCTATTGCCCAGTCTGGAGCACAGTGGCACAATCTCAGCTCACTGCAACCTCTGCCTCCTGGCTCAAGTGATCCTCCCACCTCAACCTCCCAAGTAGCCGGGACCACAGAGGCGCATCACCACACTGGCTAATTTTTATTTTTTTATTTTTTATTTTTTTTGAGACAGAGTTTCACTCTTATCCCCGAGGCTGGAGTGCAGTGGCACGCTCTCGGTTCACCACAACCTCCATCTCCCAGGTTCAAGTGATTCTCCTGCCTCAGCCTCCCAAGTAACTGGGATTACAGGCATGCGCCACCACGCCCAGCTAATTTTTTTTGTACTTTTAGTAGAGACAAGGTTTCTCCATGTTGGTCAGGCTGGTCGCGAATTCCTGACCTCAGGTGATCCACCCATCTCGGTCTCGTAAAGTGCTGGGATTACAGGCGTGAGCCACCACGCCCAGCCTTTTTTTATTATTTTTAGTAGAGACAGGGTCTTGCTGTGTTGCCCAGGCTGGTCTCGAACTCCTGGCCTTAAGCAATCTGCCTGTCTCAGCCTCCTGAAGTGCTGGGATTACAGGCGTGAGTGGTCTGCATTTTATTTATTTCTTATTTATTTTGTAGTAAAACTTTTAAAACACAGACATCATCTGTGTAATCCGAAAAAGAAAACAGATTCTCCGTAGAGTTGCTTTGAAAGGTGGCTTAGAGTCAGACAATCCAGGGTCCACAGGCCCCTCTATGGGTAAGTCTCAGGCACCCCATGCCTCTGGGCCTCAGTTTCCCCCCCATGTAAAATGGGGAGAGGTGAGAGTTCTTTGCCCAGAAGGTCATTGAGAGGCCCTGGCATGAAGGGGCCTCGTGCAGTGTCAGGGCCCCCAGGCCTCGGCCCCTTCCAGGTTCCTCCCTTGGCTGATGTTGCTCTCTCGGCCCCACCATCAGGCGAGGCTTCTGCCACCTGGCCTGCCCACGCACCCTCCCAAGAAGGCACCACCTGAGCCACCTCATTTCTTCCGCAGTTTGCATTCTTTCTATTTCATTTCCTGCTCGTGGAGAATTTCTGTGAATCTCTGTGTTTCTGCCTTGGGCCTCCTTCGACATCTGAGTCTTCAGGGGAATCCAGAGAAGCCCCAGGACCTTTTCGCCATGATGTCTTCCTGGGCCCCCCACCTCCTCTTTCACGATCCTCGCCACAGAGGAGCAGGCGTCCCTTTCCTCACACTCCCTGGCCTGCCTGAGAGCAGGTCCAGGCCATGGCGGGTACCGGCGCCCAGCACACGGCCAGCCTGCCCTGGGGAGCCAGGAGGCCGGCGTGGGACCTGGAAGCTGGTCATCTTATGCTCCGCTGTGTCACAGATGGAAGTACCAAGGCCCTGAGAGGAGGGGATGGTTGGGATGGACCATGACTCCCTTCCCGATGTGGACGGTGGCGGGGTGGAAAGACATTGAGTTAGGAATGCAGTTAGTTTGGCTGCAGGTCACAAAACACTTAACAGATGTGCTTGGAACAGAGGATAGTGTTTTCTCACCCAAAGAGCATGTCCGGGTGGACCCCAGCACTGTCACTGTGGGCCTGGTCACGGGTGTCTTCCCGCCATCGCCGGCACACTGCCTGTTTGTCTTTTGCCATCTGCTTGTTTGCGGTCACGAGATGGCACAGACCTTCCTCTTGAGCAAATTTCAAGGCAGGGTGGGGATGGGCGGTAGTGGCCAGAAAGGCTTTGCCCTAGAATGGCGCTCGCTCGCTCTCTCTCTCTCTCTCTCTCTACCCCTCCCCCCCGCTCTCTCTCTCTCCATCAGCACACAGAAGCTTCTCCAAGAACCACCCCTACCCCTCCTGCTCCACAGACTTTTCCAGACCCCTGAGGGCCTCCGGCCTCCCCTAGCTATAAGGGAGGCTGGGAAAGGGGGTTGGGGTAACTGACTGGCTTTCTCCCTGGACTGGAAATGGGGCCACCTGAGCAATGTAAGGAGAAGAGGACTCTGCATGGGGCGGGCAGCTCAAAATGCCACAACTCCCGGACTGCTCCTCCGGCTCGGCCACCTGGTGAAGCACGCACCTCCCGCTTCAGTGTCCTCATCTGTAAAGTACACGGCCAGTGCTGTCCTCGCAGATGTGCTGTGAGAAGCAGATGAGGGAGCTGTGTCAGGCTCATCTGCTGACACATCTGCTGTCAGGCTCATCTGCTGCCTCAGGGGCTGGTGCCCTGAGGACACCGAGTTCCTGGTGTGTCCGCCCTGCTGCTGTCTTGGTTCTCTGCTCAGATCTGGGACTTGGTGCAGCTCACCGTCCCTCTGCTTATCTCCCTGCAGGCTGTGCTGCAGGCGCTGAGGTCCGTGGTGGCAGTGGAGGAGCGCTCGCTCACAGGGACCTGGGATGTGGGCATGCTGCACCGCTGGAGCTGGAGGACGGGGCCTGGCCGCCGCAGAGGTTTGGGGACCCCCGCTTCAGCTCCCTACCCAGGACTCCCAGCTAGGCTCAGGAGCTGGTGAGACCCTGTGCACATCCAACCATCTGCCTGTCCTGGCCTGTGCGACCTCGAGAGGCTGCTCTCGCACTCTGAACCTGCAGCCCTCCCAAATCTACCACAGTCAGTTAAGGCTTTGGGTTAGTCTCTGCCTGCCAGGGCTCCACACAGGCGTGTGTGTGCACTCGTACGTGTGCACACGCAGACCGCACACCCTGCATGTGCCAGGGGCCCAGGGGCTTCTGCCCACCTTGGCCCTGCTGACCTCAGCCCATAAGCCCATCCGTGCCTCACACAGCATATGCCACTGTGAGTTCCTGCACTACAGGCAGCTTCCAGCCTCCAGTCCCTGTCCGCACCATGCCCTCTGCCTGGGACGCACAGGTCCCATTCACTGTGGCCAGCACCTGCTCAAGCTCCCCAGGAGACCTCCCCAGAGTCCCCAACCAGGCCAAGTGCCTCCGCCACTCCCCTGGCCCCAGGAGTTTCTTCTGTCCTGTGCAGCTCCTGTTGTCCACTACACACAGCATGGTGGCAGGTGCATGGTGCACGCTCAGCTGGTGATAGGAGGAAGGAAGGAAGGAATGCAGGGAGGGAGGAAGGGAAGATGATGGTTGGTTGGAAAGAAGGAAGGAAGATGGATGAATGATCGATAAGTGAACAGCTGCCTCCCAAGATTGAAGCCCAACCCCAGGGCATGCCTTCAGGGGAGCCTGGTGAGGCAAGGACAGAGTCACCAGATGGTCTCAGAAAGCTTTTGGGCTTTGAGTACAACACCTATGAGGAAGTGAGGCCACTAGAGCCAGGACCAATCTATGAGTTGCCCTCGGGGTGGGCAGAAATGCAAGAGACCCACAGGAGTCCTGGCAGAAGGGGATGCCACAGGCCATTGCCACAGTGGGAGCCACAGCAGACTGTAGACAGGTGCAGTGTGGTGAGAGGGAGGCTGGGAACCACAGCAGACTGTAGACAGGTGCAGTGTGGTGAGAGGGAGGCTGGGAACCACAGCAGACTGTAGACAGGTGCAAGGGGAGTGAGAGGGAGGCTGGGAGCCACAGCAGACTATAGACAGGTGCAAGGGGAGTGAGAGGGAGGCTGGGTCCACAGCAGACTGTAGACAGGTGCAGTGTGGTGAGAGGGAGGCTGGGAGCCACAGCAGACTGTAGACAGGTGCAAGGGGAGTGAGAGGGAGGCTGGGGACCACAGCAGACTGTAGACAGGTGCAGTGTGGTGAGAGGGAGGCTGGGAGGAGGCATCCTGGGCCAAACTGAACAGATCACCTCTGTTCCCCTAGGTGACACCACCTTTCCCTCGAGGCCACCAGGAGGCCCCATCATCACCGTCTACCCAAAGGAAATCCGGACATTCTTCGTTCACTTTCAACAGCAGTGAGCCCTGGGCAGATGCCCCGTCCCCAGGGCTGCCCCCAGGAACTCCATGTAACAGAACAGACCCAGGACAGGGAAAAGCAGCGTGGAGGGACGCGACTCGGGAGTCAGCTGCTCATCTGCAGGCTAATGGCAGGAAATGGTCATATTTGGGGTTTTGTCCCTAATTTTTTAAAATAAAAATTACATGACAAGATCCAGGTTCTTCCCCTCCCACACTCAAGCCAGCCCTCTCCTCTTCTGTCAAGTAAAGGATATTTGGCACGCTCATGTGTCATTCACTCACAAAAGACAAACCCAGGACGTTCTGCCTAAGGCAGAGCGCAAGACCCACAGCAACGCCGAAACGCATCTGCCGTCCAGGCCCTGCCAGGCTTGCCCGGGCTGCCGGTGGTAGCTGTGGACCTACTGCCTGCCGCCTGTTTTCATAGACTCATCCCATGCTGGCAACAGGCCTGCAAGGGGCTTGGCTCTGCCACAGGGCAGGAGAGGAAGCTGTAGCGCCGAGCCGGAGTTCCAGCCCCAGACGCCCACCTGTGTCTCAGGGCACCGTGGCCTGTTCAGCAGAGAAGGCACAGCAGCTGTCAGAGTCCATGACGAGATGAAACCACACAGCAGGGATGTCCAATGTCAGAACTATTAATATCGATAAAAGTGTAACCTTCCCAGGTCTATGCCAAGAGAATTGAAAGCATCCATCCACACAAAACCTCTGCGCCTGCGTTCATAGCAGCATTACTCAAAAGGCAAACGGTAGCAACAACCCAAATGTCCATCCACAGGTCAATTAAGACATGAAATGTGTTCTGTCCATACCATGGAATATTATTTGGCCATAAAAAGGAAGGAAATTCTGACACAAGCCACAGCCTGGGTGAATCCTGCAAACATTACGCTAAGTGAAAGAAGCTAGACACAAAAGGCCACATATTGTGTGATTCTATTTACGTGAAATGTCCGGAATAGGCAAATCTGTGTGTAAGAGACAAAGCACAGTGGTGGTTGCCAGGGACTGAAGGAAGAGAGAAGAGGCATGACAGCTAACAGGGCTGGGGTTTCTTCGGAAGATGATGAAATTGTGGAATTAGCAATGATGGTTGCACAACTTTGTGAATATACTAGAAACCACTGAATTGTTAACTTTGAAAGATAAATTTTATGGTCTGTGAATTATATCTCAATTTTAAAACTTTTTTTTTCCCCCCCAAGACAGAGTCTCACTCTGTCGCCCAGGCTGGAGTGCACTGTCACAATCCCAGCTCACTGCAACCTGCACCTCCTGGGTTCAAGCAATTCTCCAGCCTCTGCCTCCCGAGTATCTGGTACTACAGGTGCACCATTGCATTGGCTAATTTTTATGTTTTTAGTAGAGGCAGGGTTTCACCATGTTGACCAGACTGGTCTCAAATTCCTGACCTCAGGTGATCCACCTGCCTTGGCCTCCCAAAGTGCTGGGATTACAGGCATGAGACACTGTGCCCAGCCTAAACCGTTTTAAAGAGTAAACTATGAGATGTAGGAAATTATATGGTACTCTAGGGCTGAAGGGAAGTACTCAAAAAGGACCAGCTTGGAAGGATTCAGACCTCTTTGGACAATGTGCAGTTTGGCCACCACACAGCAAAGACATTCTCTGGTTTGGCCAGACAGGAGCTGGGCTGGAGCTACTGACCAATAGGCCACCCCTGTGGGGTCAGGTGACCAGCCACCAGTGGCATGAATGTGCAGTGGGAGGCTGGGGCACAGGGGGTGAGGCAAGAGCCCTTTAGAGCATGTGGGCTGCATGGGGCTTGGTTTCTGTGTTAAGAAGACTATGAAGGCTGATCACGGTAGTTCATGTCTTAATCCCAGCACTTTGGGAGGCCGAAGCAGCCAGATCATTTGAGGTCAGTAGTTTAAGACCAGACTGGCCAACATGGTGAAACTCCATCTCTACTAAAAATACAGAGTTAGCTGGACACGGTGGCATGCGCCTGTAGTCCCAGCTACTCGGGAGGCTGAGGAGGAGAATCAATCACTGAAACCTGGGAGGCAGAGGAGATGGCGCCACCGCACTCCAGGCTGGGTGACAAGAGCGAGACTCTGGCCCAAAAAAACAAAAACAAAAAGAAGACTATGGAGGCCGGGCATGGTGGTTCATGCGTGAAATTCCAACACATTGGGAGCCCTAGGCAGGAGGATCGCTTGAGCCCAGGTGTTCCAGACCAGCCTGGGAAATATAGTGAGACCCCATCTCTACAAAAACTATTTTTTAGACGAGCGTGGTGACGTGCACCTGTGGTCCCAGCTGCTCTGGGGGCCGAGGTGGGAGGATCACTTGAGCCCGGGGGGTTGAGGCTTCAGTGAGCCATGATCATGTCACTAATTCCAACCAGGGTAATAGAGCAAGACCCTGTCTCAGAAAAAAATAAAGACTACAGAAATGTTATCCCCAGCGCTGCCAGGCCGTAGAAAAATCATGTGCACCAAAAGTACCATCACCCATGCTGACCATCCCCATTCAGAACAAAAACAGCAGGAGAGCCACTTCCTCCTGCAGAACCTCCAGCACCCAGCACCCTCAACTGGGAAGAACGAGAAGAATATAGATGAAGGGGGAAAACCTCCCCCACAATAGACAGAGTATTGGCTAAAATCTAACATCCATTTGTTGTTTTGTTTTTATTTTATTTGAGACAGGGTCTTGCTCTGTCACCCAGGCGGGAGTGCAGTGTCACTATCATAACTCACTGGAACCTCTTAACTCCTGGGCTCAAGCAGTCCTCCCCTCCCACCGCTCTGAGCAGCTGGGACTACAAGCATCAGTCACCACACCCAACTAATGTATAAAATGTTTGTGGAGATGCAGTCTCCCTGTGTTGCCCAGGCTGGTCTTGAACTCCTGAGCTCAAGCAATCCTCCCACTTAGGCCTCCCAAAGTGCTGGGATTATAGGCCAGAGCCACCCACTGTGCCCAGCCTGTTTTTTTGTTTTGCTTTTTATTTTTGTTTTTACAAACCACCACCACCAAATTCCCAATAAACGATGTTGCTCACTGAGAGTCATAAACCCAATAAAAACCCCAACAGGTTGATTGTGGAACTGGATAGGATGATTATAAAGTGCACTGGGGCTGGGTGCAGTGGTTCGTGCCTGTAATCCCAGCACTTTGGGAGGCCAAGGTGGGTGGATCACTGGAGGCCAGGAGTTCGAGACCAGCCTGGCCAA
This sequence comes from Colobus angolensis palliatus, assembly GCF_000951035.1. Taxonomy (NCBI): domain Eukaryota; kingdom Metazoa; phylum Chordata; class Mammalia; order Primates; family Cercopithecidae; genus Colobus; species Colobus angolensis. The sequence continues at coordinate 3,307,046 of NW_012114522.1, read as the reverse complement.
CATAGTGAAACCCCTTCTCTAAAAAAATACAAAAATTAGCTGGGCTTGGTGGCAGATGACTGTAATCCCAGCACTTTGGGAGGCCGAGGCGGGCTGATCACCTAAGGTCAGGAGTTCGAGACCAGCCTGACCAACATGGAGAAACCCCATCTCTATTAAACATACAAAATTAGCCTGGCATGGTGGTGCATGCCTGTAATCCCAGCTACTCAGGAGGCTGGGGCAGGAGAATCGCTTGAACCCAGAAGGCGGAGATAGTGGTGAGCTGAGATCGCGCCTTTGCACTCCAGTCTGCGCGACAAGAGCGAAACTCTGTCTCAAAAAAAAAGAAAACACGGAAGTGCACATCTTTGTCCATTTGGGCTGCTGTCACAGAATACCGTACACCGAGTGGCTTATCAACAACAGGAATTTATTTCTCCCAATTCTGGATGCTGGGAGTCCAAGATCGAGGTGCCAGCAGATTCAGTGTCTGGGGGAGGGCCTGTTTCCTGGTTTACAGATGGTGCCATCTTGTTCTGTCCTCACATGGCAGAAGGGGCAAGGCAGCTCTCTGGGCTCTGCTTCTAGGAGGGTGGGTGCTAATATAACAGTATTGAGTCTACGCTAAAGAAACATTTTGTTTGCTTGAGTATAATTACAGCTTTCCTTAAGCTTACAGACTATTCATTAAAAACAGCCTCAGGGAAAGAGGACCTTCAGCAGAGATAAGAGAGAACTGCACTGACCAGCAATCCTGGAAGCGGCTAGCTGCAGGTTTCCACACACCCAGATGAGAATAGTTGGGCTGAGGTCGAGGCAGGAGGATCACATAAGTCCAAAAGTTTGAGACCAGCCTGGGCAAAATAGGGAGACCCCCGTATCTATAAATAGTAACAAAAATTAACTGGGTGTGGCACACGCCTGTAGTCCCAGCTACTCAGGAGGCTGAGGTGGAAGGATCACCTGAGTCCGGGAAGTCAAGGCTGCAATGAGCCATGCCTGGGCAACAGAGCGAGACTGTCCAAAAAAAAAAAAAGACTAAGAATAGTCTGGCTGGCCCGGTGTAGCCAGCACTTTGGCAGGCTGAGAGGGACAGATCATTTGAGCCCAGGAGTTGGAGACCAGCCTGGGCAACATGGTAAAACCCAATCTCTAAAAAAAACTAAAAAATTAGCCAGGTGCGATGGTGCATGCCTGTAATCCCAGCTACTCAGGCTGAGGCAGCAGAATCGCTTGAACCCGGGAGGCGGAGGTTGCATGAGCCGAGATCAAGCCACTGCACTCCAGCCTGGGCAACAAGAGTGAAACTCGGTCTCAAAAAAAAAAAAAAGAGAGAGAGAGAGATGGGGTGCCTCATGGTGGGGAAGAATGGTTGCATGCCAGAGGTGCTGTGACAACTGCCTGCTCACCTGGAACAAAAAGAAACCTGACACTCGCTCGCATCATACACAGACAGCTCCCGCTGAAACCCCAGCGGTCAATGCACACGTGAAAAGATGGTCAACCTCCTTAGTAATCAAGTCTGTGCAAATGAAAACCACAATAAGATACTGTTTCACATCTGCCATGTTTTCTATTTAAAAGATTAAAAAGATGGGCAATCATGGAAACTCTCTTAGACTTCCAATATGAGAGTAAACAGAAGGAGCAAACTTAAGAAAATAATTCCATGTTATCTTCCAAAGTTAAAGATATGCATGCTCTGGACCCAGCAATTCTGTTCTAGGTGCGTAAGCTAGAAAATCATGTTCAGCCAGGCGCGGTGGCTCACGCCTGTAATCCCAGCACTTTAGGAGGCCAAGGCGGGCAGATCACTTGAGAGAGTTCAGGAGTTTAAGACCAGCCTGGGCCAACATGGTGAAACCCCATCTCTACTAAGGAAAAAAAAAAAAAAATTGGCCGGGTGTAGTGGTGCACACCTGTAGCCCCCGCTACTTGGGAGGCTGAGGCAAGAGAATCAGTTGAACCCAGGAGGCAGAGGTTGCAGTGAGCCGAGAGAGAATGCACCACTGCACTCCAGCCCGGGCAACAGAGTGAGACTCAAAAGAAAAAGAAAAAGAAAAGAATCATGTTCATGTGCACAAGAATATATAAGACTGTTCAGTGGCATTGTTCATGATAGTTGTAAATTAAAACCATTCATAGGCCCCTTACCAGTGCTTGGATAAATAGAGGGTGGTTTATTTGTACAAGAGAATACTACAGAGCAGCAGGTCTCAAAGTGCGGCCCCCACATGCCAGCATCACCTGGGGAGTTGTTAGAAACACAGATTCTCAGGCCTTATCCCACATCAAATACATCAGAAACTCTAGGGATGAACCCTGGAACATGTGTTTTAACAAGTTTCCTGGGTTTTCTGATGCACACTCAATTTTAACACTCACTGCCACAGAGCAATCAAAATGAGTAAACTATCCTTACCTGCATCAACACAGGTGAATCTCAGATAGAGAGACAGAGATGATAGATAGATGATAGATAGATAGATAGATAGATAGATAGATAGATAGATAGATAGATAGATAGATAGTAGATGATAGATGTTAAGATAGATGAGAAATAGATGTTAGATAGATGATAGATAGATGTTAGATAGATAGATGATAGATGTTAGATGATAGATTATATTGAGCAAAAGCAGCAATACACAAATGAATAACTATGATTCTATTTACATAAAGTTCAAAAGTGGGAAAGACTATACCATATTCTTTATGATTGCATTCCTAGTGGATAAAACAACAAAGAAAGCAAAGAAATGACTAGCCAAGGTTGGGCACAGTGACTGTGTCCTGTAGTTTTAGCACTTTGGGAGGCTAAGATGGCAGATCACTTGAACCCAGGAGTTCAAGACCAGCCTAAGTAACATGGCAAAACCACATCTCTACAAAAAATAAATAAATAAATAAACAACTAACAGGTCGTGGTGGCACATGCCTGTAGTCCCAGCTACTCAGGAGGCTGAGGCAGGAGGATCGCTTGAGCCTAGGAGATTGAGGCTGCAGTAAGCTGAGATTATCCCACTGCACTCCAGCCTGGGTGACAGAGAAAGACCCTGTTTCAAAAAAAAAGAAAGAAAGAAGAGAAGGGAAAGGAGGAGAGGGGCAGGGAGGGGAGCAGAGGGGAGGGAAGGGAAGGGAAGGGCAAGGAAGGGAAGGGAAGGGAAAGGGAAGGGAAGGGAAACTAGAAGTCACAAAAGGGGTTACCTTCAGTGGGGCGAGGGAAATCTGGGTTAAGAAGGAACACACCTGGATTTCTAGGTGTGGCATGGTTTTATTTCCTGATTTAGTTTATTGTTAACATATGAGTTTCCTTTAAAATTATTAATAGGTGAAACTGTATTATATACACATATATATAATGTTTCTACTCATATTCTCTCATATATATATGATATACATGGTAAATGCACATGTATATACGAGAATATAAATAATGTTATACATATGTTGTTTTCACCAAAAAATATTTAAAATATTTAAAAGAAAAATACAAAAATTGTGAAATATATAAATGGAAAAAGATAAAACAAGTCCAAATTCACATCTTACATCTAACAGCTCTTTTTATATAATCCAGATTTTTATATAATCCAGACTTTTTATATAGCTCAAACTGGCTTAAACAATAAGAGGATGTTTTTGGTTGTGGCAGGGCTAGTTGGCTTTCTGCTGGCATCTATTCTTCCCCTCCATGATATAAATGACAGTTTTAGCTGAGAAGTGGCTTCCCAGACAGGGTCCACATTCCCCAGCTTTCCTTACATCCAAAGGGAGCATATGAATCCTTCTCACTAAGGTAATGAAAGAGAATGCCACTGACCATTCTAACACCCCAGTTAAGACCCTAGACATGTGAGTGAGACCTTTTTGGGATTTTTCAACCATTACAGGTAGCAGCTCAACACAGCAGAGTGAGTGCCTCTAGGTGACAAACTATATATGAAGCAGAAGAACCAACCAGCTGAGCCCTGCCCAAACTCCTAACCCACAGAATTATGACAAATGATTGTTATGGTGCTAAGTAAGTACCATAAGATTTGGGCCAGGTGTGGTGGCTCACACTTGTAATTCCAACACTTTGGGAGGCTAATGTGGGAGGATCGATTGCATCCAGGAGTTCAAGACCAGCCTGGGAAACATGGTGAGAACTTGTGTCTAAAAAAATAAAAAATTAGGCAGGCATGATGGTGCACACCTGTAGTCCCAGATGCTCAGGATGCTGAGGTAGGAGGATCACTTGAGCCTGGGAGGTCAAGGCTGCAGTGAGCGTTGATCATGCCACTCCACTCCAGCCTGGACAACAGACTGAGACCCTATCTCAAGGAAAAAAAAAAACGATTTGGGGTGTCATGAACACAGCACTAGATAACTGAAACATATAACTTATTTGTAAGTCATATTTATCATTACACAATGCTCCTCTTCTTTGTTTCATATTTTAACCTTAAATTCTGCTTTATCCCTTAATTTTTATACATTCCTGCCACATTATAGGTGTGTTTCTTATATATAACACATACCTTAATTTTAGTTTTTAACCCCAACTGCCAGTTGCTATCTTTTTTTTTTTTTTTTGAGACAGAGTCTCGCTCTGTCACCCAGGCTGGAGTGCTGTGGCTGGATCTCAGCTCAATGCAAGCTCTGCCTCCCGGGTTCACGCCATTCTCCTGCCTCAGCCTCCCGGGTAGCTGGGACTACAGGCGCCGCCACCTCGCCCGGCTAGTTTTTTGTAGTTTTTAGTAGAGACGGGGTTTCACCGTGTTAGCCAGGATGGTCTCGATCTCCTGACCTCGTGATCCACCTGTCTCAGCCTCCCAAAGTGCTGGGATTACAGGCTTGAGCCACCGTGCCCAGCCCAGTTGCTATCTTTTAAGAAAAGTTATTGTGCTCACTGACCGGATTTTATTTTATTTTTTGGGACAGGGTCTCACTCTGTCGCCCAGGCTGGAGTGCAGTGGCGTGATCTTGTCTCACTGCAACCTCTGTATCCCGGGTTCCCAAGTAGCTGGGATTACAAACATGTGCCACCACACCCAGCTAATTTTTTGTATTTTTAGTAGAGATGGGGTTTCACTATGTTGGCCAGGCTGGTCTTGAACTCCTGGCCTCAAGTGATTTGCCTGCCTCGGCCTCCCAAAGTGCTGGGATTACAGTTGTGGGCCACCATGCCTGGCCATGATTGGATTTTATTAAATATTTCTTCTCTTTTCTATTTATAGTTTGTTTTACTTCATTGTTTTCTCTCCTCATTTTCCCTTTTCTTTTCAATTTTCCAGAGTCCTACTTTATTCTCTTTTTTCTCCTCATTACTTTGAAAGTTCTACTAGTCTGAATTTTTCTAGTAGTTTAGTTCTGGATTGTTTCAGCATAATAATTATAAATAAGCCTCTATTTCCTTTCTGGAGTAACAAAATGAAATAATGATTATCTTTCACCACCACAAAGACAGCTTTGTTGCCCGCTGTCCTTCCTCTTTCTCCCATAGCAAGATAAAATCTTTGGACCATGTGTACATTCCCACTCTTCCCATCCATTTATAACTTCAGGCTTTGGTTTTGTCAAGCTGTTCAAGTCTCTGGAGAAGCAGCAAAACAGAAAGTGGAGGAAGCATGGTAGTTTACACGCTTCAGGCCCACAGCAAGCAAAGGGCAAAAGAGAGGAAGCCAGTCTGCTTATGACTTCCCTAGGGACAGACACCAGCTATTAGGCTCTTCAGGCTGATATAACAAATTACCCCAGACTGGATGGCTTAGACAACAAACATTTATTTCTGATAGTTCTTGAGCCCAGAAAGTCCAAGGGCAAGGTGCCAGCAGATCTGGAGGCTGGTGAGGGCTGTCTTCCTGGTTTGCAAACGGCCATCTTTAAACTGAGTGGTTAATTTGATGAGGTCTGCCTACCCTGCTTGCTTTGGGTCACTTGCTTTTTGTTATTTTTTCTCCCTTTTTCCATGAAGCTGAAGGTCACAGTAGCTGAAGTATGCATCACTGGATGCTAAAATTTAAACCTTTACTGACTACTTTATTTTTTATTTTACTTTTTAAGAAACAGGATCTCACTCTGTTGCCTAGGCTGGAGTGCAGTGGTATGATCATGGCTCACTGAAGCCTCAAACTGCTGAGCTCAAGCAAACCTCCCATCTTGGTCCCCGAAAGTGCTGGGGTTACAGGCATGAGTCACTGCACCTGACCTTCACTGGCTACTTTATAGATAACATTTGCAGGTCACCACGGTATGGTTGCTTCAGTCATTTTTCAGAAACTTGGGCCAGCTCCTGCCCAATTCAAACCAGCTGCAACCACCAACTCTTCAACTGGGCCTGCGCAAGTGCCTGAGAGGCAGCCTTTTGACATCAGAGGGCCAAATATTCCACCCTCAGATCATGCTAACACCACCATTTTCTGTACATATGTCCTATGAAATGTCATGAACCCTGACTACACTTGTGCAAAATGAACCCGTTACTTCATTTTTCCCCACTGCCAATCATCTTTCCCCAAGCCTTAATCCACTCCACTTCTCTAACCCATAAATATCCCTAAGCCTGATTTTCAGAGAAGTGAATTTGAGAGCTGTTTTCCCACATCCTCACCTCGTGCTCTTGAGAATAAATCTATTTTCTTTTGCAGAATCCATGTCACAGTGATTGATTTACTGCACACGGGCAGAACAGACCTGGACCTGGCCCGTAAGTCTTCTTGTCATAGCCTCACATAGCAGAAAGTAAAGAGTGAGAGCTTTTGCATCTTTTCTTACAAGGCACTAATCCTGTGATAGGTACCCCACCCTCATGACCAAATCTAACCCTAATCACTACCCAAAGGCCTCATCTCATTAGTGGTTAGGATTTCAACATAACTTGCAGGGGACACAAACATTCAGTCCATAGCACTAGGCTCTCCCTACCTCAGGCAGTGGCACAGCTCAGCCTCTGCATCTGCTACCAGGACCAGCAATGTTGAGCAGGTGCCCCCAGTAGGCAGGACAAGTGAATCCCAAAATTAGGGCTGAGCCCAGGAGGGTTCTTGGCTTTACCCAGAAAATAATTTCTGGGCAAGCCAGTGGTGTTAGCAAGCCAGTGGTGTTCAACTTTTATTGAAGTGGCAGAGTACGGCAGCAGCAGCAGAGGCTCCTCCTCCTTTACAGAGCAGTGCTGTCCTATAGGTAATGTGCCCAGAGTAGCAACTCAGAGGCAGTTCCACGTCATATTTATACCCACTTTTTTTTTTTTTTTTTTTTTTTTGAGGCAGACTTGCTCTGTCACCCAGGCTGGAGCGCAGTGGCACAATCTCAGCTCACTGCAACCTCCACCTCTTGTGTTCAAGCGATTCTCCTGCCTCAGCCTCCCCAGTAGCTGGAATTACAGGCACGTGCCATCACGCCCAGCTAATTTTTGTATTTTTAGTAGAGATGGGGTTTCGCCATGTTGGCCAGGCTGGTCTCAAACTCCTGACCTCAGGTGATCCGCCCATCTCGGCCTCCCAAAGTGCTGAAATTACAGGTATGAGCCACGGTGCCCAGCCAATACCCAGTTTTAATTATGTGCAAATTAAGGGGGAGATTATGCAGAAATTTCTAGAAATAGGGTGGTAACTTCTGGGTCATAAAGCTGTTGCCATGGAAAGCGGCAGTAACGTCCGGGTGTTGTCATGGCAATGGTAAACTGACATGACACGCTGGTGGGCATTTATTCTGGAGAGGTGCTTTTACCTCTTCCCTGTTTTAGCTAGTCCTCAGTCTGGTCTGACGTCTGAGCCCTGTCTCCCGAGTCCCGCCTCCTGCCGTCTCACTAGGACCACAGGTGTGTAGGCAGCTCCAGTCCTTCCCCAGAGACTGCCCAGGTGTCCAGGGGTTGTGCTGTCTCTGGGAATCATTAAAGGCCTCCCCGCACCCCAAGCCTCTCACACCGTGCCCTCAGCATCATGTCCCCTCCCAAGAGGGAACAAAACAATGCCTTTTCTGCGCCACTCTTCAGTATTTACAGCTGAGCCATAGGACTGGGAGTTCCAATTCTTCCCCCACGTGGCCCTGCCTTTCCTCACTTGGTCCAGGAAAAACCGTTATCCAGTTTCCAGCCTGGGGAAAAGCAAGTTCTGCCTCATGGCAGCATTTACCAGCTGAAATACCCTGGTTTTGTTTGCACCTGTGTTTGTTCTCAGGCTACAGCTAATGATGCACTGGGGCTGCCCACAGTCAAACTGGTTTGCAAAACTGCATCTTTGACTTCAACAATTTCTGAAGAATTTCTAAATTTATAAATAATTTTGTCAAAAATGAATCCAGACAAACTCTGCAATGCACCAAAGAAATGGAATCTATGTAGAGATTATGCTATAGATGAATGAGGCAAAAACAGGAAGCTATTGCAACATTGCAGGTGGGAGTTGGTGGACGTGCATAAAGTCCTGGTCCCAGCCTTACCGAATGCTCACTCTTCTCAAACACACACACAGAGTGTGCTGCAATTGCCCAGGCCGAAATGTTTTTCAAATTTCAGAGACTCACTATCAAACTGAACTCCATCTCTAAGTAGAATACAATTAAGTTAGAGATCAGTAATAGAAGAGCATAAACAGCTCTAATGTGGTGAAATTTTTAAAACACAGTTTGGGGTTTGTTTTTTTTTTTGGTTTTTGTTTTGTTTTGTTTTTTTGAGACAGAGTTTCACTCTTGTTGCTTGGCTCACTGCAACCTCCGCCTGCTGGGTTCAAGCGATTCTCCCGCCTCAGCCTCCCGAGTAGCTGGGATCACAGGTGCCCATCACCATGCCTGGCTAATTTTTGTATTTTTAGTAGAGACAGAGTTTCACCATGTTGGACAAGCTGGCCTCAAACTCCTGTGATCTGCCTGCCTCGGCCTCCCAAAGTGCTGAGATTACGGGCATGAACCACTGCGCCTGGCCAAAACACAGTTCTAATAATTTATGGATCAAAAAATTATAATTGGAATAAAAGTACACTTAGAACTAAATAATGAAAATACTAGTATCAAAAGTTGTGTGATGCAGCTAAAGTCATACTTGACGGGAATTTAAGATCTTAAATGCTACATTAGAAAAAGAGAAACCATTAATGAGTTGAGTTTCACCTAGGAAATTTTAAAAAGAGCACAGAATAAATCCAAGAAAGTAGAAAGGAGATAATAAAGATAAGAACAGAAATTAATAAAAGAGGTTGGGCACGGTGGCTCACTCCTGTAATCCCAACACTTTGGGAGGCCGAGGCGAGCGGATTGCTTGCGGTCAGGAGTTCAAGACCAGCCAGGCCAACATGGCAAAACCCCATCTCTACTAAAAATACAAAAATTAGCTGGGCGTGGTGGTGGGCGCCTGTAATCCCAGCTACAGGAGGCTGAAGCAGAAGAACTGCTTGAACCCGGGAGGCAGAGATTGCAGTGAGCCGAGATCACACCACTGCACTCCAGCCTGGGCAGCTAAGTGAAACTCCGTTTCAAAAAAAGAAAAAGAAATTCAAAAGAAAGAAATAAAAGAGAAAACAAAGAAACGCTAGCGATCAGCCCCCAAATGCATGTTGTGCACCTGGCATTTCTGCCCTGCACAAGAACACCTGGAGGAGTGGGGCCCAATCTAACCACATCCCAGGGAAGAAACGCTATTTTTGAACTCGTGGATGAGTTCATTTGTTTTTTTGGTGGGTTTATTTCCTCCCATTTAAATAAACTTTAATGTTTAAAGCAGTTTTGGGTTCACAGCAGAAAGTATAGAGAGCTCCCATACAACATCTGTCCCCCAACCTGCATACCCTCCCCCTTCCCATCAACATCTCCCTCACAGTGGTGAGTTTGTTGCAACTGATGCATCCATATTAATGCATCATAATCACCTAAAGTCCTTAGCTTACATAAGGGCTCACTCTCGGTGCTGTACATTCTATGGGTTTGGATAAATGTATAATGACATGTGTCTACCGTTACGATATTATACAGAGTAGTTTCACCACTGCCCTAAAAATCTTGTGCCCCCCGCCATTCATCCCTCCCAATCCACCTGACTACTGATCTTTTTATCATCTCCAAAGTTTTACCTTTCCTAGAATGTCATATAGGTGGAGCTATACAATATGGAGTCTTTTCAGATTGACTTCTTTCACTTAAATAAAATGCATTTAAGTTTCCTCCATGTCTTTTCATGGCTTAATAACACATTTCTTTTTAATGCTAATTAATATTCCACTGTCTGGATGTACCACAGTTTTTGTATCCATTCACCTATGTAAGGACATCTAGATTGCTTCCAAGTTTTGTCAACTACAATGAAAGCTGGTAGAAACATCCCCCCACAGATTTTTGTGTCAGCCTAAGTTTCCAACTCATTTGGATAAATACCAAGGAATGTGATTGCTGGATTCTATTGTAAGAATATGGTTTAGTTTTGTAAGAAACTACCAAACTGTCTTCCAAAATGGCAGCATAATTTTGCATTCCCACAAGCAAGGAATAAAAGTTCCTGTTGAGGCCGGGTGCGGTGGCTCACGTCTGTAATCCCAGCACTTTGGGAGGCCAAGGCGGGCGGATCACGAGGTCAGGAGATCGAGACCATCCTGGCGAACATGGTGAAACCCCGTCTCTACTAAAAATACAAAAAAAATTAGCCGGGCATGGTGGCAGGTGCCTGTCGTCCCAACTACTCAGGAGGCTGAGGCAGGAGAATGGCAAGAACCCAGGGGGCGGAGCTTGCAGTGAGTGGAGATCGAGCCACTGCACTCCAGCCTGGGTGACAGAGCTGAGACTCCATCTCAAAAACAAACAAACAAACAAAAACAAAAAACGTTCCTGTTGATCCGAGCCCTCAACAGCATTTGGTGTTGTAGGTGTTCTGGATTTTGACTATTCTAATACGTGCTTAGTAGTATCACATTTTTGTTTGAGTCACTTATTTTTATTCATATAAAAAGTGTATGAGCTAGCTGTCTCTGATATATTAAGTGTGAACCCCAAATATCTAAGACAGGCATCAGTCAATTAAGAAGGTTTATTTTGGCCAAAGATAAGGATGTGTGTCCGTGACGCAGCCTCAGGAGGTCCTGAAGACATGTGCCCAAGGTGGTCGGGCACAGCTTGGTTTTATACATTTTAGGGAGATATGAGACATCGATCAATATATGTAAGGTATACATTGGTACCGTCTAGAAAGGTAGGACAACGCGAAGCAGGGAGGAGACGTCTGGGTCATAAGTAGATAAGAGACAAATGGTTGCATTCTTTAGAGTTTCTGATTGGCCTTTCCAAAGGAGGCAGTCAGAGATGCATCTATCTCAGTGACCAGAGGGGTGGCTTTGAGTTCTGCCAGTTGTCCACAAGGAATTTCCTTGTGAGGGAGGTATGTAGCTTTTTAATTTTAGTAGCTATGTTTTTTAGGAATAGAATGGGAGGCAGATTTGCCTGACGCAGTTCCCAGCTTGACTTTCCCCTTTGGCTTAGTGATTTTGGGGTCCCGAGATTTATTTTCCTTTCACACAAGTAAACCCAAAAGTTGCGTTTTTACAAGATCAACCAAAACATTAAGAACCTGAGAAAAGTCTAAACAAAACATACACTTTCGTTTCTCTGAATCCTTAATTCTGCTATAGTCAAAACTGTGATGTGTCCCTTTAACTGGAAAATGAAAGCCAAATCCATGGGATTGATGCAAGCTGGATTTCTGAAAAGTTTACTGCTGTTTGGGAATGGGACAACAAGCTAGGAAATTAACATCTCTCTCCTCATTCTGTGTTGAGTGGATGTTAAGGCAAGTTTACCAATATGCGCCAAGCTCTGCCCAGGGCGTTAGGGCATGAGGGCCACAGAGCTAAGACCCCAAAAAGCCTAGGATCCATTGGAAGGGCTCAGAGGCGGTGGACAGCGCCTTGCACCACGCACTGAACATGGGTCTGCTGGGGCCTCAGTACCGAGCAGCCAGGCTCCACCTTGGGGTGTGGGGAGGCTGGTTTGGTGAAAAGACACCCAGACCCTTCTGACTGTCATCCAAGGAAGAAGGAAAACTCTTTAAAAAGGCAGTGAGGGCCGGGCGCGCCGCTCATGCCTGTAATCCCTGCACTTTGGGAGGCCCAAAGTGGAAGGATCACTTGAGGCCAGGAGTTCAAGGCTGCAGTGAGCCATGATCCCACCACTGGACTCCAGCCTGGGCAACAGAGCGAGACCCTGCCTAAAAAAAAAAAAAAACAACTTTTCAAATAATAAGAAGTAAATGAAATGGCTGAGGGGGCTCAGGTCCCCCTGCGTGAGAAGAAGGGGCTTTAAGCGTCCAGCTGGGGTCGCTGCATTATCACGAAGGATCCTCCTCTTCTAGTGTGGAAGGCCCTTTTAAATTTTCAATTTATATTTTATTTATTTTGCTACGGAGTCTCACTCTGATGTGCAGGCTGGAAAGCAGTGGCGCGATGTGGGCTCACTGCAACCTCCGACTGCCGTTTTCAAACGATTGTCTCAGCCTCCCAAGCAGCTGGGATTACAGGTGAGCAACACCACGCCCAGCTAATTTTTGTATTTTTGTTAGAGACGGGGGTCTCCCCATGTTGGCCAGGCTGGTCTCGAATTCCCGACCTCAAGCCATCCACCCACCTCGGCCTCGCAACGTGCTGAGATTACAGGCGTGCGCCACCGCGCCCGGGAAGTGTGGAAGGCCTTTTTTTTTAATGTAAACTCGCCGGTGAACCCCGTCTCTACCAAAAATACAAAAAAGTAGTCCGGCGTGGTGGCGGGCGCCTGTAATCCGGAAGCTGAGGCAGGAGAATGGTGTGAACGCAGGAGGCGGAGCTTGCAGTGAGCCGAGACCGCGCCACTGCACTCCAGCCTGGGCGACAGAGCGAGACTCTGTCTCAAAAAAAAAAAAAAAAAGTAAACTCGCGTGCCCGAGAAGCCCTCTAGGAGGGAAACACCCAGAAGAGGTCACCCTCCAAACACACGGCAGAATAAAGGTGACCCGCGGAGGTAAGGGGAAAGCGGGAACGAGCGAGAGTGTGCTGGCTTGTGCCCGCGCGTACCTGCGTGCGCGTACCTGCGTGCGCGTCCGTGCGGCCGCGACGGTGCCCCCGGCGCCTCTCTTTCTAGACGTGCGCGCGCCCGCAGCTCGCCCCCCTTGACCGTAAAGAGGCCCGGCTGTGTCGTGAAAGGGGCCGCAACGCGCAGAGCGCTGGTTGACGGCTGGGACTCCATTTTGTTCGCCGTTACTCTACGCGTAAGTTGCTTCTCCGTGGTTTCTCTGAGGAGAAAAGTTGAAAAAGGGTAATAAAAGTTTTCAGGAATATTCGGGCTCTCTGTTGCTAAGCATAGCGAGTGTCGGTTTTCTCTCTCCAACAGACATCGCTACTGCGGTTCCGAGGCAGTGGGAAGAGATGCGGCCCCTGGACATCGTCGAGCTGGCGGAACCGGAGGAAGTGGAGGTGCTGGAGCCCGAGGAGGATTTCGAGCAGTTTCTGCTCCCGGTCATCAACGAGATGCGCGAGGACATCGCGTCGCTGACGCGCGAGCACGGGCGGGCGTACCTGCGGAATCGGAGCAAGCTGTGGGAGATGGACAATATGCTCATCCAGATCAAAACGCAGGTGGAGGCCTCGGAGGAGAGCGCCCTCAACCACCTCCAGAACCCGGGCGACGCGGCCGAGGGCCGGGCGGCCAAGAGGTGCGAGAAGGCGGAGGAGAAGGCCAAGGAGATCGCGAAGATGGCAGAGATGCTGGTGGAGCTGGTCCGGCGGATAGAGAAGAGCGAGTCGTCGTGAGCGCGGTCGGCGGTAAGTCGGGCACCCGCGCCGGGCAGAGGAGCGGCCCCAGCTTGGCTGCTCTTGGAGAGCGATGATTTCATCAGGATGCACCGGGATCGGGGGTGGGGCGGGAGAATAAAGGGGTGCTCGGGTCAGGGCGGGTGTGGGCCCCGTCTTCGTGTTTTGTTTTCTGACGGTGGCGGCGTGGGATAATCGAGTGGCCGGGTTTGGGCGTGATGCGTGTTCAGTGGAAGGATCGTACATCTCAGAGTCGCCAAGGAAACAGAAAGGGACAAGGTCCCGGGCCATCCAGCAAGCGGGGGTGGAAATAGAGGATTTTCGGGGAAGGCGTTGGACAGTCAGCGTTGCTGGAGACTGGAGTGAGTCAGGTGGTGGCCAGAAGAGGCGGCGTCCTGCAACGGTGGTGGTCGTGAGGGTTTGGGGGTCGTTGTGCCCGGGATTAATCTCTCGATGATGGATTTCTTCTCATTGTGCTTTAGGTTTACAGCCAATGGATTCTGGTCAACTGGTGGAGATTGGCTGACACCCTGGAGAAACCGAAACCAGAGAGCCTTTTGTTTTCTCTTTTTTCCTCTGTCTATGCTCTGTCTCACTTAACACTACGTTTTCTGCTATGGTCTGTGGTTGATGACCTCAATATGAGTTTCGATTGTTACGTGTTTTTGTTTGGAAAGTAATTTTGTTTGAGAATGCTCTCACATACAGGAATTAGGGCCTAGATTGTAAGCTCTTGCAGCAGTCACATTTGTTCCCGGGCTTTGGTGGTTATTTCTAAATTTTTGAGGTGCTTTGCTCTTTCTTGTGTGACCTGATAGCTCCCTGGAACTTTGGGTCTGTGTGTGACACATGGGACTCACAGTTGGAGTTCTCCAGCTCTGGAGGTGCTGAAGGAGCTGCATTAATTCTGGAAGACGACTCCATGCAGCAACTACTGAAGAAAGGACCAGACTTCAACGGGGAGTGCAGATGGGCCGACCTGGCTGGGACTCGTGAATCTGGAGAAGAGCTGGAGAATGGATAGTATTGTCTGTATTTGGAGACTTAATTTCTGTGTGAGACCAAAGGAGGAGAGATGTATTTTGTTCAAAGTTTAAATTTTATGTGGTACACTATCTTATGTAACCTGTCCGGTGAGTTTGTTTGGACAACCTAACTCAGCTTTACTTGACATGGAACCTAAAATAGAAGATAAGATCTTGATATTCTGTACAAGTTGATGTAATACCCTGATGCGTTTTAGGGGACTTGGCATAAAATGAAAGATTTGCAGAGGCCCTTGAGGGGCTCGGGGATGAGAGGATGGAATTGTGTGCATTGGACCCTAAACTGGACTGGAAGAGGCATCTTCAAGGTTCATACGTTGTCCAGCTATAAGTTCATTTGAGTAGCAGACCTAACAAATATTTGAGGTCAAAACCCTACCGTGTTAAAAAACAAACAAAAAAACTTACCATGTTAATAAAAGTATTCATTTGCTTGAAAAGACGAAAGACCTAAAAGGTTATTGAGAAACGTTACTCCTTTAAGAATGAAATCTGCTGTCTCCCAGATTGTTCTCACGGTCAAATGGAGGTTGAACAACTTAACAGTTTCTGAGACTCTTAGCCTCTAATCAAAGGGAAGCTTTGTCTCTGTGTGCTGTTGGGAACTGGGTGAGGAAAAAACACACTTGGTTCTTAGTGTGGGAAGAAACCATATGTAATCCTGTGGTCCAGGCCTCTGCCTTCAGAGAGCCAAAGCACCTCCAGTCCTTCCAATTGGAACATTGTTTTCCAGGCCTTGCACTGGGAATATAGCGATTACAGCTGCAGGGTGAGGGATGACATAGAGTAGATGTGATACCCCACCCCCCTTCCAGAATGAAGCCTTTCTCCCCACAGCTGCTAGAGTGTTGCTGACAAACACCCCTCAGCTAGTTAACCCTCTGGGAAGTGCCTTTTCAGAGGAGAGCTGCTTTAGCCAAAGTCATGCCCTTTTTCTGGATAGCCTACATCTAGTGACTAATGGGCTGGAAATCTCAGGTCGCTGTTTCTCTTACCCCAATTTGGGACAACTTTGAGGAATATGGTGGCTTCGGAGCTCGTGGGGTCTGCTGAGGCTTTTAGGATCGCATCACACAGCCCACCTCCTCCCCACTCCCAACCTTGAGTTCCTTCTCTTCCACAAGTGTTAATTCCTAAAAGACGTGCATCTAGTTTTCATCTTGGAGTCCACTTTCTGGGGAACCTAGTTGGTAGAAATCAAAAGACAGCCATGTGTCCCAAGCGCTAATAAAGATAGCATGTCCCAGGAGAACACTGAGAGGGAGGTCTAGGAAAGCTTTTCAGAGCAAGTAACTGGTGAGCTTGGCCTTGAAAGAGGAGCATAGCTTCCAGGGTCAGGAAGAGCTGGAGAGGCGTGCTAGGCACGGGAAACAGAAAATGGAAGACGGTCAAGGTTTTCTGTGTGAGTTCCACACAAAGGAGGGAGAAATGTGAAGGATGGACTTAGGAACTGGAAAACAACCATGAAAACTGCATTTCGTACATTTGCCAAAACAAGAAATGTGACATTGGTACAGCACTACCAGCTAGACTACTCTGCTTTCACCAGTTTCCCACTAAGGCCCTTTTTCTCTTCTGGGATACCACATTGCATTGGGGAGTTGATTTTTTTCGATGAGTAATATTTATAAATGACACGAAAGTGATCCTCTCCCCAGCTTCCCAGTTCCCCTCCCAGGAAACTACAAGTTTCTTATATATCCTTAGAAATACTAATGTGTTTGAACGTATATATAAAAAGGCTTCCACCTTTTTTTTTTTTTTTTTTTTTGCGGGGGGTGAGACAGGATCTCTGTGTCTCGCAGGCTGGAGTGCAGTGTTGTGCTCCCTCACTGCAGCCTTGACCTCCTGGTGTCAGGTGATCCTCCCACCTCAACCTCCCAGGTAGCTGGGACCAGGCATACACTACTGGTCTTGAACGCCTGGGCTCAAGTTATCACCTTAGCCTCCTGAGTAACTGGAACTACAGGCACACCACCACCGCGGTTAATTTTTTTTTTTTTTTCCTCCCGTAGAGACAGGTTTTTGCCATCTTGGCCATTTCGGTCTCGAATTCCTGAGCTCAAGCCATCTGTCGGCCTCAGATTCCCAAAGTGCTGGCATTACAGGCACGAGCCACCGTGCCCAGTCCACCTGTTTTTTTTTTTGTTTTGTTTTGTTGTTGTTGTTTTACATTAATGGTAGCACACTGTATAATCTGTTCCTGTCCTTCATTTGTCTGTTTACTTGGAAGTCTTTTCCTATCTAACATTTAAATCTGCATTCTTTTTTTTAAGGCTGCATAGTGTTCATTCTTATGCCAGAGTTTGAAAACTATTGTCCTAAAATCTTTCCAGTAACTCCTTAGTTCGTCTCTTTTATGATTCTGGTCATTCTGGTCACAATCGCAATGCAGCCACTAATTCCCAATTGACCCAGCTCCTGAATTTCATACTCCTGGCTTGCTAACAATTGGAGGAGCAATCAAATCTTGCACTTTATAAGCAAAGAATGTGATAAGAAGCATTCTGAGAGACAGTCTTACGTGGCTATACAGTCATTAAATTTTCTAGCTGGAGTTGCCATCATTTTTATTTGTATATTTATTTATTTGAGACAGGGTCTCACTCTGTTGCCCAGGCTGGAATGTAGTGGCACGATCTCAGCTCACTGCAACCTCTGCCTCCCAGGGCTCAAGCGATTCTCCTGCCTCAGCCTCCCGAGTAGCTTGGGTTACATGTGAGTACCACCATGCCGTGCTAATTTTTGGCATTTTTAGTAGAGACAGAGTTTCACTATATTGACCAGGCTGGTCTTGAATTCCTGGCCTCAAGTGATCCACCTGCCTTGGCCTCCCAAAGTCCTGGTATTACAGGATGGCAGAGCTGGAAAGAACCTCAGAGAGCACTGAAGCTTTTCTGGGTTAAAATACGGAAGTCATTAGTACTGTTCACCAAATAAATTCCAATTCTCTGCCTTCTAGGCACAGAGTAGGATGGCACTTTCTGGCCCCCTTGGGTTGGGTGGGGCCATGTGATTAATTCTGACCAATGAGTTACAAAGGAAAGTCACATCTGTTGCATCCAACCCAGAACCTCCAAAGCGACCCCCTGCAGAGCTCTCTCTTCCCTCTGGCACACGAACCAGCAACATTCCAGATGGTGGCTGAACTTAATGACCATAGTTCCCTGCCAATCTATGATGAGTGTGTGCCACAAACAAGGAGAAACCTTAGCTGTTTTAAGCCGCTGAGATTTGGGGATTGTTTGTTACAGTAACAACTTAGACTAAGATGACTGATGCAGATACTCATTATTTCTTCCATCCCTTGTGTTTTGATGAAAGGGTTGTTCTCCCTTCTACCTGAGGCCCGTTGATCACATCCGTCCCACTAGCCAGGCATTGTCCAACAGGTTATCTCCTGTCTCTGGCTTTCATGTGTAGCTCTGGCCTTTCCTCTGCCTTCTAATGACTTCGAGGTGAAAGAAAGTGCACGTTCAAACTCCTACTCTTGGCCATTCTCCCCGTTCCAGGCAGCAGTTAAACATGGAGTGGCTTGAGTTTCTACCATCTTCCATAGATAAATGGGGATTTGTTACCCTGGTTAACACTGTGGCCAGGTAAATCTACAAAATCCATCCAGGGCCTGCTTTAGTCACTGCCTGATATGGTTTGGCCGTGTCCCCACCCAAATCTCATCTTGTCCTGGGAGTGACCCGGTGGGAGATCACTGAATCATGGGGTGGTTGCTCCCATACTGTTCTTCCAATAGTGAATTTCCACTAGATCTGATGGTTTTATAAGGGGCTTTTCCCCCTTTGCTCAGCACTTCTCCTTCTGCCACGATTGTAAGTTTCATGAGGCCTCCCCTGCCACGTGGAACTGGAAGTCAATTAAACCTCTTTCCTTTACAAATTGTCAGTCTCGGATATTTCTTCATAGCAGATGAGAACAGACTAATATACTACCCAGCGTATGTTAGACCCTCCCTGAGTCAATTCTCTTTTCTCCTTCTCTGATTTCCATAATGCTCTGTGGTACCTATTTCCTGATTTACATCCACATTGCTTTCTCCTTCAGACTCTATTCCATGGTTCACAAAATCCTGCATTCCATTATTCCCAAATTAATCCACATTATTCTTTGCCTCTTCAAAGGACACTTCTTTACCAACTCTTAACAGCTGAAACTAGAATCCCCCCAAGCCCTGGGCTTTCCTGTAGCCTTATTGGTGATGGTTCCTCACGGCACTCACCTACTGCCCGGGGCAGATACTGGGTTCATCAGGACTGCATTTTTGCCAGAAAGGAGTGAAGGAGGAAAAAAAGAGTTTAGGGTTTTGACAAGGACATCATTGCAACAATAGATGATGTACTCTGAGTAGGGAAGTATGGAGGCGAAGAGCAGGAGAGCAATGGGCGAAAGTAGCTAGTAAAGTGAATGGAGGTCCCAGCATGTTAGTGACTGCAGTGGAAGTGTCACCTGGAGGATGGGATGTGGCCAGAAAATAGGAGGGCTAATATTGGAAAGCAATTTATCATATTAAAAACTACTATGATTGTCAAATAAAATGTACCTGTGGATGACATCCTGTGAGCTGCGTGCTTCTGGGGCCTCAGATCAACTCTTGTTTTAACACCTGTGAAGCATTTACTATGTGCTAGTTACCTATAA
Organism: Colobus angolensis palliatus; assembly: GCF_000951035.1. Lineage (NCBI taxonomy): Eukaryota > Metazoa > Chordata > Mammalia > Primates > Cercopithecidae > Colobus > Colobus angolensis. The sequence continues at coordinate 3,287,626 of NW_012114522.1, read as the reverse complement.
TGCCTCAAAAGCCCCTCACAACCCCTCGGTGGGACAGATGCCATTATTAAAATTAGTCTTGTCTTATCAATGAGGCACAGAGATATTAAGTAGGCCAGGGTTGAGACAATAACAAGCCCCAAGTCACCCTTGGCAGTGAATGGCCAAGCAGGATGGAGGAGCTCCTTGGATATGAGGGCCCAGGTGTGGGGCTGGTGGCTGTGTGAGCATGGAACTTGCTCAGGACATTGGCAGGGCTTGGGGTGGAGGGGAAGGCCAGGAGCCAGGTGCCCAAGTTTGCAGTGAATGATGGGACTCCAATGAAGTGGGAAGAGATTGAAGGATGCCAGAGGTGAGAAGAGGGAAGAGATAGGAGGATGCCAGAGGTGAGAAGAGGGAAGAGATAGGAGGATGCCAGAGGTGAGAAGAGGGAGAGGGCAGTCAGATGACCAGTGAGTGCTCCCAAGGAGCAGCATTTTGGACAAGCGGGAGGGGAAGTAGGGTGTGGATGTGGCCTGGGAGAACACTGCCCCCAAATTCTGATTGACACACAAGGGAAATGAGTGGTTTTTCCCTCACAGGCCTGAGGATAAAATAGCACTATTCTCAGGGGTAAGGTGGGGGGAGGGCGTAGCTCCTCCAAGAAGTCAGGCACATGCTGGAGGCCCAGGAACAGGTTTGGGGGTGAAGAGGAGTGGAGAACATCATTGGAAACTTGTCCTAGGCTGAGCTCTCCTTGGTTCATCAATGGGAGAAACAGCAGTGATAGGCTAGTAAGTTTAGTCCTAAATTTAGTCTCTTTGAGGGGGGACAGGCAGGGTCTTGGTGTGATCGCTATGGAGACAAAGAAGTGGCAGTTGGAGATTGTCAGTCAACTGTGCTTCCTGCAGTAGCTTCTGTGAATGAGCTCAGAGAGGCACCACTGCTGGTCATTTGCGGCCTCACAGGCAAGGGGTCCTACATCCCAAACCCGAAGAGTTACGGGAGATGGCTCCAAAAGAAGCTATCTTACAGGGAAATGGGACTGAGGCCCCAAACCTTTCTCAAGCATCTCCAGTAAATGTCCTTCCCCAGAGAGTGAGTGCCAGTCATGTGGGCAAACACCAGATGATGACTCTCACCTTCCTGTCAAGGCCACTGGCTCCACAGGGACACCATTGACAAAGCAAGGGAAGGACAGAGCGCAGTAAGGAAAGCGCCGGCATCTTCACAAGATTTGGGCTGTGGCTGCCTGCATGTTGGGGCTGGCTGACAGCAAACAGGCAGGAAGCATCTGAGGGGGTCTTGTTTGTGTTTTTATTTCTTGTTTTGCTTTTTTTTTTTTTTTTTGAGACTTGGGGTCTTGCTTCACTCAGGCTGGAGTGCAGTAGTGTGATCACAGCTCACTGCAGCCTCAACCTCCCAGGCTCAAGTGATCCTCCTGCCTCAGCCTCTCCAGTAGCTGGGACCACAGGCATGCACCACCATACCTGGCTAATTTTTTTATTTTTCCTTTTTACAGAGATAGGGTTTCCCTATGTTGCCCAGGCTGGTCTCAGACTCCTGGGCTCAAGCAATCCTCCTGCCTCAGTCTCCCAAAGTCATCTGAAGGTTTTGAAGAAAATATATGGCCAAAGAAATTCCAAGATGAGTCTGCTAAAACTCGGGGTTGTTCAGCCCCTGAAGGAGGTGCTGAGCCCTGGCGCCTGCACCAGCAGGAAGAGGGCTTCAGAAGCCGCAAAGCCCCGGTAGGGGGCACCCTCTGAGGCACATTTCATATGTGGTCTGAGAAGACAATAGATAAGAAAGAGTTTCCCTGAGGCAAAAGCCAGGGACCCAGAGGGAAGGAGGCAAAGTAGTTTCTTCTAGAGAGCAAGACCTTTGATGATCCCCATAGGCCATAGTCACCATGTATTTCCTGTTCCTCCCTTTTCCTCCCTATTCTATTTGTTAGAAGCAAGCCAGCTCATACTTAGGAGAGAAGAATTATGCTCCACCTACTGAAGAGATGAGTAGCAAGGAGAGTGTGGACATATTTTTTTAATCTTTTCAAATTCCTTTTCATCATGTGGACATATTTTTAAAACCACCACAACTATTGTCATCATGAGGTAGGGGGTGGGACTCGACTCTGGAGGCGGGGCTTGAACTCCAAACCAGACTGAGGACTAGCTGAAACAAGGAAGAGTTGGAAGCACCTCTCCATGAGACACGCCCACCAGTGCCATCAGTTTACCATTGCCATGGCAACCCCCAGAAGTTACCGCCCCTTTCCATGGCGATGACCCAATGACACAGAAGTTACCACCCCTTTTCTAGCACTTTCTGCATAATCTACCCCTTAGTTTTTTATTTTATTTAATTAATTTATTTTTTCTTTTTATTGAGACAGAGTCTTGCACTGTTGCCCAGGCTAGAGTGCAGTGGCATGATCTCGGCTCACTGTAACCTCCACCAACCAGGTTTCAGTGATTCTCCTGCCTCAGCCTCCCAAGTAGCTAGGATTACAGGTGCCTGCCACCAGGCCCAGCTAATTTTTTTTTTTTGTATTTTTAGTAGAAATGGGGTTTCACTATGTTGGCCAGGCTGGTCTCAAACTCCTGACGTCATGATCCACCCACCTCAGCCTCCCAAAGCATTTGGATTTCAGGAGTGAGCCACTGTGCCCAGCTTTCTTTTTTTTTTTTTTTTTTTTCCTGAGACAGAGTCTCCCTCTGTCACCCAAGCTGGAGTGCAGTGGCATGATCTCAGCTCACTGCAGCCTCCACTTCCTGGGTTCAAGCAATTCTTCTGCCTCAGCCTCCCTAGTAGCTGGGATTATAGGCATGAGCCACCTCACATGGTGGATTACCACCATGCCCAGCTAATTTGTATATTTCAGTGGAGATGGTGTTTCACCGTGTTAGCCAGGATGGTCTCAAACTCCTGACCTCAAGCAAGCCACCCACCTCAGCCTCCCAAAATGCTGGGATTACAGGCATGAGCCACCGTGCCTGGCATCTACCTCTTAATTTGCATGTAATTAAAAGTGGGCATAAATATGGCTGCAGAACTGCCCTGAGCTGCTCCTCTGGGCTCACTGCCTATGGGCACGTCACCTGTGCTGCTACTGTGCACTGCTGTATCAGTAACACTTGCCGTCTACCACCACTGGCTCACCCTTGAATTCTTTCCTGGATGAAGCCACGAACCCTCCCAGGCTAAGCCCCAATTGGTTCTCCATTGGTTATATTCCAATGACATGATGTCTGTGAGACATCATAGATTCAAAAGAATCTAAATTGCCAACATTAATAATAGTCTCTAGAGTTTCAAGGTTTCTAGACACAAAAATCAATAAAAATCAGTAGTGTTTCTTTTTACCAGAAACAAAGAGGAACTATGTTTTCTGAAAGGTACCACTGATAATAGAACCCAAAACCTTTTTTTAATGGTGTATTTGTTTCCTGGGGATACCATAACAAACTGCCACACATTAAATGGCTTAAAACAGAAATTTATTTTTTCATAGTTCTGGAGGCCAGGAATCTAAAATTAAGGTGTTAGCAGGGCCATGTACTCTCTGAACCATCTGGGCAAGAATCTTTCCTCGCCTCTCCCTGACTTCTGGTAATTGTCAGCAATTCTTGGTATTCCTTGGCTTGTGACTGTGTCAGTCCAATCTGCCTCAGTTATCACATGGCCTTCTTCCCTGTCATTGCATTTAGAGCCCACTCTCATCCAGTCTAACCTCATCTTAACTAGGTCTGCAAAGAACCTATTTTCAATAAAGTCACATTCTAAGGTTCTGGGCAGAAAAATTTTGCAGGGACATTATTCAACCCAGTACAAATGGTAACTAGGAAAATATATATTCGTATATATAAAATTTTTAATATATGAAAAACCATTATGCATTAAATTATGTTGAAATACATTAAAGAACAACAAAATAGATTAAGAAAATTAGTATGGTTAATTATTCTCCAAACTGCTCCCATGAATCAAGGCAGTCCCAATAAAAATCTCTTCAGATGGGTCTGTTTTGATTGTTTGGGTTGAATTTACAAAAAAATAATTTGAGGGCTGAGTACAGTGGCTCATGCCTATAATCCCAGCATGTTGGGAGGCCAAGGTAGGAAGATCCAACCAACTTTTGAGGCCAAAAGTTCAAAGCCAGCCTGGGCTACATAGTGAGACCCCATCTCTACCAAAAAAAAAAAAATTAGCTGGGTGTGGTGGTGCATGCCTGTAGTCCCAGTTACTCAGGAGGCTGAGGCAGGAGGATTGCTTGAGCCTGGGAGTTCAAGGCTGGAGTGAGCTATGATTGCACTACTGCACTCCAGCCTGGGCAACAGAGCAAGGCCCTGCCTCTAAAACTAAAATAAAAATAAAAACCATGAATTTGGCCGGGCATAATGGCTCACACTTGTAATCCTAGCACTTTGGGAGATGGAGGCAGGCAGATCACTTGAGCCCAGGAGTTCAAGATCAGCCTGGGCAACATGGCAAAACCCAGTCTCTATAAAAAATTTAAAAATTAGCTGGGTGTGTTGGCAAATATCTGTAGTTCCAGCTGCTCCGGAGGCTGAGGCAGGAGATCTCTTGAGCCTGGTGGGTGTGGAGAGGAGCGCAGGGAACTCACAAATTTGAAATTTAGATGGACAAGCAGAAAGCCGGGACATTCCTATAGTAGAACCAGATGGGAGGACTTGCTATACTTTACCAAATATTAATATTTATTATAAAGCTAATTAAGTCAATGGAGTAATGGCCCAGAGATAGGTAAAGACCAATGGAACAGAGTATATGGCCCAGATACAGATATGAGCAAATATGACATATGATACCTGACACACGTTACACAGCAACCCAGAAGGAATGGATAAAATAGTCAGCATGGGCCCGCCGCAGTAGCTCATGCCTGTAATCCCAGCACTTTGAGAGGCTAAGGCGGGCGGATCACAGGTCAGGAGATGATCAAGACCATCATGGCCAACATGGTGAAACTCCATCCCTACTAAAATACAAAAAATTAGCCAGGCATGGTGCACGCGCCTGTAGTCCCAGTTACTCGGGAGGCTGAGGCAGGGGAATCGCTTGAACCAGGGAGGTGGAAATTGCAGTGAGCCAAGATCTCACCAACCTGGTGACACAGCAAGACTCAAAACCAACAAACAAGAAAAAAAAAAAAAACCACCACCACCAAAAACAGTCAGCATGTGGGGCTAGGACAAATGGCTATACATGTGGGGGAAACTGCAATTAGATCCCTGCCTCAAACATCACAAAAAATTATTTTCAGATGGAGTAACCCACAGATATAAAAAACTAATTACTTAACTAAATATTTCAGAGAACATAAAGGAAAATTGGTATGGCTTCAGAGCATGAAAGGCTTTCTTAACCAGACGAAAAGCAAAAAGCAGAAAAGACTGATATTTTGTCTTCACCAAAACTAAAATCTTAACTTGTACGTGAATGCTGACGGCAGCACATACTAGCCAAAAAGCAGAAACGACCCAAATGGCCACCAATGGGATCAACTGAGGAATGAATAAACATTCATTCATAAACTGTGGAATAGCCATACAAAGAAATATTATTCAGCCATAAAAATAAACAAAGTATGGCCAGGAGCTGTGGCTCACGCCTGGAATCCCAGCACTTTGGGAGGCTGAGGCAGTGGATCACCCGGGGTCAGGAGTTCGAGACCAGCCTGGCCAACATGGTGAAACCCCGTCTCTACTTAAAACACAAAAATTAGCTGGTGTGGTGGGGGCATGCCTGTAGTCCCAGCTACTCAGGAGGCTGAGGCACGAAAATCGCTTGAAACTGGGAGGCGGAGGTGCAGTGAGCCAAGATCACACCACTGCACTCCATCCTGGGTGACAGAGTGAGACTTTGTCTCAAAAAAAAAAAAAAGAAGAA
>NW_012114522.1:3277224-3281708 GCF_000951035.1 Colobus angolensis palliatus | reverse complement strand
CCTGTGCACTCCAGCCTGGGTGACAGAGTGAGACTTTGTCTCAAAAAAAAAAAAAAGAAGAAGAAGAAAAGGCCATCTTCAAGCCAGAGAGAGAGGCCTCAGGAGAAGCCAACTCTGCTGGCACCATGATCTTGAACTTTCAGGCTCCAGAATCATAAGAAAGTAGATTTTTGTTGTTTTAAACACCCAGCCTGTGGTATTCTGTTGTGGCAGCCCTGGCAGACTAACACATGTGACATATACAGACAGGTAAATCCACAGAGACAGAAAGGAGGTGAGTGTTGGCCAGTGGGTGAGGGGAGGCAGGATGTGGAGTGATTATTATATGAGTACTGGGTTTTGTTTTGTTTTTTTGACACGGAGTCTTACTCTGTCGCCCAGGCTGGAGTGCAATGGTGCAATCTCGGCTCCCTGCAACCTCCACCTCCCAGGTTCAAGCGATTCTCCTGCCTCAGCCTCCCAAATAGCTAGGATTATAGGCACCCGCCACCACGCCTGGCTGATTTTTGTATTTTTAATAGAGACAGGATTTCACCGTATTGGCCAAGCTGGTCCTGAACTCCTGACCTTGTGATCGGCCCACCTCGGCCTCCAAAAGTGCTGGGATTACAGGCATGAGTCACCGCACCTGGCCTTGAGTACTGGGCATTTTTATAAAATGATGAGAAAGTTTTGAAACTAGAGAGAGCTAGTGGTTACACAACATTGTGAATCCACTAAATACCACTTAATTGTACACTTTAAAGTGGGTAATTACATGTTACATGAATTTCACCTCAATTTTTAAAGAAGCCAGAACAGTCCAATTCATGGGACAGAAAATAGAATGGTGGATGCCAGGGGATGGGAGAGGGCGGATTAGGGAATTAATTTTTAACAAGGACAGAGTTTTAGTTTGGGAGTATGAAAAAGTTCTTGAGGCAGATGGTGGTGATGGTTGCACAATTCAAATGGATTTACTGCCACTGAACTGTACCTTCAATGGTTAAATGGTAAATCTACTATGCCTATTTTACTACAATAAATTTATTTTGCTTTTTTGCATCAATTTTTAAGCTAAAGTATGGTGCTAATCGAAGGAACCATCATCAAAGCGAAAAGTTGAGCTGCATTCTGTGCTATCTTCTCGATTTTTCTATAAACCTAATACTGTTCTAAAAAATAAAGTCCATTTAAAAGAAAATGGTCAAGCTTCAATCAGGAGAAGATATTTGCAATGCACACTCTGGAAGAAAATATTAAGGAGAATCCAAAATGTATAAAAAGATAGGGTTAGAATCAGGGTTAGGAGAACCCAGAGGAGAATAAGGTGGGGGCAAGGCTTTGAGGGTCTTGATTCATTTTTACCCATCCTTAGACTATCTGCAGACTAAGCTTCAAGTGTTCAACTGCTGCTACAACAAATCATCACAAATTAACAGCTCAAAATAACACACGTCTATCATCATAGTCCTGAAGGTCAGAAGTCACGATCGGCTTAGAAAGTTTCTCTGCTCTAGGTCTCACAAGGCCAAAATCAAGGTTTTGGCTGGCTGGGCTCCTATCAGGAGGCTCCAGGGAGAAACTGCCTCTAAGTGCATTCAGGTTGCCGGCAGAACCCAGTTCCTTGTGGTTGCAGGCTGGGCTTCAGCTGGGGGCCACCTTTAGCTCCTAGAGGCCTCTCTCCTGGCCTTGCATGTGGCCACCTGTGTCTCAGAACCAGCAGTGGTTTGTCAAATCCTCCTCATTGCCCAACCCCCTGCCCTGCCCCAGCCACAAAGCAGTGAAGCTAGGGTCCAAACCCCCTACATCTCAGAGTCAGCGCAGGCAGGACCTGTCATCTCCTGCTTGGAATAGCACAGATTTCTTCTGCCAAATCTCTCTTCTGCCTTCCTTTTCTATCTCTGACTCCAGCCCAGGAGTGCTTTTCACTTTAAGGACTCAGGATTAGGCTGGGCCTACCTGGATCATCCAGGCTATTCATTCTCCTTAAGACCCCTAACTTTAATTGCATGAGCAAAATCCATTTTGCCATATGCAATATGATATATTCATAATTACAAAACATGTCATATCATTTATAACACAATCACAGGTTCCGGGGATTAGGATGTGGACTTCTAGGAGGGCCACTCTGCCTACCACACCTCCCTGGAGGTGATGGTACCCAACTCCACGGAGTTCAGGTGATGGCACAGGCCAAGAGAGCTACCCTCAGGCTGATAGGACCTGGGTCCCCCAGCCCGCAGGTTGTGAAGCCAGGGTGCAAATATTGGATGTAGTTCCCACAATACTCTCAATGCACTGTGTAGTCCAATGACTGTCAATGACTGTCATAGTAGCAATGCCACCTGCCTCTGTCTGGTGCTTTGGCAACCGTACAATGCACTGTCATGCCTTTTTTTCTCACTTCTCTAACAGTCACAGGGGTCTACCAGCTCCATTTCACCCCTAGAGAACTGAGTTTCCAATGTGGGCCACTTGTCCAAGCAGGGTCTCCCCAATCTTTACCATTAGCCCATTTTGTGGGCCACAGACCAGGAATATGAACGTACTTTTTTTTTTTTTTTTAGACAAAGTCTCAGTCTAGTCACCCAGGCTGGAGTGCAATGGCTCGATCTCCACTCACTGCAACCTCCGCCTACCGGGTTCAAGCGATTCTCCTGCCTCAGCCTCCCTAGTAGCTGGGACTACAGGCATGTGCCACCATGCCCGGCTAATTTTTGTATGTTTGGTAGGGACGGGGTTTCACCATGTTGGCCAGGCTAGTCTCGAACTCCCGACTTCAGGTGATCCGCCCACCTCGGAGTCCCAAAGTGCTGGCATTACAGGCCTGAGCCACCACGCCCGGCTTTAGCATATCTTCGAACCCCCTCCAGACAGTATTCGTGAGGGTAAACAAAAGGTACTGAGCCCCTGCTGGGCACCAACCCTGGCGGAGACGTGCGGACAGATTCCACCCTCAAAGAGCTATCCTGGGAAATGTCCCTGTTTGGTAACAATTTTGCTTCCAAAAACCTCGCCTGGCCTGTGTCGGGCCGGCAGGGCCAACCCCGGCGGTTCCAACCTCTGTGGTTCCCTGGCGAGGCGGGGACAGTTTGAGGTGCAGTCGTGGGTTTCGTGACCCTGGGTCACGGTATTCGGTGCAACCCTCCGTTTCTGGTGCAAAAATCACTTGCAACTAGTGTTAAAACCCCAGCCCTGGAATCCCTCTCGGACTCCACCCCAGAACCCGGGCAGGCCAGGGCGCGGAGGTGAAGCGGGTCGAGAGCGAGCCATGGCGCCTGCACTATCCCGGACCCGCCCGAGACCCCGGTGGGCGCGTGGCCACCTGGGGCTGCCGTGAAAGGGGCTTCGAGGAGGCCCCGCGGCGGCTGGCAGCAGGGAGGCCATTTGGGTGTGGCTTTCGCTGTTTTAAGGCTGAAAGTTGTAGAGTAAAATTTTATTAAAACTAAAAAGAAGCTTCAGGAACTTGTCGCAGGTGACAGTGAGGCGTCCGCGCACGGCTGGTGGGTGCCCGGCTGGCCCGGGGTGGGAAGGGGCGGCGGCGGCGCCGTGGCCCTGTGTTACCGGGAGGAGGGCGTTGCGTGGGTTGTCCTGGTCCTTGGCCTTTTGAACAAAGTATTGAACAAAACACACAAAGTAACAAAGGAATGAAACGCAGGAACCGAGGCAGGGAAAGCAGGAATTTGTTAAAGCGAGAAAGCACCCACAGGGTGGGAGCGGGCCCAAGAAGCAGCTCAAGGGCCAGTTAGAAAGTTTTCTGGGCTTTAAGTCTTTCATTTGAGGTTCTTATCAGCTACCTCTTACCTGGATGAAGGTTTTGGTTGGTGGCTAAAGGCTGGGGTGAACTGATGCCCTATGCGGATGAAGGGGCGGTTCCTGCATGGCTCTTGGCCACCCCAAGGCACTCTCCCTTTCCGTCTGGGAGGAGGGGTGTAGGGAGAGTAGCCCTTGGTACTTTACTACTCGCAATGGGGAGAGGGGTTTTTCCTTTTGGTTTGGGAAATTTGCGTTAATCGGCCTCAGATTCTCTGCCCCAGACCTTGGTGTTTTCCCTTGATTCAGCTTTAGGAAGTCAGCAGGAATCGGCCTTAAGTTCCCTGCCTCCTGACCCTATTCTCCTGCCTCACATGGACGCGGACCAGGCGGGAGCTCCACAAGGACCCAGGTGGCCCCGTGCCCCGCGTGGGCGGCGAGGACCTGGTCTTCCTGGAGGGCGAGCTGCCGGGCCCGCAGGGAGCTGCTGGAGATCCAGAGCCTGCTCTATGCCATCAAGAGCAGGTGGAGGCGGAGGAGTGGAGCGCCCAGGCCCCCGCACCCAGCCCGCGCGCGGAGGCGGAGGAGCGGGTGACCAGTCTGTGCGCCCAGGCGGAGAGGAAGGCCTCGGTGGCAGCGCGGATGGGCAGGCGGATCGTGGAACTGCACCAGCGGATCGCCGGCTGCCAGTGCTGCTGAGCCGACTGAGCCGCGCGGGGTGGAGTCCTTCGGGGCTGGAGTCCGGC
>NW_012114522.1:3275544-3277174 GCF_000951035.1 Colobus angolensis palliatus | reverse complement strand
CGGGGCTGGAGTCCGGCGGGGAGTGTCCCGCGTGGAAGGCGCTGGGCAGGGAGGGAGGGGAGCGTAGAGCCGTGCCACACTCTGCGCCGAGATTTACTCTTTTTACGAAGGTAAAAGAAAATAATTTCATTTCTTAAAAAGAAAAAAAAAGGGAGAAAAAGAAACCCAAAGACCTTTAGCAGTAGAACAATAAAGGACGTAGAACAGCCATGTGGCTAAGGGGATTAAACAATTTCTTCTATGCCATAAAGCTAAATATCAGGCGGGGAACAAAATCTAAAAGTGTGTGAGTTGGCCACTGTGTTTCATGCCTGTAATCCCAGCACTTTAGGCGGCTGAGGCAGGAGGATCACTTGAGCTCAGGAGTTCAACACCAGCCTTGACAACATAGTGAGACTTCTCTCTTCAAAAAATAAAAACCAATTAGCCAGATGTGGTGGCATACACCTGTGGTCCCAGCTCCTCGGGAGGCTAAGGCAGGAGAATTGCTGGAGTCTGGGAAGTCAAGGTTTCAGTGAGCTGTGTTCAGGTCACTGCACTCCAGCCTAAGCGACAGATTGAGTCACCGTCTGTAATTAAAAAAACAAAATGCAGGCCGGGCAGGGTGGCTCATGCCTGTAATCCCAGCACTTTGGAAGGCCGAGGCTGGTGGATCACCTGAGGTGAGGAGTTCGAGACCAGCTTGGCCAACATGGTGAAACCCCATCTCTACTAAAAGAATATAAAAATTAGCTGGGTGTGGTGGCAGGTGCCTGTAATCCCAACTACTTAGGAGGCTGAGGCAGGAGAATCGCTTGAACCCCGGAGACGGAGGTTGCAGTGAGCTGACACTGTGCCTGTGCACTCCAGCCTGGGTGACAGAGTGAGACTCCATCTAAAAAAAATGTGTGAATTGGTGAAACATAAGGCCATTATTGAACATGTCTAAATTTTGCTAGGAATTTGAAGTGTTCTGCTTGCCCTCTGGCAGTCTGCTGGCAGAATTGCAGTTTTCACCCCTCACAGTGTCAAAGATAAGGAAAGCCAGGACACTAGTCAAAATCGTAAGGACAGATTTCATTCAGTAATGACTTGCAACAGGGAAGAGTCCAGCGTGAACTAAACTCAGCTTTGCCAAAGCAAAATGCAGGAGACTTTTTCAAGGTTAGAGTGTGCTAGGGGAAAAGCACTGACGGGTGAAAAAATAGGTTTGATCCACCTGTCTAGGCCATCTGGGTTTGCTAGTTAGTGCTTATGCAGAGGAGAAACAAAGTTCTCCTTTCTTTATGACAGGAGAAGTGGTGAGTTGGAGCAAAGCTTCCACTGAAGATAGGCCTTCATCCTCCCACTGGGACTGGGAGGAAGAAGGAGGTTATCTCCTTACATGTTTGAGTTTCAAGGAGCCAAGGAAGAAAAGAAAGAGGAGGAGGAGGAAGAGAAAGAAGAAGAAAAAGTAGAAGAAGAAGGAGGAGGAGGAGGAGAAAGAAGAAGAAGGAGGAGGAGGAGAAGAAGAAGAAGAAGAAGAAGAAGAAGAAGAAGAAGAAGAAGAAGAAGAAGAAGAAGGAGGTTATCTCCTTACATGTTTGAGTTTCAAGGAGCCAAGGAAGAAAAGAAAGAGGAGGAGGAGGAGGAGAAAGAAGAAGAAAAAGTA
>NW_012114522.1:3272149-3275494 GCF_000951035.1 Colobus angolensis palliatus | reverse complement strand
AAGAAGAAGAAGAAGAAGAAGAAGAAGAAGAAGAAGAAGAAAAAGGAGGAGGAGGAGGGAGGAGGAGGAGGAGAAGAAGAAGAAGAAGAAGAAGGAGGAGGAGGAGGAGGAGGAGGAGAAGAAGAAGAAGGAGAAGGAGAAGAGGAGGAGGAAGAAGGGGGAGGAGGAGGAGGAGAAGGAGGAAGAGAAATAATTTTTCTTTTTTTTGAGATGGAGTCTTGCTATGTCGCCAGGCTGGAGTGCAGTGGCGCAACCTCGGCTCATTGCAACCTCCTCCTCCTGAGTTCAAGCAATTCTCCTGCCTCAGTCTCCTGAGTAGCTGGGACCACAGGCATGCACCACCACGTGGGCCCAGCTAATTTTTGCCTTTTTAGTAGAGACGGGTTTCCATCATGTTAGCCAGGATGGTCTTGATCTCTTGACCTTGTGATCCACCCACCTTGGCCTCCCAAAGTGCTGGGATTAGAGACATGAGCCACTGCTCCCAGCCGAAGAAGAATAAATTTTAATCATGATTGTCCATTGATGAGATGGTTGGTCATATTTTTCGTTTTGAGAATTTCTCAATAGTTTTAACTTTTCCTGCTTCTGTGCATTTTGTTATGTCGCATGGGACCTAATCACGGCTGGAGACTTTGGGACAAGCAGGAAACTTGTGTCAGTCCTTCAAACCACAGAGCTGTTGAAGGAGCTCCACCTGTTCCATTGGAAGATGCCCCTGGGAAATGAGGTGGAAGACAGTTTTGTATGAGTTTAGAACTTTCTCTGTGAGAACAGATGAGATTTTTCCTCTGAAGTTAAATCATGTCATTTGGTGCACATTGTGTGACTTCGCAGGTCAGTTTGGACAGCCTCACTACATCTAAGTTGACTTGAAACCTGCATGTGATGGAGTGCTTTCTTGTGTTTTGTTTGTGGTTTGATTTAGCGGTCAGCTTCACTGACAGATCTCCCTAGTGCATTTCAGGCCCTGTGGGGCATAGAAGAAGAGAAGTCTGAAAAGGGCCTTGAAGATCTCCGGGAAGGAATCGTGGTGCTGGCGCTTTGGCCTTCCTTCACGGGGTCATAACTTACCTGGTTAGACCCATTTGAATAGACCCCAAAGGGATCTGAGGTTAAAATACCATATGTGGCTGGGTGTGGTAGCTCATGCCTGTAATCCAGCACTTTGGGAGACCAAGGTGGGAGGATTCCTTGAGGCTAGGAGTTTGAGACCAGCCAGGGAAATATGGTGAGACCCCCCTCTCTACAAAAAACAAAATAATTAGCCAGGCATGGTGGCACTCACCTGTGTGCCAGCTGCTCAGGAGGCTGAGGCAGGAGGATCGCTTGAGCCTGGGAGGTTGAGGCTGCAATGAGCTGAGCTCATGTCACTGCACTCCAGCCTCTGGGTGACACAGCAAGACCTTGCCTCAGAAAACAAAACAACAAAACAAAAACACCACGCCCATGTGTAATAATGGTTGTTGCTTGTAAAAAGGTAAAACCTAAAAACCTATTTATTATATGTATTTGTCCAAATGAACCAAAGCCCTTAAAGTTCACCAGGAAAAAGAGAATAAAACATGTTTCTCAAGATCACAGTGTCTGCCTCATTGTCATCAAATGCAATAAACTGCAGGTTATAATGCATTTGGTGAAGCTGCAATTGGAAGGACAGGTGATCCCCAGGCACAGAAATGAGGTTGAAGCAAGAGAGAAACAGGCACACTTCAGGCCCTAGGTACCTGTGTTCAAAAGCACTGGCTACACGATGTGCCCCAGACCCTGGGCGCATTCAAATTCAAAGACAGTGTGCCAGGTGTCACACATGCAGGCAGTAACTCTATTGAGGGGCATCTTACATGCCAGCTATTGTTCTGAAATAGAACAGTGTTACCGCCCTGATGAAGCTTACATTTTAGAGCAGGGAACCTTCAGAAAACATATACATATGTCCTGTGGCGATGTGTTTGGTGGGTAACAAAAGGCACTGTGCTGCTGGTAGACACGTAAGATGTAGGATGAGGCTAGAGTGAGGATGAGGCGACCCAGACTGCAGCTGAATCTCCGGTCCACTGCTGACTGACTGACTTTGTACAAGTCTCTTCACCTCCCTTTACCCCATCTATAAAATGGGTATACTCAAGAGTAGCTACCGCATAGGGATATCACGAAAATTAAATGAGTTGATATTAAGTCAGATGGGCTGAGTTTGGCCCATGGGGTGGGCCACAGTTGGCTGATCCCTGGATAGATTTCTGTTGCAGCAAAGAATTCTCTGAAATGTCATTTAGTTAGGAGGGTTATTAGTGAGTGCTCTTGGGATCCACCCCTGTGGGAGGGAAGGAAAAGAACCAGGATGGGGCAAAGGAGAAGTCGAGCTGTGGTGAAGGCTCAGCAGATGCCTCAGCCAACTCTCTAGGGAGTTCTGAAGACAGTGTGACAGGCAGCCTCTAAGATGGGCCACAGCAATCCCTGCCACCTGGCATTCAAGCCTTTGTAGAATCTCTGTTTTGAGCGTGGGCCAGAGTTATTGACTTGCTTCTAGTGGACAGAATTCTGCAGAAGCGGTGGGATGTCGTGCGCCCTCTCTCCCCCTCAGCATTGCTCAGCCCGGGGTTAGCAGACACTGTGTTGTGGAGCAACCCAGTGTAAAGGCTGTGAGGTTTAGGACCGAGGACTGGCAACAATCACAAGCTTGATTTTGGACGAAATCGCCCCTCACCATCCCAGTTGAGCTTTCAAACTGCAGTAGCCCAGCCAACATCTTGACGGCAACCTCAAGAGACCTTGAGCCAGAGGCACCCAGCTAAGCCCTGCACAGCTCCCTGACCCATGGAAACTGTAAGATAATAAATGTTTGTTTTAAGGTTTTAAGTTTTGCGAAAATGTGTTATGCAGCAATGGGCAACTAGGACAGTTTGATGGCTCTTCAGAGCCCTCCCCACGCTGGGGTGAGAGGACTGGGCTTTCTATCTCTGCGGGGATCAATCATCAAATGCAGCTGCTCCAGGAAGGACGCGGTGACAATCTCTGACGATGGCTGCTGGCTTGGGGCTGTCTCAGCAGCTGGAATAAGACTTCACTCCTGAAGGGCAATCTGAGCCATGTATCCTCCACAGCTGTCAACGTTCTGAGGCTCTAGACTGTCCCCTGCTCAAGTTCACCAAGGTTTGTAGACGCCGTTAGAGCCAAGGCTGGCGCGAAGGCTCCCGTGCTTGGATCACCTGCTTATTCTTTTTCATGTTTGGCCTCTAAGGAGTCCATGTATTTTTCTTCCAGTTCAAGTCCTGGACAGCAGCCGCGCATGGGACGGTCGCCCTGGCCGCTGGCCACCGGGCCCCACGGCGTCGTCCGTCCCCG
>NW_012114522.1:3269356-3271489 GCF_000951035.1 Colobus angolensis palliatus | reverse complement strand
AGACTCCGTCTCAAAAAAAAAAAAAAAATTATTTGTGGGTGATGCAGGTTTAGGAACCGCTGCGCACCGACGGCTTCCCGCGCGGCCTAGAGGTGATGGGAACAGATCTGAGGAAGGTGGCTCCGCCTTGGCCTTGCAGCGCCTACCAGGCCTCCCGCTCCCTGCTCAGAGCGGCTCTGGCAGGGCCACGCACGCTCACACAAGCATTCATGCACACTCATCATGCTCACTCACACACACTCATGCTCTCACACACACTCACACTCATGCTCGCACGTGCACATTTACACACTCATGCTCACACACATGTTCACACATGCTCACATACATCTGCTCACATTCATGCTTACATGTACACTCATATGCGCTCACACACACACTCATACATGCTCACATACACATTCATGCTCACACTCTCATACTCACACATACACGCTCACTCATGCTTACAACACATACAATCGCTCACACTCATGCTCACACGTGTATGCACTCTCTCATGTGTGCTCACACGCTCACACTCATACATGCTCACACATACACATACTTACACATGGTCACTCACACACACATATTCACACTCACACCCATGCTCAAGCATGTATGCGCTCACACACACTTTCAGCCTCCAGCACTGTCAGGAACCTTTGTTTCTAAGTCCCCCAGGCTATGCCATTCTGTTACAGCAGCCTAGTGGGCTGCAGCACCTCCAGATGCCTCGCTGTTCTGTAGGTCTCCACTGAGAGCCTTCTCAAGTCCAAGGCTTGCTTTGTCTCTTCAGCAACCTTCAGCAGCACCCCATTGCCAGATATGGATATCTCTTTCAGTTATCTTTCTTTTTTTTTGAGACGGAGTTTGTCTCTTGTTACCCAGGCTGGAGTGCAATGGCGCGATCTCAGCTCACTGCAACCTCTGTCTCCCAGGTTCACGCGATTCTCCTGCCTCAGCCTCCCAAGTAGCTGGGATTACAGGCGCCCCACACCACGCCCAGCTACTTTTTGTATTTTTAATAGAGATGGGGTTTCACCACATTGGCCAGGCTGGCCTTGAACTCCTGACCTCAGGTGATCCACCTGCCTCAGCCCCACAAAGTGCTGGGGCGCCCGGCCAGGGATCTTTTTATACAGTCTCCACAGCATGGCAATTTCAGGGGAGCCGGACTTTGTATATGGTGACTTTGGCATCCAAATGTACAAAACCCAGGAGAGTAAGCATCAGAAGTACCATAGCATCTCTTTGCTGTATCACCTTCACAACGTCCCACCAGGCTCAAAGGGAGGAGACAGACTCCACCTCTTGATGGGGATGGCAAGGTTCTGGAAGAGCAGGTGCAACTGTTAGTAATTGCACTGTGGCTGTTTCTTGAAAATACAAGGTGCGAGACACCACGTTTTACTGCCCCACCTGGCTAGCAGTGGACATGGAGACAGCTTTGTCGTCATGGCTGTGATGCATCCCACACTCCAGTGGTTCGCTTTTCTTTTCCTGTACCAGACACTCCATTATGGTTGCTGCCTTTGGTGGAAGAATTTAGCCTGGCTCAGAATTCTGTCGAGCCCAGAATCTTACCAAACCCAGAATCAACATTTTTTCAGATAAATAAATAGTAAATTATCTTATTATTCCTGGACTATTCATGTAATGTGGGCTAAGTAACACACAATGTGGTCTGACCAGTTATTATGTGTAATGAGTGTTAAATGGAGTGTGAAACTTACCCAGATTTTCTGATTTAACTCTGATAGATAGAAATAAATTCCGCTTTCTATGTCTTTGTGCTGTTGTTTGTGTAAAAGAGACCATCCCTTGCCATAATTAAGTACTTGAGGGAAGTGCATTCTCCCAAATGGGCTGAAAGTTTACAGATGTGAATCACACATGATCGGTATGAACTAAATGGCATCCAAAAAGGTGAAATTAAGGACTTTTTTTTCCTTTTGCCCTGGTTACCTCTGTCCGCATCCCCTCTTCTCAGAGCCCGATGTGGCCTACAGCTGGCAATAGCTTTGTAATCTTGATTGTAAAATGTACAAGCTGGCCGGGCACAGTGGCTCACACCTGTAATCCCAGCACTTTGGGAGGCCGAGGCAGGCAGATTGCTTGAGCTCAGTTCAAGACCAGCCTGGGAAACTT
>NW_012114522.1:3265976-3269306 GCF_000951035.1 Colobus angolensis palliatus | reverse complement strand
ACAGTGGCTCACACCTGTAATCCCAGCACTTTGGGAGGCCGAGGCAGGCAGATTGCTTGAGCTCAGTTCAAGACCAGCCTGGGAAACATGGTGAAACCACACCTCTTCAAAAACTACAAAAAAATCAGCCACGTATGGTGGTATGTGCCTGTAGTCCCAGCTATTTGGGAGGCTGAGTTGTGAGGATCACCTGAGCCAGGGAGGTCGAGGCTGCAGTGAGTTGTGATCACACCACTGCATTCCAGCTTGGGCAGCAGAGTAAGACTCTGTCTCAAAAAAAGAAAAATAGGACACAGAAAAAACTTGGGTTTGGGTTGCAAAAGGGGTGAGAAGAGGTTTTGGAGATACAAAAGGAGTAAATATTGTTTCCTGAAGAGGGTTCTTCCAGCCACAATTTCTAAAGAGAAAATCCAGAACCTCTGGGCCTCTGAGTAAGATCCCTTCACCTGAGACTGAGCAAATGAAGACATGGGGGAAAGAAGAGATTGGCATTTTAATGTATCTGGGATTATAATCCCATCTACGGGCATCAATTGGCTTTTGCTGCATGAGCCACCCTAAATCTCGGTGACAACAATAAACATTCCTCATGGTCTGCAGTTTGGTTGAGAGTTGGATGATCCAGGCTGGGCTCAGTAATGATCTGTGGGCCACCTGGTCTAGGCTAGGCCTGTCCAGGGCAGCTTGGTTCTCTGTTTCTCTCACCATCTTCCCAAGACCAGCGAGGTGACCCAGCCTGTTCTTCTCATAGCGAAGGCAGAGACGCAGAGGAAAGCGAGCCCAACTGCGAAAGCCTGTTTCAAACCTGTGCTTGTGTCCTCTCTGTGAACCTCTCATTGGCCAAAGCAAGACACGAGGCAAAGAACACGGATGCAGGAAGGGGTGGGGAATTGGGGTCACTTATACTACCTACCACGATCTGTGCCCACTGCCCCCATTATTCATGTAAAATTTGCCCACCCCCATCTAAGGACCCCCCTCCTAGTTTCTTCCAATCACAGCCTCAAGCAAGAAGTCTAGGATCTTGTGAGCCACATCAGGTCCTAATACGGCTTTTACTGGTTTAGAAGCTTATGAACTTTTTGAAAAGACAAGTTATTGTCCACTTAGACCCAACATACAGTGATGAGACAGGGACAGGATAAGGCCCATTGGCAAGGGAAGAACGAAGGGGTGAAATAGTAGTCACATAGCCATTTTGAAACTCGGTGGAGTCAACATTGCCAGGTCCTCTACTTTAAGGCTAGGGAATGTAAGGCTTTGGTTCTGCAACCTAGAAGTGGCATAGCAGCACAGGAGTTGGCAAACATTTTCTGTAAAGATCTAAACAGTAAATAGGCTTTGTGGGCCACATACAGTCTCTATCTCATATTCCTATTTCTCCTTCTCTTTTTTAAAGATATGAAAGTCTTTCTTAGTTTAGGAGCTGCAGTTTGCCATTGCGCCCCACACACTGGCCTGCACCGACACATCCTTCTTTCTCTGTCACACTTCTGAAAAGGGCATTTTAAAATGCACCAATGTGGGCTACAGAACCTGCTTTCTGCTGGTGGAAAGATTGGGAGTCTAGAAGTCCTTTGACACTTTGAACAGTTGCAGTCTCTTTCCATTCAAACTAGAGCATTTTTGCTAATGTGTTCACCTCGAAACTTTTGTGAGTTTCCATGTATTTTATTCCATTCCACTCATACCGAGACAATTCTTTTTGAGGTGTATTTAGCTCTCTAGACTTAATAACTGCTGTGTTTGTCACATTGGCTGCAGTGAGATCGTGACATTAGGATTCCTGGGAGCCTGTGGTGGGCAGAATTTAAGATGGCTCCTCCATGATCTTCACTCTCTGGGTGAAAACCGTCAGTCAGCCCACACCCAGGATTGTTGATCAGTGCTGAAGGTCCTGAGGCTGTTTTTAGCATAGTCTAAAACTTAAGCAAAGCAGTAATTATAATTGAGCAAGCAAAATTGTCCTTTAACATGGAATCAATGCCGTTACACAATCACATAAGCCCTATCTTAGTCCGTTCAGGCTGCTCTAACAGAATACCAGAAATTGGGTGTCTTCTAAATAACAGAAATGTATTTTCTGAGTTCTGAAGGCTGAGTAGTACAAGATCATGGTGCCAGCAGGTTTGGTGTCTGGTGAGGGCCCACTTCTGGTTCACAGAAGTCCATCTTTTTGCTGTAACCTCCCATGGCAGAAGGGGTAAGGTGGCCCTCTGGAGTTGTTTTATGAGGGTGCTAATCCCATTCATGAAAGCTGAGCCTTCATAACCACATCACCTCCCAAAGACCCCACCCCCTAATATCATTACATTGGGGATTGCTTTGCAACATATGAATTTTGGGGGTACTCACATATTTGGACCATGGTGAGCCCCTTAAAAGTAGAGTTTTCTCCAGCTGGGAGCAGAAGGGGATGACAAAGAGCGTGGAAGGATAAGAAGGATCCGACATGCTCTTACTGACTTTGAAGATGGAGAGGGCCACCTGTAAGGACCAGAGAGTGACCTGTAGGAGCTGAGAGTGACCCCTGGCCATCAAGCTTGGAGGGTCCCCTTAATTTTCTGCTAGAAGTACACAGTGAATGAACCTAGACACAATGACATGCAGTGGGTGCTTAATAAAGATCTCTTGGGAAATGAGCATTAAAACAACATTTATTGGGCTCCTGCTGTATGCCAAGCCCATTTCGAGCTGTGAGGAAACAGAGCAGAGGCGCTTATACAGTCCAGTGAAGAAAGAAATCTTCCAGAATGATTCATAAGGACATATTCAGAGCCGGGCAGGGCTGAGGAAACAGCGGTGAATCAGACCCACTTTGGCCTTGGGGTGCCCACGGTGGGTAAAGCCAGACTCCGACTCACATCCAAAGTCCCAGGCAGAGTGAAGCTTATACCTTTTGGAAAAAAGCAGGGGGAGGCTGGGTCACAGCCGTCAGCATCAGCACCTAGGCCGCAGCTCTGTGTTCCAGGAGCATCTGCCCGAGGCAAGAGGGAGCCGAGGCCCTGGCTGGGGGCAAATCCCGACGCTGTGAGGCCCTGTCTTGGCAGAGCCTGGAATATTCTAACGGGACCACTGAATTCGGTTATTATTTTTATTTATTTATTTTGAGATAGGGTCTTGCTCTGTCACTGGGCTGGGGTGCAGTGGCACGATCAGGCTTTCAGAGCTCACTGCAGTCTTGACCTCCTGGGCTTAAGCAATCCTCCCGGCTCAGCCTCTCAAGTGGCTGGGACTACAGGCGCGTGCCACCACGCCCAGCTAATTTCTTGTGTTCTTTTGTGGGATTTTTCCCCTTCTTGCCCAGGCCGGTGTGGAACTCCTGAGCTC
>NW_012114522.1:3255259-3265256 GCF_000951035.1 Colobus angolensis palliatus | reverse complement strand
GGAGCGGGGCGCCCGGGCCCGTGCACCCAACCCGCGCGCGGAGGCGGAGGAGCGGGTGGCTCGGCTGTGCGCCGAGGCGGAGAGGAAGGCCGCGGAGGCGGCGCGGATGGGCAGAAGGATCGTGGAGCTGCACCAGCGGATCGCCGGCTGCGAGTGCTACTGAGGCGGCGGGGCTGCGCGGGGAGGAGCCGAGTCCGGCGGGGAGTGTCCCGCGTGGAAGGCGCTGGGCAGGCAGGGAGGGGAGCGCAGAGCCGTGCCACTCTCTCCGCCGAGTTGGTTTCATTCTTTTTTTCATAGGTAATTAGAGAAAATAATTTGATACGTTGTTGTAAAGAGTCATGACCACTTAAAGTATTTGCAGGACGTAGACCTGCTCTGTCAGTAGGTGGGGGAGAGGTGTGAAGCGGAGGTACATGCTGGAAACGTGTGAATGTTATGAGATTGGAGCGTTTGCGATGACCTTCCTGCAGGTGGTAGCATTGTGCACAGGTGGTTGGGTTTGTTTGACTCCCGGATATGAGAATATCAAGCTCAAAATTTATGTTGTGATGATGAATTTCTCCCACTTGTACTTTAGGTGGCCAACTGACTAACTGTGTTCACCTAATAAGGATTGCTGGCTGTTTGGACAGGCTCATACCAAGAGAGCCTTTCGTTTTGTCTCCCCTGTTTTTCTGCCTGCGTTTTCTCCACGTTAGCCACTCAATTTCCAGTACCATCCTGGCGGATGACTTCAGCATTAGATGGTCAGGTGTATTTTTTGATTAATAGGTGCATTCAGTTTGGAAAAGACAGCTTTTCATTAACGTCCCACGTAAAGGAATATGGCCTATACGGTACGTACGCTGCTGCGTGGTCATATTTGTTCCTGTGATCTTATTGTATTTTCAAAGTTTGGAAGTATACATACCGTGTGCTTTGCAATTTTTTTATGCTTCCTGGAATTTGGAGATTCGTAAGAGACTTGAGGTTAGAGTTCTGCAAGAGAGAAGACACTACATGATTGCAGCTGCCACATCAAGAACCCAAGCCCCAGTCAAGGTTGTGAATGCGACTTTGGATGAGATTGAGAAGGCCCAGTGGACGGTTGGTCTTGAAGAGTGGCAGTGTATGGACTTGAGGACCTCTACAGACCATCAGATCAAAGGAGGAGAGCTGTTTTGCGTGGTGTTTTGTTGTTGTTGTTGTTTTTATAGCATTTTGCTTTTTCCTGGAATGTAATTTTCCTATGGCATGTTAACTGGTGCACATCGTGTAACCTGTCTGGTAAGCAACCTACAGTTGGGATGAGTTCTAGGTACATGTGTTTGCTGACTTTGGGGTAAACTTTGTTAAAATTCAGTCTCTGCCACAAATGCATGTGACCTGTTCAGGGGCCCAGAGTGGCAGAGGAAGGAGAGCTTCAGGCTGGCCATGGGGGTCCCCAACAGTCATTCCAGGCTTGGATGATGACTAGCCTAGGTCATTAGAGCCCAGACTCCACAGAGACTAAAATCAGAGCTCTGCCTTGTTGTGATAAAGTTCATTTGCTTGGAAAAACAAATGCTGAAAGCCAGTTTTTAAACTCTTTGTGCAGATGACCAAAGCAATTGACTTGGCCAGGAAAAGGTAAGATAAATAAACATTTTTCAAAATGAGTTTCTCCTTGATAGTGGTCACTGTCAAATGGAGGT
This sequence comes from Colobus angolensis palliatus, assembly GCF_000951035.1. NCBI lineage: Eukaryota > Metazoa > Chordata > Mammalia > Primates > Cercopithecidae > Colobus > Colobus angolensis. Next base: position 3,263,583 of record NW_012114522.1, on the reverse strand, counting down.
AAATTGCTTCTGACGTAGGAGTTGTTCAAAGCCTGTAGCCCAGGATGGGGTTTGAGCTGCAGAAGGGGAAGAAAGCAGACCTAGGGTAGGAAGCGGGTGCCTCATGAGGCCATGTGGTCTGGCCCCAGCCTTAGGAGAGCTGAAGTCCATTCAGGCAACTAGTATTCCCTGTGACCACAGAGCTCCACACTGTGCCAGGCGCTAGGACTTTCTTGGAGAGACTATCTAGCGGGTTGAGACAGGTCTGAAAACATAATTACAGTACAGTGTTCGCAGGTCTTTGATTCAACACATAAATTGAGCACCTACAGAGGCTGAGGCTACCTGACTGAACAGAGTGCTTGTAAAATTGGATCTGAGGGCCAGGCACGGTGGCTTGTGCCTGTAATCCCAATTCTTTGGGAGGCCTGAGCAGGAGGATTGCTTGAGGCCAGGAGTTTGAGATCAGCCTGGGCAACATGGTGAGACCCTGTCTAATAGAAAAAAAAAGTTGGATCTGTTATACATAAGATGCTTAGTATTGTGTCTGGCCATAGGAAGTGCTGCCTAAGTATTTGTTATATAACCCCTAAATGAGGAAAGCAGGAAAAAAATGATATGTACCCATATTAGATAGTGTAAGTTCTGTGGGGGAAAAAATGGCATTGGGGGATTGGGTGTGGGGTTTCTAGTTGATTGGCATGGTCAGGTGACATGTCTGGTACGACATTTGAGTGAAGGCTGATGTGTGGAATATACATGGGTGTCTAGGGAAAGAGTCTTCTAGGCACAGGAATCAAGCAGGGTAAAAAGGAGAGGAGAGCATGAAACCCCAGTGGGAAGGGAGGAAGTGGCGGGCACTGAAGTCAGAGGGAGAAGTGGCTGGATGCGAAGCTGGTGGGGGGTTGCCAGCAGAGGAGTGATGGGAGCTGACCATCTGTGAAGAGGTGGCTGCCGTGCTCAGGCCTGATAGAGGGAGACAAGGACAAGAGTAGGGGGCAGCGTGGGGAGTGGGGGGCAGCATGGGGAGTGGGAGGCGGTGCGGGGAGTGGGAGGTGGTGTGGAGAGTGGAGCACGAACTCTGTGGGTGGTGGCGGGTGTGGACTGCGTTGGGAAGGTGCCGAGGGCCTGCCTGTGGACGTGAGAGGATTCAGCAGCAGCTCTGAGGCTCGGGACCTGAGCACCTATTTAGTACCATTTGTCAAACAAACTGGGCCACTTTTGAAAGTGAAGGGTGGCTCTATTAATAGAAATTCATTTGGGACTGCAGATGTAAACAAGGACTTTCACAGGCAAAGAGGTGCTTACTCTGTGTTTGGAGGGAGGACTTAGGGAGGAGTCCCCTCAGACCCACTGACTCTTGCTCTGAGCAGGAAGCATCGGCACAGCTACACAAACAGCACCCCAAGCACAGGGAACACGAAACAGGCCAGGGGCCTAGCGTGGCCTGCAGAGGCCACCAGTGGGTGGAAATAGGGCGGTGGGGAATGGGGGGATCCTTCTGGAGACCTGTCTTTGAGTCTCGTGTCTCAGGTAAGGCAAGCGTGCTGACAGGTAAATACATTTCCTTTTTTAAAAAAATTATCGCCGGGCGCGGTGGCTCAAGCCTGTAATCCCAGCACTTTGGGAGGCCGAGACGGGCGGATCACGAGGTCAGGAGATCAAGACCATCCTGGCTAACACGGTGAAACCCCGTCTCTACTAAAAATACAAAAACCAGCCGGGCGAGGTGGTGGGCGCCTGTAGTCCCAGCTACTTGGGAGGCTGAGGCAGGAGAATGGCGTGAACCCAGGAGGCGGAGCTTGCAGTGAGCTGAGATCCGGCCACTGCACTCCAGCCTGGGCGACAGAGCGAGACTGTATATATATATATATATATACACACACACACACACACACACACACACACACAATGTTATGCCCAGACTGTTTATTCCCCGAAGAAGACCACCAGAGTCCAGAGTCAAAGCCAAGCGGCAAGGATCTTTACTGCAAGTTCGAACTTGGTCCCTCCGTTTCACAACATACAAGAGGGCCCCGAACAATGCACGCACTCGCTTTTTATAGCCCGATGAAAATAGGACTTGTAAGGTTACAGAGGAACAGGGAACAAGGGAATTCTTTAGGTTACAGCATTACAATTGGTTAACATACTAAGTTTATACATTTAGCAGTTATCTATTGGTTCCCATGCTTTCAGTAAAACTACAAACAGCGGTGTCCTTATCGGGGATTTCTCAGGATTTCCCAAGCTGAGGTGTATGGAGAAATATATTTGCACTGGGCCGTGTTTGTTCTGGGCCTGTTTGGGCCCAGGAAATTGAGAGATACTGGGCCTGTTTGTACTGGGCTTGTTTGTGCTGGGCCCAGGAAATTGAGAGATACTGGGCCTGTTTGTACTGGGCCCAGGAAATTGAGAGATACTGGGCCTATTTGTACTGGGCTTGTTTGTGTTGAGCCCGGGGCTGAGGAATGTGCCTGGTTTCTTTCAACATATATATATATACACACACACGTATATACATATATGTGTGTATATATATGTATGTATATCTCACAGTGAACGCGCTTCCTGAGGAGCTCTGCCTCTGGGGCAGGGAGTCTCCTCTCTCCCGCTCCTCTGGCTGAGGTGATAGGATGGTGGCCTGTGCTGTGCGACCTTATCCCAAGAGGGAACTTCTCAGCTCACGAGTGAGCAGAATGGACCTGTCCCTGCTCCCCAAGGGGTCACCAGTGGGGCCACTCTGAGCCTCCCCTGCAGGACACCTGGGCAGAGGCAGTGTGTTCTCAGAAAGCCGGCTCTTGTGAGACCTGCTGCTCCCATCGTGCACCAAGGTTTTTCTGTGTGGAGCCACAGCCCCGCGGCCACAGTTCTGGCCCATGCGCTGGTGGAGGCTGTGTTGGGAGAGGTTAGGGAACTTGCTGGAGGCTGACCCTCTGGAAGATCTCTACCGAGAGAGGCCTTTGAGTGTGGGCCTACTTTGACTGGGGCAGGATGTGAACACAGGCCCCTACCTCCATGCTCCTTACCTCCATGCTCTCCAGGACTCTCTCAGCCTCCCACGCACAGACCCTCTGAGTGCCTCCACTATAGAGATGGGGAGGGGTGCTACCATGCCTGAGACCAGAGTCCCTGACTCTGCCCAGAGGTCCCAGGAGCCTTCATGCTGTCTAAGCCCTGTGACTGCTCTGGGTTTGGTAAGGGCCAGGGCTCAAAAAATAACACCCCAACGTGTAAATCTCAGAAGCAAAAGTTTCTCTGTCCTGCTCCCACCCTCCTGTCTCCAACCCCTCCTTCTCCTCTGAGAGGCTTCCCCAAACCCTGCCATAAAACCCAGAAATATGACTCCAGTTCTCCACTCCCTCCCCTTTCTGTGTAGAAACCAGCCTAAAGAAACCCTCTGGCCTGCTTTATTTGACTGTAGGTCATAAGAGCTCCATTCCAGAGAGGGTCCTGCCCCACACCTAGAAGGAAGGAGAGCTGCTCAGAGAGGCCCCGGGGAATCTGACCCGACAGGCCCTGCCGGGTTCTCCTCCTGGTCTATGAGAGTCCGGCCGGGTTTTCCTCTTGGTTTATGAGCATCCGGCCTTACTTTTGTGTCCACTCATATTTCCATACTTTGCTGAACCGTGTTTATGTTTGTAAACATGGACAGTTTCCCCCAGATCCTTGGGTCTTCATCTTGAAGGCTGCCGTGCCACATAAGCAACGATCAAATACATCTGTTATGCTCTTCTCCTATTCATCTGCCTTTTGCCCACTGATTTTCAGCGAACTCCCAGAGGACGAGGGGGAGTTTTCCATTTGGCCCCACAGGGGAGGAGCGAGCGAGATTGAGGTGGAAGCTGGGCCTCTGAAGGACACAGGGTGTTCTAAGAAAGGGGCGACAGGGCAGATCCGTGTTAACACACACGCCCAGTGTGAATTCACTCTCAGCCGTCTTGTGTCAGCACGCTGGGTGCCAGAACACTCTGATGTTGACACAAAGGGCCACGGAGTCACCACTCACTCCTCACACACTCACCCTGTGGCCACTTACCCAGGGAGGGCCAGGGATGAGGAGACCACTGTGGCTCAGTGATGGCCCCAAGACACAGGTGAGCACTAAAATGCGGATGCCTGGAGGCAGCCCACACCCTGGGCCTTGGCTGGGAGAAAGGTTCCGGAAAGGTAATCACAACGATGCATTTCATCAGAACTGAGTACATGAATGGGGAGGGGCAGGACTTCCTGAATGTCCCAACCCCACTGTCCCACCCTCTGTGTCCATATGAGGCTGCCTTATAAAGCACAAGAGGATGCAAGTGCGACATTTTCTCGGCCCTGCTAGCCCCCGGGAGGAAGGTGGGTCTGAATCCAGCACCATGACAGAACTGGAGACAGCCATGGGCATGATCATAGACGTCTTTTCCCGATATTCAGGCAGCGAGGGCAGCACGCAGACCCTGACCAAGGGGGAGCTCAAGGTGCTGATGGAGAAGGAGCTACCCGGCTTCCTGCAGGTGAGCCCAGGCCAGCAGTGCTGGACGCAGCAGGGCCTGGGGAAGAAGGGGAAGGCGTGGCAGGCAGAGGGCCCAGAGCTGCAGTGGGGTGGGGTCGGGTCGGCAGTCAAGGGGCTCAGAGGCAAGAGGGACAGATCCTGAAATGCCCTAGAAGCCCAGCCAAGGAACGGACCCACCTTGGCGTCAAGGCAGGGGATGCCGGAGCATCTGAGCAGGGAGAGGGTGTGGTCAGCTTGATCCTTGAAACATGGAGTTGACCCCAGTGTATTTGTGACAGGCCTGGTGGGAGAGTGGGACTCAAACCTGTGCAGTGTGGGCAGGGGCGGAATGCAATCCAGGGCCACCACCGTTTGCAAGTTTGCCAAGCCCTCAAGCCCTCGGGGCTGTCCTCCAAGGCTGCCGGCCATAAACGCCCCAGCTCCACCTCCCACTTGTCCGCCTTCCCTGCTCCCATCCCCAGGCCCTTTGTTGCCTGGTATTAGTGGGACCGGCAGGAAGGACAGGAGGAGGCTCCATCCTGGCACCTGTCTGCGCAGAGCTGCAGACCTCCCTTGGGCTCCCTGCCAGGGAGCAGCCACTGGCTTGAGCCTCACAGAAGGCCCCTCGGGGCAGCCAGGACCAGCTTCCTTCCACTCCGGGCAGCCTCCGGCTGGGCTGAACAGAAGCCCTCCCCTCTCCGTTTCCCCTTCTCTTTGACCCCTGCCCTCTCCTTCTTTCTCACTCCCCCACTTTCTTCCTTGCTCCCCGCCCCCCCGCTTCGGGCCCCACCAGATTCTGCCGACCCGCCGTCTAAGGGTCTGACCCACATGGATGCTGATAATCGAAAATGAAGGCCTGACATTTTCAGCCCTAGAATCACTTCAAAGACATGGAACACTTCAGAATATTGCTTCTTTTCTTTTCTTTTCTTTCTTTCTTTTTTTCAAGGTGTCACTCTGTCACCCAGGCTGGAGTGCAGTGGCAGGATCACGGCTCACTGCAGCCTCAACCTCCCTGGGCTCAGGTGATCCTTATCGGGGTGTTCTGATAATCATCAAAGGATGAGAATTGAACCCATGAGGACTTTGATCCAAGACACTGGGGTGTGGGGAAGCGCAGGTGTCCTGGGAACACACTTTGAGAAGCAATGGCTAAGCTAGGGGTCCTCAAACCTGTGTTACATTAGAATCACCTCGGGGAGGCCGGGCGCAGTGGCTCACGCCTGTAATCCCAGCACTTTGGGAGGCCGAGCTGGGCAGATCACGAGGTCAGGAGATTGAGACTATCCTGGCTAACACGGTGAAACCCCGTCTCTACTAAAAATACAAAAAATTAGCCGGGCATTGTAGCAGGCGCCTGTAGTCCCAGCTACTCGGGAGACTGAGGCAGGAGAATGGCGTGAACCCAGGAGGCGGAGCTTGCAGTGAGCTGAGATCCGGCCACTGCACTCCAGCCTGGGCGACAAAGCGAGACTCCATCTCAAAAAAAAAAAGAATCACCTCGAGGAGGCCCCGGTGTCCTCAGCCCTTCCTCCAGATGCTGCTGAAGCCTAGCAAAGCCGGAGTCGGAGTCAGAGAACAATGTCCGCCTGAGGGCAGGGCTGGCCTTGTGGCCTTATCTGCTCCATGCCCAGCCCAGTGCCCCACAGGTGGAGCTTTGTAAATACGAGGTGACTGGCTACAAACTTCGGAAACATCACTTGAAATGGCCGCAGGGTATTGTGACGTGGCCAAACCACTATTTGTTTGCTATTGAATTTGTACTTCCCTGCCTTGCTTTTGCTATTGCAAACCATGCTGTCACTAAGGTTTTCATGCACACAGTTGTGTCTTGGTCTGTTTCTACTAATTTTAATTGTGTTTTTTTCCACCTGGACACACAGCTCTCTGGCCCAGGGCTGGGTCATCTGCTGCTGCTGTTCAGATCTGCATCCTGGTCCTGCTTGGTCCCATAGTGAGAATGCTTTGCCATCACATGGGCAGGCTCTGAGAGCCCTGCCGGCCTGGCCTTCTCAAAGAAGACCTGAGAGCTTGGGACCCCAAGCCGGGGTACCCAAGCAGAGAGGAATAACAGGGCTCAGGGTGCTCTGTGCTCGTTCCACACCTGGGGCTCAACCCTGGCTTTCCCTGGCTCCCTGTGTGACCGACCTCAGGGCAGGCCCCTTGGGCCCTCTGGGCCTTATCGTCTCCATCTGTAACAGGGCGATGCCTCTGCCATGCCTGGTGGTGGTGAGGAGTTCATGTGTAAGCAGCTGGTTCAGTGCCAGCACGAGATGGGATGCCCATGACGTTAGCAGTGCACAAAAAAATAGAGCAAAGACTGGACGCATTTCCTGAGAACAGCCATCACTGTAAAGCACATTACAAATCCAAAGACAACCCCCTGCAAAAACTAAAAATGAAACTCCCTCTCGCAGAGCACAGCACAGTTCCAATTGGCTCTAATAACATTACAAGTTAGTTCATGTCATGCCAGATAGCTGAAGGCAGCTCACAAGTTAAGGCCAGGAACGCCATGCGTCTGCTATGCACAGCTGGCCCTGCTTCTGCCCAGCAGTGGTGCTTGGTGGAGGCTGAGGCCCTGCACAGGCACGCTCACTGCTGACCTTGGGCCTCTCTCTCCTCTAGAGTGGAAAGGACAAGGACGCCGTGGATAAATTGCTCAAGGACCTGGACGCTAATGGAGACGCTCAGGTGGACTTCAGCGAGTTCATCGTGTTCGTGGCTGCAATCACGTCTGCCTGTCACAAGTACTTTGAGAAGGCAGGACTCAAATGATGCCCTGGAGATGCAGATTCCTGGAAGAGCCATGGCCCCAGCCTTCCCAAAAGTGTTTGTTGGCAATTATTCCCCTAGACTGAGCCTGCTCATCTACCTCTGATTAATAAATGCTCATAAAATGATCCTGGTCTCAGAGAAACTGGTTATTCCTTAAAACCTCAGTGTCCTCTCCCCACAAAACAGAATTCACTAATTAAATTGGCCATTTCATTACTCATTGCCTGCCGATGGTGGTGAGACAGATGAAGAAGACAGGGCGGTTGATAAGAATCCATTTGTTGGCCATCTTCTAAGTGCCCACTGAGACACAGTCCCACCTTTTGCCGTGTGAATGCCACCATGTCCTGGACCTGAGGGAGGCTCGGGTACATACATCCACGTATTCATCTACTTAGTAATTCATTTCGTCGGTCACGTAAGCCACTCATTGAACCCGGGCCCCTCCATCTCTCCAAACAGCATGTTTCTTTCAAGTAACATACTTTTATTATTTATTTATTTATTTATTTTTGAGACAGAGTCTCGCTCTTGTCCCCCAGGCTGGAATGCAATGGCGTGATCTCAGCTCACTGCAACCTCTGCCTCCTGGGTTCAAGCGATTCTCCTGCCTCAGCCTCCGGAGTAGCTGGGATTACAGGTGCCCGCCACCACACCTGGCTACTTTTTGTATTTTTAGTAGAGACGAGGTTTCACCACGTTGGCCAGGCTGGTCTCAAACTCCTGATTTCAGGTGATCTGCCCACCTCAACCTCCCAAAGTGCTGGGATTACAGGTGTGAGCCACTGCGCCTGGCAAAGTAACATACTTTTAATGATGCAATACTATTTTTGCCACAAAGACCAGGAAACACCGTAACAGAGAAACAATGTATTCCAAGAGAGTATTAGAATCATCAGTCGGCCGGGCGCGGTGGCTCAAGCCTGTAATCCCAGCACTTTGGGAGGCTGAGACGGGCGGATCATTGAGGTCAGAAGATTGAGACCATCCTGACTCACACGGTGAAACCCCGTCTCTACTAAAAAAAAATACAAAAAACTAGCTGGGCGAGGTGGCGGGCGCCTATAGTCCCAGCTGCTTGGGAGGC
>NW_012114522.1:3239009-3254009 GCF_000951035.1 Colobus angolensis palliatus | reverse complement strand
AGGCACCTGACCTGGGCTCTCTGAGACTCTATTCTCACCCCAGACTTGGAATTGGACAACTGACACAAACAGGCAGGGATCTGAAAAACCTCTTATGGGTTTTGTAGCAGTGCCATATGGGAGGTGTCTGGCTATGTAGCTATGAATATCATCCTCCAGGCCTCTTAAAGGAAAGAAGTCTTTTGTAAATCAATCACCTAGGCTGGATTTCTGTGCTTTGTGACTAAGAACCGGACTACTGGAGCAGGAAAACAACAGCGTGCCACCTCCTCCGGTGTCCTTCCTGGGTAATTCTGACGGGTCTTGGTAATTCCTGACCTCTCCTTATGGAGACAACAGGGTCCATCCCTCCTCAATCTTTCTTTCATCTCTCCTCAATCTTTCTTTCATTTCATCCTAGCTTCTTGCTCTGCACCAAATGGGAGATTACGTCTAGTTTGTTTCTTTTTTTTTTTTTTTGAGATGGAGTCTCGCTCTGTCACCTGGGCTGGAGTGCAGTGGCCGGATCTCAGCTCACTGCAAGCTCCGCCTCCCAGGTTTACGCCATTCTCCTGCCTCAGCCTCCCGAGTAGCTGGGACCACAGGCGCCCGCCACCTCGCCCGGCTAGTTTTTTGTATTTTTTAGTAGAGACGGGGTTTCACCGTGTTAGCCAGGATGGTCTCGATCTCCTGACCTCGTGATTCACCCGTCTCGGCCTCCCAAAGTGCTGGGATTACAGGCTTGAGCCACCGCGCCCGGCCAACCTGGCCACTTTTTAATAAGTATTTTTAGAGAGGAATTTTGAAACTATGTATATCTGTTCCTCATCAAGCATTTAATTTATTCATGTATTCATATTTGTGAACTCCTGGTTTCCCATATTATTCAGTGGGTTGTAACCTGTTACTAGCATTATTTGTTCTGATGCTCAAATTGTCCCTGATCTGATCACTGGGAACCCATTTCAGCTGGCTTCTACTAGGCTCTGACATGTTCCCAACATTCTCTGAACACATCCTTGCCTTCTGTCATCACAAGATGTTCTGGACACATCTTGTACTCTGCTCGCCCTAGCTCTGGAACTGGCCATTTCTCCAAGCAGCCCTAGTTTCTTTTTTTTTTTTTGAGATGGAGTCTCGCTCCGTCACCCAGGCTGGAGTGTAGTGGCCGGATCCTGGCTCACTGCAAGCTCCGCCTCCCGGGTTCACGCCATTCTCCTGCCTCTGCCTCAGCCTCCCGAGTAGCTGGGACTACAGGCGCCCACCACCTCGCCCTGCTAGTTTTTTGTATTTTTTAGTAGAGACGGGGTTTCACCATGTTCGCCAGGATGGTCTCGATCTCCTGACCTTGTGATCCGCCCGTCTCGGCCTCCCAAAGTGCTGGGATTACAGGTTTGAGCCACCGCACCCGGCCCCTAGTTTCTTGTAGTGGAAAATGCTATTTAAAAGTCAACATCTGGGAGCTAGGTGTGCTCATTGTTCAATTGAAGTGTCACTGCTCCCAGCCTAAGTGGAAATAAGTAGGGAATATTTGTAAGTATATACATAACTTTAGAGGGCTACACATACCTATAGTTCTATATATCTTATAGATATCTAAAGTGTGTGTGTGTGTGTAACCGCAAGTTCACACAGAGACTTCCATTTTCAACACAATACCACAGGGTCCATTCCAGTTTTCTTTTTATATTTCTCTCCCTCTGCTGGTACCTGGTCTCCTGCAGAAACCTTTTCCCTGCACAGGTTCTGAACCCCATACCAGCCTGCCCCCTGCACAGACACCCTCCTTGCCTCTCAGGCTGAGTCAGGTGAAGGATTGACCTCTGTGGGTGCCCATCTCTCCCTGCTCAAACTGCACCAGCTGTCCCCATGTGTGCATGCTCTCTGCATCCCACTGGGCTCACTCCCCAGAACACCCCCATGGGAACTCCCTCCTCACCCTGCCTGGGCTCTGACTTCCCAGGCTAGATTTCCCTTCCCCCAAACCCACCCCCACATGGATGTCCTGCTCACACTGCTCAAATCTGGTCTGTCCACACTGGAGACCATCCACTGCCAAAAAAAAAAAAAAAAAGAAAACCCATACACACACAGATACCCTCTTCACCCTGCTCAGAGGACTCTGACCCCCACACCAGGCTCTGAACCCCTCTCCTTCCCGCCATGGGGATGCCTTCTCTACCGTTCTTGAGCTCTGAGCCCTGATCTGGGCGCCACGGCTTCCCACTCCCCAACCAGGACACCTACATCATTATGTGTGTGTGTGCTGTCAATCTTCATTATTCATTATTTTCTATTTGCAAATTCATCCACTTTCTAAAATCTATATGTAACCCCAAAATCAATACTCTTGGCACTTTCCTAATCATTTGCAGGGCAGCAAAAAATTTGAGTCATCTGACATGCACATTCCCAGTTGGGGGTCAAACAAGGTGACTCTGCCTTCTTGTTTCAGCTCTCATGCTGTAAACAAGTGTCCTTTTCACAGTCTCCTCAGTGCCACATTTTCCTCATTTGGGTGCTTTTTGTTGGTTATTTTGCTGTTTAAAATGACCCTTAAGTCTCATGCTGAAGCAGTCTAGTGTGCCTAAGCATAAGGCGGCTGTGATGTGCCTTACAGAGAAAATATGTGTTAGACAAGCTTTACTGAGGCATGAGTTACAGTGCTGCTGGCTTTGAGTTCAAAATTAATGAATCAATAATATATGTTAATTACAATGCCTTTAAACAGAAACACAAGGTTAAACATGGTTACGTATGGATCAGTTGATGAAAAACGCAGCCAGGGGCTAGTGGGAACCTAATCCTCTATTTCCTTAGGGGCAGTGAAGTATTATAGTATTTGCTAATTCAGTATTTATGGTGACTTTATATAACTACTGCAAATAATGAGAACTGACTGTATACAAACATACACACAGGTACATTTTAAAGAAATTGCAGCTGCCTAACAAATTGCAGCCCTGAACGCACCTCAGTATCCACATTCTCCGTAGCTTCACCCAGAAAGCTGACAGTGTTTGGGGGAGTTGCGCATGGAAGCTGTGGAGGTTCAGGTTCAGAGACAGCCAGACCTCGGTTGAGGTAGGTATTAGAGGAAGTTTGCAAAGAGGTGGAGGACAAGTCAGGAGGCAGGAAAGCTGGAACATTCTGAAGATGAAAATTTGGGAGAGGACCAGGGAGGGCGTTTAAATTTAGGGTGACTGATGAAAACTAGGGTAAGACAGCTCTGGAGATGGCAGAAATTCTTGACTATATATGTTGAATACATGCATAGCCTTAGCACTTATTTACCTTGCTTATTGTGTTTCTCCACCACTAGAATGAATCCCCAGAGGACAGAACTTTTGGACTATCTGTTCAGTGCTGTATCCCTCAGTGCTTAGAAACAGTGCCTGGTATATAGTAGGAGCTAAGTTAATGCTGATGAATAAAAACATCTGTGGCAAAAAAAAAAAAAAAATTTTAAGAGTTTCAAGCAGGGACTTGCCATAACTTAATTCACTCTAGCTACTTTGTGAAGGACGATTGAAATAAAACTGAAAGCTACAAGGCCAGTTAGGAGACTGTCACACTAGTGGCTTGGAGTAGGAAGGAAGGTAGATGAATCCAAGGTGTATTCTAGGCAGAACCAACATGCAATAGTGCTAGAAGAGATGGAGAGGGGATTGCTGAGGAGGGGCATTAAGAATGACACTAAAGTTTCCGGCTCAGAAAATTCACCTGAGTTAATTGCATTGGTAGCAGACAAAATTAAGTTAATTTACATACTTAATTGGCACTTATTCATTCAATGAGTATTAGGTACCAACCAGGTGCCAGGCACTGCTCTACATGCTAGGAATTCAGCAGTGAATAAAGTCTCTGCCCTAAAGGGGCTGACATTCTACAGAGAGAAGTCAGAAAATGCACCAACAATCACACAATAAGTAAGGAAAAGAAAAATAAAACAAGACAGAGAGTAATAGGGGATGGCAGTGCTATTTTAAAAACAGTGGCATGGGAAGACCTCTCTGGTATTGTAACATCTGAGCAAAGACTAGAAAAGTGGCACAGTGAGCCATATGGATATTGCACATTAAAAATATTTTCAGAAAACACAAAACTCTGGGATGAAGCAGTCAAACAAAGCATTATTGAAGACTCAGCCATCGCTAGCCAGCCGATGAAAGTGAAGGTTAAAGAATTTGCCCAGTCTTTTGGAAGAAAGCACAGAATTTCAGATTTTAGAGCAAGGGGAGGTTGGGCGTGAACGACTCACACATGACAGACCAATGACTTTCAGAGCTACTAACAGAAGCCAATCCAAATTTTCTAGATGACTTTGAAGTTGTTAAAATTCCACTGATACATCATTCAATGAAAGGAAAATGTGTAAGTTAAATAGGAAATCAAGACAAAACTCTCAACATCTCTAAATTATTTTTTCATCACAGCATGGGTTAAGACAATTAGCCTGTCACTACAGCGCTCTGCCTAAGAGTCAAGGCTCAAAAATGATTCAGAACACTCTTTAGGCTCTAAATTTGAAGGAGACTTAGGGAAAAAAAAAACTCTAGGATACTGAAGAGATAAAATGCAATCCTACGTATGAATATAATCTATGGTCAGTTAATCGAGGGGAAAAACATACATATACATAGTATATATGCACACGTGTATGCATATAGCACATATACAGTATGTGTGTGTGTCTATGAGTGTGTATGTATAGGACTCAGCTTTTTCACCCCCAAAGCATTTAAATCCGTCAGGTACCTTGTAAATAACAGCTTTTGCAATCAAGATCCACAATATCCCAAAGAGCCGCTGCTCCTTCACCCAGCTCCTGGAAGCAAGAGAATATGGAACAACTCACCTACAATGTATTAATAGATCAATATGAATAAGAAAAAAAAATCATCGGGTGTTGCAAGCCACTAAAGCTTTGGGGTGAACTGTTACAGCAGTTTAGTCTAGTTGACTGATAGAGAAAGACACCAAGTCTTGGCTCCAGAAAAGCCTAGCTGATCCTTCCCACTCATTCTGCCCCAGTTCAGGCCCTCACGTCCCATCTCTACTTCTGCACCTGCCGCCATCTTATAGCCCACACTCACATTAATCCATACCCAGTCTTGGGTAATCTTTCTAAACTACAGATGTGACAGCCATTCTCCTGATTATCAGAAATTATGGCTCCCCAGCCGTACTTCTCGTTTTTACTGAAGAACCCAGACAGGCAGGAACGTGAGCAAGGATCTTAGATATCACGACAAAGCTGGAAACAGCTTCTGTGATTTTTCTGTGCTCAGGTACTTGATTTTGAAAATGCCTATTTTACTCATTAATCCAAAACGTGTATCTGAGCTTATTACGATCATGTATCTATTTTTATGAAATTAGATTTAGTAATTCTGGAAACTGTACCATGCCTACGCTATGGCTCTGAGCATCCATTAGCACTCTGTGAGAAAACATTCCAGGGTGAAGAAACCTCACTGAAGTACAGGTTTATGAAGATGAACTAATTCCTTAACGAAGATCTCTTGGCCCTGCCTGCCAATTTCACTCTGTCTCCCACAACCCCCTCCACGCTCCTTAACATCCAGCTCACTGGCCGTCTCCCCAGTGCTGGATCTCGAAAGGCTTTGGCTCACTTTGATCCCTATGCCTTATATGTCTTCATTCATTTCTACTTTTCAGGCCCAAGTAAGTCACCTGCTCTGAATTCACACACTTCCCTACTAAGAGTTGACTCCCTCCTCAGGGCTCCCACATGATATCCACACACTCTATATCGCAGTTTCTTGTTTCCGTTTCTGTCCCACACCTTCGCCCCATCCACGTCTCACCTTTATGTTCCTAGTGCCTTGGATAGGATATCAGGCACGTTACATTCCCACTGGTTGACTAAACACACTTCTGCTGCTGAAAAGCAGGGGCTTGGCCCAGAGGATGGCCGAAAAGTTCTTCTCTTCAGAACTGAGTGTTCTGTCAGCTCATCTCCATAGCACCTTCCAGAAATAATTCTCCCTCAGTTAAAGGCTTACCAAGAGCCTTTAACTACAAGCAGTTCAACCCCATTTGATGAGACTCAGTGAAGAACATCCATTTCAAAAAGATTTATTTATGATTCTTTTATTAACACACACAGGAGGGGCTTTGGTCATGTGAACAAAAAATTTATTTTTTAAAAAAGGCTTTTTAGGTCTTTGTTTTTCAAGGCAAATTAATACTTACTATACGTTTGACTTTGACCTCCAATCTGACAGCTCTACTACCCTGATGAACTGGAAGAGACTTTCCAGGCCCTGATAATGTCTTTTCCTTTCTCTGGCCTCTTAAAGCTCTTTGTAGACTGTCTCTTCGATGCCATTCTCTGATGCCCCTGTAATGTGTGAGGGTATTACAGCAGTTCCTAATCAAACTTCCTTGTCATAAAAGGTCAGCTATGTTGTCTAAATCAACTCACCTGACAGGTTACACAATATATATCAGACAATGTGCCACAAAACATAGCTCTCCTCTTTCATCTCACAGAGGAACTAAAGTTCCAAAATATATACAAAACCACCTTCCATCTCCAACTGTCTTCTCGTTCTTCCCAGCTTTATGCAAAGCAGTCTCATTAATATTCTTCACCAGGCTCAACCAGGCAGCGTAGTGTCTTCCACTGCACCTCTAAAGTTGGAAGATTCTGATCCCAAGTCTTGACGTGTTCCAAAAAAAGATCAGGTCACAAAGGTAACAGCAAAATACAAGGCCATGCCCAACACTTCAAAAACACAGCGAAGTAACAAGAATAAATGTGACCACAAAAACAACTTAATTAAGCCCCATTTCTCTTATGAAAGTATTTCTTCGACAAAAGTTGTATTTCCAGAACCAAACACATTTGATGATCTAAATCCATATAGAGGTCATCAATCACTGGCCATATGGGAGACTGTTACATGGGGGTAAAAAACATACAAAAACAAAACAGAGAAAATGACAAGCTGTTTCAGTTTCCTCAAGGTGTCAGTTCATCCTTACCAGTTGACTACAGTCCTCAGCTGTGAACCTAAAGCACAATTGGGAGAAATTTACCATGAAGACATTGACTCTCAAAGTTCCATATCCTGATGTTAAAAATAAATGTGAACCACCCAGAAGAATGCCACTTCTTTGAGACACGGTCCTCTGACATACCTGTCTCATAGAACCGTCTGGAAATTTCAGGTAATGGCCTCTGGCTTTACTCTTTCTTTCTTTCCCTGCGTTCTCAGCCTGCGTTCCATTGTGCTCCACAGCCTACGTCTTCTGTGGCTTTCCCCAAACTCCCTTAGTGCCTAGACAGGTCTACTTCTGGCGACTGCCCTATTAGAACTGACTTACGTTTCACAGAAACAAACCCGAAGTTACTTTTATTTTTCTCTAATTACCAGTGTGGGAGGGAGAGGCCACAAAAAAACGGTATACTAACACCTAACAAAACCAGCACGCATTCTTTCCTCTTGACCCCAACTTTGTTCCCAATGCTCAATTTTTGATGCAATAAAATGGGGGATGCAGGCCTAGAACATAACTTTTTACAGGGCGCCGTTTAACCATGCTTAGGGCGACTACTGAGTTCCATCCAAGCTCCCGCTAGTTTCCGACCTTACCGCCGATCTCCTCCTTCAAGAAGACTCGCTTCTCTCAATTCGCCAGACGAGCTCGACCAGCATCTCTGCCATCTTCGCAATCTCCTTGGCTTTCTCCTCAGCCTTCTCGCACAACTCCGACACTCTCTCGTCGGCTTCGCCACTCGGGTGCTGCACGTGATTGAGGGCGCTCTCCTCCGAGGCCTCCACCTGCGTTTTGATCTGGATGAGCATATTGTCCATCTCCCACAGCTTGCTCCTGGTCCGCAGGTACGCCCGCCCGTGCTCGCGTATAAGAGACGCGATGTCCTCGCGCATCTCGTTGATGACCGGGAGCAGGAACTGCTCGAAATCCTCCTCCGGCTCCAGCACCTCCACTTCCTCAGGCGCTTCCACCTCGTCTATGTCCAGGGGCCGCATCTCCTCCTGCCGCTTCTTCAGTACCGCAGGAGGGGCGTTCTTCTTACCGGAACCCCCCAGGGACTGGAGATCAGCAGTTATTGCTGGAGGCTGAGCGACCCACACGCTTTGTCAATAGTACTCCCGAATTATCTTTAATTTTTTTCTTCCTTTTAATTGTAAGCCTTTAGCCTTAGAACTCCGTGGGAAGAATCGCCGTGGAGGCACACAGCAAAGCGACCTACGAAATGGAGTCGCAGCCGTCAACTCGCCCTCGGCCTTTTTGCGGCCCTTTCACGACAGAGCCGGGCCCCCTTTACGGTCACGCCTTCGGCAAGACCCAGTAGCGGGCGCGCGCACGTAAAGGGGTCTCGGGCGCGCGCATGGCCATCCCCGTCAGCTTCCCGGCGCCCCGCCTCGCCCTCTTCTCTAATTTAGATCGGTGGCGGCAGGTTTGTTCGCGTCTTCCTCTAAAGCTTCCCTTCAGAGGGGTTTTACTTTGATTATTATTTTTTAAAGTAAAAATGACCCTCCCTTCCCCATATTTGAATAAGACTGGCTGGCGTTCACAGAGCTTACTATCTACTAAGCATGCAGAAGCTTGGATTATTATTTCTTTTTTTTTTGAGACGGAGTCTCGCTCTGTCGCCCAGGCTGGAGTGCAGTGGCCGGATCTCAGTTCACTGCAAGCTCCACCTCCCGGGTTTACGCCATTCTCCTGCCTCAGCCTCCCAAGTAGCTGGGACTACAGGCGCCCGCCACCACGCCCGGCTAGTTTTTTTGTATTTTTTTTTTAGTAGAGACGGGGTTTCACCATGTTAGCCAGGATGGTCTCGATCTCCTGACCTCGTGATCCACCCGTCTTGGCCTCCCAAAGTGCTGGGATTACAGGCTTGAGCCACTGCGCCCAGCCGCTTGGATTAATTTATATAAATTCACTTAGCCCTCACAACGAACCTATAAGAGAAGTAAAAACCGGGCTAAAAGTCGTAATTTGAGCTCAAAGCAATGTGGGTCCACAGTCCCTGCTCAGTGTTCTAGAATGGAACTCGTCCCTCTGTCCTCCCCACCCCTGGCTCATACTTTTGAATTTCTCTCGCTGCCTTGGGTGGTTCTGGCTCATGGTTTTTGGTCTCTCTTCAGAGTCTGTAAGGTCCTCCAGGTAAAGGGCAACTTCTGTTTCAGTTCTGTCCTCCGCCCTTCCCGTCAGCCTGGCGTCAAGCAGGGCCTTAGAGAATGCTTTAAAGAGAAGAATTCTCTGGTACCTAAGTGCCTCTACCAGACTGGAGGCTGTTTGGGGATAGGTTCTGGTCTTGGTCACCTTTATGTCCCTCCATACACAAGACCTGAAAATGAGCAGGGACCTAGTAAATGTGGCTTTGATCGTCAATACGTTTTGATCACCAACCTAATGCCATTGTGGAATGGAAGAAGTCTGTTGCTAGGCTTAGTCACCCAGTGCCACACTAGTAGTAATATGAGTGTGTGTAGAGGGGGGATCCTTCTTACACAAGTGCCACAGATCAGAACTTCAGTTTTCCAGTCTGATAAAGACCAATGGCCCCAGCCTGAATATCTGTCAGTGGGAAGAGGGATTTGTAAGATGGCGTGTGCAAAACGGTTTTGCAAACACCAATATTCTAGCAGATGTTCATCAAAAGAACATTAAGAGGGAAAGAGCAAGGCACCGTGAAAAAAGATATTTGACTCATATGCAGAATATATTGAGAACTCCTACAGATCAAGAAGGAAAAGACAAAATTTTAAAACAGGCACATTTTAAAGACAAATTTTAAAACAGGCAAAAGACATAGGCTGGCACTTAACAAAAGAGAATATCCAAATAGCCAATAAGTATATGAAGAGGTTTTCAACTTCATGATTCAACAGGGAAATGCAGATTAGAAAGCACAATGAGGAAGCACTGTACATCCACTAGAATGACTAAAATTTAAAATACTGACAATACCAAGTATTGGGGAAGATGTGGAACAATTGGAACTCTTATACATTCTTGATGGATGTCTTAGTCTAGTCTGGACACCATAACAAAATACTATAGACTGGGTGGCTTAAACACAGACATTTATCTTCTCACAGTTCTGGAGGCCAGAAGTCCATGATTAAGGTGCCAGCAAATTTGGTTTCTGGAGGTGAGGGCTCTCTTCCTGAATTGCAGATGGCCGCCTTCCCACTGCAGTCCTCACATGATCTCTTCTTTGTGCATGCAGTGTTGCAGGGTACAGGAAGGAGTGCTCTCTTGTGTCTCTTCTTATAAGAACATGAAGCTATAGGATCATGCCCCCAGTTGTATGGCCTTATTTAACCTTACTTACTGCTTTACTCCAAGTACAGCCACACTGGGGGTTAGGGCTTCAACATAAAAATATTGGGGGACACATATATTCAGCCCATAAAAATGGGAATGTAAGTTGTTACAATAATTTTGGAAAACTATTTGGCAGTATCTACCAAGATTAAACATATACCAATCCTATGTTCTAGCAAATTGACACCTTGTTATACACATAAGAGAGTTTGAGTGCAATTGTTTATAAAAATACATATACAAGAATATTCACAGCAGGTTTATTATAATAGCCCCAAAGTTAAAACAACCCAAATGTTCATCAACAGGAGAATAAATAAATAAAATGAATAAATGGTAGCATATTCCTTCAATAGTTTATTACTGCATAACCAGTTACCCCAACATTTAGCAGCTTTAAAATATTTATTATCTGTCGTAATGCATTTAGGCTGCTCTAACAAAATACCATAAGGTGGCCAGCTTATAAAAGAAATTTATTTCTCACAGTTCTGGGGGATGAGAAGTCCAAGATCAAAGTGCTAGTAGATTCTGTCTGGTGAGAACTAGTATTTTGGTTCATAAATGGTTCCTTCTTGCTGCGTCCTCAGAGGATGGAAGGAGCAAGGGGTCTCTCTTATACGTCTTTTTTTTTTTTTTTTCTTTTGGAGATGGAGTTTCACTCTTGTCGCCCAGGCTAGAGTGCAATGATGCAGTCTCTGCTCACTGAAACCTCTGCCTCCAGGGTTCAAGCGATTCTCCTGCCTCAGCCTCCTCATAGCTGGGATTACAGGTGCCTGCCACCATGCCCGGCTAATTTTTGTATTATTAGTAGAGATGGGGTTTCACCATGTTGGCCAAGTTTGTCTCGAACTCCTGACCTCAGGTGATCCACCCGCCCCAGCCTCCCAAAGTGCTGGGATTACAGGCATGAGCCACCGCACCCAGCGCTCTTACACATCTTTTGTGTATTTACTTATAAACAAAGTCTTGCTCTTTTGCACAGGCTGAAGTGCAGTGGAGTGAGCATAGCTCACTGCCTCAAACTCCTGATCTCAAATGATCTTCCAGCCTCTACCTCCTGAGTAGCTGGGACTACAGGCACATGGCACCACACCCAGCTTAAACAAATTTGTTTTTTGTAGAGATGGGGGTCTTGCTATGTTACCCAGGCTAGTCTCAAACCCCTAGCCTCAAACAATTCTGCTGCCTCTTCTTCCCAAAGTGTTGAGATTACAGGCATGAACCACTGCAGCTGGCCTTATATCCTTTATAAGGGTACTAGTCACATTCATAGGGCTCTGACCCCATGACCAGATCACTTCCCAAAGGCCCAATCTCCTGATACCATCACTGTGTTAAGCTGTTCTCACATTGCTGTAAAGGAATCTCTGAGACTGGGTAATTTATGAAGGAAAAAGGCTTAATTGGCTAAGGGTTCTGCAGGCTGTACAGGAAGCATGGTGCTGGCATCTGCTTGGCTTCTGGGGAGGCTTCAGGAAACTTACAATCATGGCAGAAGGCAAAGGGAGAGCAGGCATGTCACATGACCAAAGCAGGAGCAAGAGGTGGGAGGAAGTGCCACACAGGTTAAATGACTAGATCTCACGGGAACTCACTGATCACAAGACCAATACAAAGGGGATGGTGCTAAACCATGCATGAGAAATCTGTCCCCATGATCCAGTCAACTACCAGCAGGCTCCAGCTCCAACACTGGGGATTACATTTCAACATGAGATTTGGGCGGGACATCCAAACCATATCAATCACCTTGTGGGGTAGAATTTAAACATATGACTTGGGATATGAGGACACAAACATTCAGACCATAGCATTATCTTATGTAGTTTCAGTTTAGTATCTTACATGAGGTTGCAGTGAACCTATCAGCTGGGGCTGCAGTCATATCTGAGTCTGAATGAGGCTAGAGCATCCACTTCCAAGATGGCTTACTCATGTGGTTGTTGGAAAGGCTGTTTTTCTCTAGCTGTTGGTCTCAGCTCTTTGCTATATGGGCTTCTCCATGGAGCTGCCCACAACAAGGCAGCTGGTTTCCCCAGAGCAAGTGGTTTGTGAACCCCCAATATCTGAGACATGTCTCAGTTAATTTAGGAAGTTTATTTTGCCAAGGTTGAGGATGTGCGCCCGTGACACAGCCTCAGGAGGTCCTGACGACATGTGTCCAAGGTGGTCAGAGCACAGCTTGGTTTTATACATTTTATGAGACGTCACTCAACATATGTAAGAGGAACGATGGATTGGTCCGGAAAGGTGAGACATCTCAAAGCAAAGGCAGGACAACTCGAAGTGGGGAGGGGGCTTCCAGGTCTTGGATAGATAAGAGAAAAATGGTTGCATTCTTTTGAGTTTCTTTCTTTCTTTTCTTTGAGGTGGAGTCTCACCCTGTCGCCCAGGCTGGAGTGTAGTGGCATGATCTCGGCTCACTGCAACCTCCTCCTCCCAGGTTCAAGCAATTCTCCTGCTTCAGCCTCCCGAGTAGCTGGGATTACAGGTGTGTACCACCATGACCGGCTAAATTTTTGTCTTTGTATTAGAGACAGGGTTTCACTATGTTGGCCAGGCTGGTCTCGAACTCCTGATCTCAAATGATCCACCCACCTCAGCCTCCCAAAGTGTTGGGGTTACAGGCATAAGCCACCGTGCCCGGTCATTTTGAGTTTCTGATTCGCCTCTCCAAAGGAGGCAATCAGGTATGCATTTATCTCAGTGAGCAGAGGAGTGGCCATGAATAGAATGTGAGGCAGGTTTGCCCTGAGCAGTTTCCACCTTGACTTTTCTTTTAGCTTAGTGATTGTAAGACCCCAAGATTTATTTTCCTTTCTCAGGTTGGAGGGAAAGAGATGCCACACTACCTTTTATGAACTAATGTCCAAATCGTACAACATCACTTCTGTCTTCTTCAGTTTATTATGAGCAAGTGAAGTCACTAAGTCCAGTACCTACTCGACAAGGGGGAATACACAAGAGTGAGAATACCAGGAGGAAGAAATCACTGGGAGTCATCTTGAAGGCTGGTTAGCAATCACAGTTTGTCCTCTGACTACCAATTCTTCATGCCATTTTAACATGCTAGCCACACTCCCCTCCATCCAAGGTCCCCAAAAGTTACATTTTTAAAAATCTCATGTAGTTTTAAGTATTACTATCCTATTGTCACATCAGCTTTAAGTCCAGAATTTTGTCTTCTAAATTAGATCAGATGTAGATGAGGCTTTCTGAGCGTAGTTCCTTAAATTCAGCTCCTAGAGTACAATTCTTCTTGATCTGTAGACTTTTGAAGCTAAGGAGACAAGTTCTCTGCCCCCATGCCTCGAATACACAATTGCGGGGCCAGTGCAGGATAATCACTACAGACCTGTTCCGCTACCACTACCACTAGGTAGCCACTAGCACTCCTGTTCAAACAGGGGGAAATTGGAAGTACAAACAAGTTACCAGTCCATAGAAACTCTGCCATCCAGTCTCAAGGTCTAGGACTCCATGACTCCCAGTTCCACCATCTGGGCTCCTGGTTATACTTCCTTTTTCATGAAATGTACCATGTGTTTGCTAATGAGTCTTTTTCTCAGTCTGATTCGTGCTTGTAGAAGTTTGGGGAGAGGGGATCCAAAGGCCTTTCCCTTCCAGTCCAATCTGCAATGTTTGTGTCAATATAATTATCTTTAGAAAACTTCACAGGTCTCCTGTGAATCTCATCGGGGTTCACTCCATTAGACAAAAGTGCTACCTACAAATCCCTTTGAGATAAGTACATCTCTACCTATTTTGGGGTTCTGCTAATACTGACGAACAAGCCTTAAGCCTTCTGGAGGCCCTGTGGTTTGATAGATGGACTCTGTGAGCCACACCATTAATCTCTTTAAGGAGCTGTTATTCTAAGTGAATGGTATCCTGAGGCACAATCTTTGCTTTTTCTGAGATTTTAAAGGATTTTACCGTCACATCTCAACTTCATCTTTGTTTTCTTCTGGCAGTACCCTGGATTTGATATTTGCTTGGAAAGTATTAGTATTTCTTAGTTTTACACCCTTTGCAATCAGACGAAGCTGAGAACTTTAAAAATCATCCAAGTAGTCAAGGTCTGTCCTTTTTGTGTTTCGTCTTGCTTATCTCATTTATTTTACTATAAACAGAAAAAAAGAAATGAAGGACAGAAGGGAGACTTTCATGGGTGTTGGACATGTCCTACCAGTTGGTATGGATAGAATATGCATGGTTGTATGGATGTGTACAAAGTCATCAATGTGCACATTTAAAATATATGCACTGTATTGTATTCCTGCTACATCTTCGCTAAAAAAAAAAAAAAAAAAAAAAAGTTGAATGTGAGCGCGGGCGTGAGAAAACCGCAGCGCGCATGCGTGAGCGTGAACGCGCTGAGAGGCCGGAAACAAAGGTGGGTGCGCGTGCACAGACGCGCTCGCTGGCCGCCGGAAGCAAAGGCGTGAGCGCGCGTGCGTGCGTGTGCGTGAGCGTGAGCGCGAGCGCGCGGAGGTCGGAAGCGGGCGCCGTACAGCCAGGCGGTCGCGGGCTATGGAGGGTAGCTCCTCAGATAGCGGAGCGCCGCCGGAGGGGCTGGCGGAAGAGGCCGAACCTCAGGGCGCCGCCTGGAGCGGGGACAGTGGCACTGTGTCCCAGAGCCACAGCAGCGCCTCGGGGCCGTGGGAGGATGAGGGCGCGGAGGAC
>NW_012114522.1:3225562-3238959 GCF_000951035.1 Colobus angolensis palliatus | reverse complement strand
TGCTCACCAGAGTGGACGAGTTCGTGGACATGCCGGACGTGCTTCGCGGCGACTCGTCCCAAGTCGTCAGCCAGGGCGTGCCGCGCTTCCACGTGCCCGGGGCCGGGGCGCGGCCCGAGGTCGAGGCCCTGGACGCGAGCCTGGAGGACCTGCTCACCAGAGTGGACGAGTTCGTGGGCATGCTGGACATGCTTCGCGGCGACTCGTCCCAAGTCGTCAGCGAGGGCGTGCCGCGCATCCACGCGAAGGCCGCCGAGATGCGACACATCTACAGCAGGATCGACCGGCTGGAGGCCTTCGTGAGGATGGTGGGCGGCCGCGTGGCCAGGATGGAGGAGCAGGTCACCAAGGCCGAGGCCGAGCTGGGCACCTTCCCCAGGGCGTTCAGTAAGCTCCTGCACACGTTGAACGTGCCCTCGCTCTTTAGCAAGTCTGCTCCCTCGAGGCCACAGCAAGCCGGCTACGAAGCCCCCGTCCTGTTTCGGACCGAAGACTACTTCCCTTGTTGTAGTGAAAGGCCTCAGCTCTGACGGCCTGACCACTGCGGCAAGAGGACCCCAGCTGAGGTGCTTACCTCCAGTATGAAGTGAATTGCAAATCCTGCTCATGGACATACATGATGTTGGAGTGTGGGATTTCAAGGTTTACTTTCTGCACACTCTCCATAGTGTATTCATGATTCAGTGTAGAATGTATAGACTTTATGCCTTCCAATTTTTAAAAAAGAGACGGGGTCTTGCTATGTTGCCCAGACTGGAAACTCCTGGACTCAAGTGATCCTTCCACCTCAGCCTCCCCAGTAGCTGGGACTACAGGGTCGCCACCGCGCCCAGCCTGTGTCTTCCAGCTCTAATCAGAAAGCTGCTTGGAGAGGGCATGGGGAATCAAACTGAATGAACTTTGCTCTGCACTGTGGCAAAACTGTTATTTTTATGGATTTTACTACACGGTGTTACCTTTTCAAGATTTATATGTTTGTATAATCATAAGAAAATTGAGCCATTAAAGCCTTGTTGTTATTCAATCCTAGTAGTCATTCAGTTTTCTGCACCCTACTCTTAGGGTAAATGGTACATTATTTAATATTAAACCTCCTATAGCGCGGATTGTAAACCAAAGGAAATGGTACAATTTCTGAGAAATTTTGTTGATTTTTTGTGACTAATTCCAAAGTTGTATTTGAACGTATGACCTCACAGTCTTGATTTGTCCATAGCAAACATATATATATATATATGTGTGTGTGTGTGTGTGGGTTGTCAGTGTTTGGTTTATAATTTAAATATTAATAGAAATTTTAAGTTTTACTGGACATGATTTCCTTCTGAGAAGAATTTCACATATTGGCTTGTGTTTGTTCGAAATAGACGTATTGCTCATATGCTTTTGGTAGTGGGAGAAAGAAAAGGGGCTTGAGTATACCTCCTTTAGAGAGCTAATGTGAAAAGCTATAGCTTCTGTTTCAAAGCATGGTATATTTCTTTCCCCTTGAAATGGAGAGTTAAATCATTTGTGTGAGTGAATGGTATTAGGATGTTCTTGCGGATACAGTAGTCTTTTATTGAGATTCAAATCTATTTCATAAGGTGGCCCTCCTAAATAGTAGATGCTAAAAAAGCATACAGCTTAGGTTGCTTTTGTGTCATTTCCAGTGTCATCACAGATCTTCAAGGTTCATAGAGTAGCTGTATTTTCATTTAGCTGTGTGTTGTGAAGAATCTGATTGTGTAATTGTGCACCTAGCTTTCGTGAACCTTCACTGTCACATACTTAACATTTTTTATTCAGGTGGTTCATTGACTACAAATTAAGGAACTCTGAATGTAGAAGCTGAAAGAACAAGTAACCTACATTTAATATTCAGCAACTGCTGGTACCCCTATAAGTAATTCATCTATTTTGATGACATAGTCACTGAATATGAAAATAGCATCCTTACATAACAGTACATGGCTAAAAGGTTTTTCACTTAATGTTCAAAAGCAGTAATTAGGGGCCGGGCGCGGTAGCTCACGCCTGTAATCCCAGCACTTTGGGAGGCCGAGGCAGGTGAATCACCTGAGGTCAGGAATTCGAGACCGGGCCTGGCCAACATGGTGAAACCCCATCTCTACTAAAAGTACAAAAAACTAGCCAGGCATGGTGGCGGGCACCTGTAATCCCAGCCACTCGAGAGGCTGAGGTAGCAGAATCGGTTGAACCTGGGAGGTGAAGGTTTCAGCAAGCCGAGATTGCTCCACTGCACTCCAGCCTGGGCAACAAGAGTGAAACTCCGTCTCAAAAAAAAAAAAAACAGTAATTAGGACAAATTATGAAAAATTAGAATAACTTGAAGATTTAATATCTGCATAATAGAAACCTTAAATTCCAGAAAGCATAAGTTAATAAGTGCGCTGTAAAGTGTAAAGTAAAACTTTATTAGTTAGGGGTGTATAATGCTTAGATATTTAATTTACCTTCAAAAAAATAAATTGGGTTGAGAAAATTAAAAGTATAATGACCAGTAAGAAAATGATATTCAGCTTAAGTTTTTAATGCTAATCATAAAATATTCTAGCAATCCATCTAAAAGTAAAAAATCCTGGTTCAGATGATAACATGATTATATGTGCAGCTTATCTCTAAGGGGCCCTGGCTTCTGAAATTCTTGTGGTTAATTGGTGTTATTCCTGAGCTTTTCAAATAGGGATTTGTGCAGGGCCTTCTTGTTTAGAGAATTGAAGCTGGTTTGCACAGTGCAAGACATACTAGATGAAGGTGTGTCTGCCTTAAGAATGGGGATGGGGAGGCCAGGCACACCCCCACTCTCCTTGGTACTGCCACATTTAGACCACCTGGCTCCCGCCTCTTCATCCTAACTCTGACCAGCTGGAGAATCAAGAGGGCCCTTTGCATCTTGGAAAACGGGTCCTTCTACTTCTTCTTAAGTCCGTAACAAGTTGGGAGGAGGGCTCATATCCCTGGAGCTATAGGAGGAGGCCGAGATGTCATCCTGGATGACTCCCGCAGACCATCTATGTTGCTGGGGTCTGGCACTCTCCCACATTCTGGAAGTATAAACCGGGATGGGAATAGGGTCTAATAAAGCTTTAGGGAGGCACCATCACGCTGGCATCAGTTAATTTGTTCTTAGCTCCCACATGGATTAGCATAAAAATTGTCAAGAGTCTTAGGAGTCCATAGGATATCCCCTTAGTCCAAGGGCAGCTTCTGGTATGCAGGAGTCGGTGTATGCACCAAATATAACTGGGTACAAATGAACTAGTGAGCACCTGTGGCTTTTCCCTGAAGCCACATCTTTGAGGAATGGGAGGAGTCTTGTAGATGCTGGAGTCAGGCAGCCCAGTGTGAACCTGCTAACTGATCTCAGGCAGGGGCCAGCAAAATCCCAAAAGGGCCAGGCGATAATTGTTTTAGAATTGCAGGCCTTATTTTTGTATTTTTAGTAGAGCCGGGGTCTCACTATGTTGCCCAGGCTGGCCTCGAACTTCTGGCCTCCAGTGATCCTCTGGCCTAGGCCTCCCAAAGCCCTGGGAATACAGGCATGAGCCACTGCGCCTGAATCTGGACAATGTTTTTTAACTTCTTAGCACATAAAAGGAGTCTTCTTAGAAGGATAGTTCTGCAAGTTCTGTATCAACATCCCAGGGCACAATTAAGAACAAAGCCTCATTGGAGCCCACGGGAATGTATGTGTGGTGTTTGACTGAACCTTGGGTCAGACTCCATTGCATTGGGCGTCTGACTTTCTCACACACTGGCCTGCCCAGGTCTTGGGAAAGAACCACATCTTGTTTTTCTCTGTGTCCTGGTCCTCCCATGGTGCTTGATTTCTCTGCAAGCCTTTAGTCTGACTGAATTCTCCTATCTGCCTTTCTGTCTCGCATTCCTTATGGGGTGCCTAGATTTTGTGAAGTGGTTCATTCACTCAGTCATTCTGATAATCGCTTATTCCACAGATACATGAGCGTACCAGGGATGTGCTACCTGCTTGCTGAGTATGCAGCTAAGTGGACAGAGCTAACATCCACTTGTTACTCCTGGAGGTGGGTAAGGTAGACAGCCATCAGATAATGACACAGACACATATCACAAACTGTAGCAAGCACTATGAAGGGGACACTTCATATGTCCCTTTCGCATGTCCTTATATGAAGGGAAAGATGCTGTGGGGCATCTTCCAGGGTCAAGGGAAGGCTGCAGGGGAGTAAGTAAGGGGGCAGGAGCCAGCTCAAACCAGAGAACAGAAATTGGGCTTTATTCCAATGTGAAGAGAAGCTAAAGAGAGCTTTAGAGAAAGCCCAATCTGTCTGACGTATGTTGTTTAAAGGCCTCTTTGGCTGCTGCATTCCATGCAGGAGTGGCTTGGAGTGGGGAAAGGGAAGCAGGAGACCACTTAAGAGGCTGTTGAGTGGCGCAGGAGAGATGCCGGTGGCTTGGATGGGTTGGGTAGCAGTGGGGATGGACAGAGCACTGGGAATGCACTGTGGGAGTGCCGAGGTGGATATTAGTTCTTATTAACCACAGAGTATTGTAAGCCAGACCCTTAGAAGATACGGCTGTAAGAGCCCATGAGAAGTTTCTGATACAGAAAGTGGGGTGACAAGGCACATATGGGCTGGGCCCCACTTGCTTGTGACTTGTTGGTCTCATTGTCAGGGAGGGCTGGTGACCTGAACTCCCTGTCTAACATCCTAGGCCCATTTTTTTCCTTATTCACTTTCAGCAGCAAGAAAAATTCCTTAGGAACTCACTTTCCATCTTCTCCTGAGGCCCCCGACATCTGTGTAGCCAAGCTAGTTTAATACTGTAAATTCCAGACCATTATTCAGCTTTTTCCTGTCAGTATGTCTCATGTTTCAAGAAATATCTGTTTTTGTGAATAAAGTTTTATTGGCACACAGCCATGCCCATTTGTTTACCTATTATCTATGGCTGCTTTTATGTTCCAAGGGCAGAGTGAGTAGTTGTAAGACCATTCCCAAGAGCTGGGCAGGCCAGTGCGTGAGAAAGTCAGACGCCCAATCCAATGGAGTCTGACCCAAGGTCCAGTCAAACACCACACAGACATTCCCGTGGGCTCCAACGGGGCTTTGTTCTTAATTGTGCCCTGGGATGTTGATACAGAACTTGCAGAACTATCCTTCTAAGAAGACTCCTTTTATGTGCTGAGCAGTTAAAAAGCATTGTCCAGATTTAGGCGCAGTGGCTCATGCCTGTATTCCCAGGGCTTTGGGAGGCCTAGGCCAGAGGATCACTGGAGGCCAGAAGTTCGAGGCCAGAAGTTCAAGGCCAGCCTGGGCAACATAGTGAGACCCTGGCTCTACTAAAAATACAAAAATTAGTCAGGCATGGTGGCTTGGGCCTTGTAGTCCCAGCTGCTCGAGAGGCTGAGGCAGGAGGATCACTTGAGCCCAGGAGTTCAAGGCTGCAGTGAGCTGTGATCACGCCACTGTCCTCCAACCTGGGTAACAGAGCAAAACCCTGTCTCAAAAAATAATAATAAATAAATAAATAGGTTAATTTAATTAAAGAAACACACAAACCATCATTTCCCAAAGTGACTGAAACCGTTTGACCCACTAATGGAGAATGAGAGCTTCTCCTCTATACTGTTCATCATCCAAGGGAAGCAAGGGTTCCAGCGGCGGGCTGGGAGGCCGCGGAAGGGAACTTGGTTATTGAGAAGGATGCGAGGACCCTCTGGCTGTGGGGTGTGGGGTCTGCGGTGACTGCAGAGACTGCTCCCGCCACACCAGGGGGCGCTGCAGGAGCAGGAAAGGCCTGAAAACAGCTGGTCCAGCTCCTGCCTTCTGGAAACTAAAGCCCTATATCCTGCCACGGTCACGGCACTAAAAATTCAGAGCCCCAAGATCCTGTCCATCCTTGAGGGGCTCCCAGTGTGCAGACAGAGAGGGGACGGCAGCTGCAGCCCAAGGCACAGTGGCTATTCTTGCATGGGGGAGGGGTAGGAAATTAGGAGAGGCAGGCAGGGAGGGTGCTAATTTGGAAGTGTCCTGTCTGGTGGGGGCAGGAGACAAGGCTTGTTTATGTCCACCTGGCTCTTATCTCTACCCGAAAGGAGCACAATCATTTATTTATGTACAGTTTGTCTGTCTCTCCAACAAGGAGGAAGATTGTGGCATTTTTCCATTTTGTCCACTCTGAATCCGTGGCACCTGGCACTGGGCACCTAGCACCATGGCACCATGGCACTTAGCACAGAGAAGGCACTGAAAACTTGCCCACTGAGGGAATGACAGGGACACTGAGGATGAGCAGGTGCTGGCAAGGAGAGTAGGAAGGGTTCCAGGGCCCACAGGCTGCTCCCCCGTCAGCCCAGCTCTCGCCTTCCTTGGCCAGGGCCTGTAGATGCATCTTTCTCCAACATTTCCCCTTCATCCCCGCTCCATCCTTATGCTCTAGATGCAGTTCATAAACAAGATATCATCGGACTTGATTCTCCTCGTCTGGCCTGAGAAGCATTTGTTTCATAGTAGGCTCACTCAGTCCGCTGAACCTTAATGAATCAACTCCGGCATCTGAGTGCTGTTCCCGAGTCACACCTGCCCTGTGCTCCTTTTCTTTCCAGTTCACCCTGCCTGCTGGGATCCAAGGCCTCTGGGGTCCCAAGCAAAGGGAGACATTTACCACTGCACACCCCGCACCAACTCCGTCAAAAACATTGCCTAGGGTCCTAGTGTCCTCCCAAATCACCAAATGTCTCTGATGTGGAAACAGTCCCAAACATCAGGCCACCCCCAGGTCTCTGTCGTTCCTGAGACCCTGGTCCAGGAGCTCTTCAGATACTGGCAGCCTGCCAGTGCCTTCAAGCCGCTCTCTCTCTCTCTCTCACACACACACACACACACACACACACATACCCCTAAGGAAGACAACCTATTACTTTAGTTGTAATAGGTTGCAGAATAATTTAGTAGCAGAATAATTTTACTCTTTTTTTGTCTCAATCTGAGACTTGTACTGGCAAACCCAGAAAACCCATTTCAGTGTTCTCTCATGTTAAAAAAAAAAAACAAAAACACCAGAGTCGGCCGGGCTCAGTGGCTCACGCCTGTAATCCCAGCACTTTGGGAGGCCGAGGTGGGTGGATCACCTGAGGTCAGGAGCTCAAGACCAGCCTGGTCAACATGATGAAACCCTGTCTCTACTAAAAATACAAAAATTAGCTGGGTGTGGTGGTGCACACCTGTAGTCTCAGCTACTTGAGAGGATGAGGCAGGAGAATTGCTCAAACCTGGGAGGTGGAGGTTGCAATGAGCAGAGATTGTACCACTGCACTCCAGCCTGGATGATAAGAGCGAAACTTCATCTCAAAAACAAACACACACACACACACACAGCAGACTCCTTAAATATCTGTCACAATTCCTAGACTTGAAAACACTTTCTGGTAGACTTTCTTAATAGAAGATTGTTTCCTGTTACACTATTAATTGAAAAAAGAGCCAGCAAGATGGAAGGTGTGAGAATGTGTGTGAGTGTGAGTGCGTGTGTCTGTGTGTGTATGTGTGTTTGCTAGTGATGTGAGAATTAGGAGTGGTTTGGAACATGCTGATTTTCAATTTTCAACTGCCAGCACTACTGCTTTACAAAATTGTTCAGACATTCGATCCAAAATTCAAGAAAGATGGTAAATGCCAATGAGAGGGAGAAAACAAACTTGCTATGTTGTGTGTACTGCGGGATTGAGGAATGGAGTGACACACACAAGAATGCTCTAGAACAGAAGACAAACTATGCAGCGTCATGGTCAGACATAACCCAAAGTCTTGTCTTGCCACTGCCTATCTATATAACATTTGTCTCCAAGCCTCAGATTTCTCACCTGCAGAATGAGAGATAATAAATAGTATCTACCTCAAAAAATAAAATAGTTCAGAAAGACATTTAAGTTGGAAATGTAATTGTTTTTATTTTCTTACTAACTTCAGTTTAGCCAGTTTTTATCTTTTTCCTAAAATTGTAAAATACATGTAACATAAATTTACCATTTTATCCATTTTGAGAGTACAATTTACTTGCAT
Organism: Colobus angolensis palliatus; assembly: GCF_000951035.1. Taxonomy (NCBI): domain Eukaryota; kingdom Metazoa; phylum Chordata; class Mammalia; order Primates; family Cercopithecidae; genus Colobus; species Colobus angolensis. Next base: position 3,230,911 of record NW_012114522.1, on the reverse strand, counting down.
TAAGTACATACATATTAATGCACAACCATCACCACCCATCCATCTTCAGAACCTTCTCATCTTCCCCAACTGAGGCTATGTCCCCATTACACACTAGCTTTCTATTCCCCATGCCCCGGCCCCTGGCACCCCCATTCTACTTTGTGTCTCTATGAATTTGACAACTCTAGGGACCTCACAGAAGTGGAATCCTGCAGTATTCGTCCTTTTGTGATTGGCTTCTACCACTGAGCACTGAGGACACTGAGCATAGTGTCCTCAGGGTTCATCCACATTGTAGCCTGTATCAGAATCTCCTTCCTTTTTAGGGCTCCATGCTGTGCATACCCCCCTTGGCTTAGCCACTCTGTCCGTGGACCTGGGTTGCTTCCCCCTCTTGGCCGTTGTGAGCAGTGAGTATGGGTGGACCCTCCAGCTCCTTCCCAGTGCAGTGCTCTGGCAGAGCCGTGAGCCCCGGCCAGGGCTCGGATGAGCGGCTGATGCCAATGGGGTCCCGGCCAGAGGTCTGATGAGCGCCTGAAGCTGATGTTCCACTTGCCCGAGTCTCCCTTCCCCTCCAGCCAAGCTTGCTGGCCTGTGACCAAACTTGACCCCCATGACTTTCTCTTCCACTGCAAGAAGCTACTTTCCAGTGGACTCCTGGCCTCACACAAGGAGACCCTGATGGGCAGCTCAGCAGGCCGTCCAGAGGTAGCCATGCTTGTCTACATCCTGGTCAAAGCCTCCATCCTAACCCGTCTCCCCCTCTCCTATTTTTCCCAGGACATGAGGAGGGGGTGAGAGGCGCTGCTTTGTAGACAGGGACCAGCTCAGGCCGAGCAAGGCATTTAGACTTCACCCCAAGAGCCCTGGAGGGCGCCTGCGGCCCAAGACCAGCCGCGAAGGAGCTGCGCACTGCAGCCGGGCTGCTGGCCTCGACCCCCGCAGCCTGCAGAGAGCATGGGTGTCTTGTTCTCCTGATGTTGACTTCAGGGCGTGGGAACCTCTGAGGCTTTGACAACTTGAGGCGGGCAAGGAGGATAGGGAGCAGGCGGAACCTTCAAAGGCTGCCACCTTTAAAGACTGTGGCCTTTATCCTGGGGACCACAGGAGCCCAGGGCACTTCGCTGGGAGTAACTGAGTGGAGTAACTCAGGGTGGAGTTACGCTCAGTGGCCGCCCATTCATCCTGAGGTCTGCCCGCAGGCAACAGGTCCAGTCTGCACCGCAGTCTGTACCACACTGCCACAGATCCCTGAGCCTGTCCCTGACTGAAGTTGAGGGGGACGAGGGAGTCACCAGGTGACAGAGCATGACTGTAAGGACACACACGCATCACAAATGTGCATTGACCCCGCTCTGTGCTTGGAACCTGCCAAGGTTCAAGCATTTGTCCACATACCCCAGGAGGAGCCTGGCCAGCTCTGCCTGATGTCAACACTGACACCCAGGCCTGGAGCCCCTGGACTTCCCGTCTCTGGGCACTGGGGGCCAGCGTGGTGCAGCTGGGAGGGTCCCCAGAGCTGAGGGCCTTGAGTGAATGATTGCAATTCTTTGGGCCTCGGTTTCCTCATCTGGAGTCTGTGATGGGGACTACATGAGCTCAAAAGACCACCACAAGTCTCCCAAGTACGTGCTGGGGCCAGCCTGGCATCAGGCTCTGGGGATAGGCAGATCACGTGCTCTTCAGTGACAAATCCCTATGCCCTCTGCACAGTGTGACTTGGATACTCGGCCCACCCTGTGGGTCTCCTGCCCATCTTCCTCTATCCTTTGGGACACTCATTCTGAAAGATGTCAGGCACCACGCTGCGAGGAAGCCCAGGCCAGCCCACACGACAGGACTATGCAGAGAGGCCAGGTGGGTGGACCCGAGGCCCCCCGGACAGCCAGCATAGCAGCGACTCAGCCTCCATGTTCCAGCCCTAGCCTCTGAGTCATCCAGGGGAGGCCCCAAACGTCGTGACACAGAGACAAGCCATTCCCTCTGTGTCCTGGCCAAATTCCTGACCCACAGACTCTGTGCGCTGAATGAATGTGCTCTGCAGCCAAAGTAACAGGAACACCCACCGTGGCCACTCTGCCCTAGCAGGGAGCAGCTCGAGGGTAGGCCAGCTGAGTTAGCACTGGCCACTGAGCCAGCACCAGCAGGGCCAGAGGGACACACGTGGGGCTGGACTGCTCAGAGGATGCAACACCGGCAGCCATCAGGAGTGAGCCTGGGAGTGAGGGAAGACAGCCTCGGGCCTCGGCCTTGGCAGAGCCCTGGCAGAGCGGGCAAAGGAAGCTGCCAGGTGGATCAGGTGAGGGAGGGAGCCCCAGGAAAGGAAAGCTTGCACAGGCAGGGAGGTAGGGACCTGCCCAGGTGACTGGGGGCACTGTCAGAGCGCCAGGTACCCAGCAACACATGGGAGCGAGGTGGCAGGGAGAGGCCGGTCCTGGGGCCTTGGCTTGCAGTGTGTCACCAGGAAGGTCTTCAGTTAGGGGAGGACACGGGAGGACAGGCTGGGGCAGTGGACGGGCCATCACAGCTCTGCCATCACTGGGTGTCTCTTTGAGGGGCTAGGAAGACCAGGACACCCCCACTACGGGGCCCGGCTCCACATCCTGCTCACCAGCCTGCCAGGGACTGACCCAACTCCAGGAGGGCCCCACATGTGAAGGAAACAGCAGCCCGAAGAGCAAGCACCCAGCTCCGGGCACTGGCAGGTGGGACCCCGGGGCCTGCTTCCCCACCAGCTGCTGCGAGTGAGCATGGTGGCCTACCCCAGCTGGCCTGGCCAGGTCGTTTTTGGATGTGCCTTGGAACAACCAGGCAGCATGTGCACACACACGCATGCACACATATCACAATCATACCACACACGCATGCACACACATCACACACAATCATACACACACATCACACACAATCATACACACACATCACACACAATCATACCACACACATACACACATATCACACACAATCATGCCACACACACATGCACACATATCACACACAATCATACCACACACACATGCACACAATCATACCACACACACATGCACACACATCACACACAATCATACCACACACACATGCACACACATCACACACAATCGTACACACACATGCACACACATCGCACACAATCATACCACACACATGCACACACATCACACACAATCACACTATACACACATGCACACACATCACACACAATCATGCCACACACACATGCACACACATCACACAATCATACCACACACACGTGCACACACATCACACACAATCATACCACACACGCACACACACAATCACACACAATTATACCACACACATGCACCCACATCACACAATCATACCACACACACATGCACACATATCACACACAATCACACACATGCACCCACATCACACACAATCATACCACACACACCTGCACACACATCACACACAATCACACCACACACACATCACACACAATCATACCACACACGCATGCACACACATCACACAGAATCATAACACACACACATGCACACACATCACACACAATGGTACACACATGCATGCACACACATCACACATAATCATACCACACACGCATGCACACACATCACACACAATCATACACACACATGCACACACATCACACACAATCATACCACACACATGCACATACATAACACACAATCATACCACACACGCATGCACACACATCACACACAATTATACCACACACATGCACACACATCGCACACAATCGTACACACACACATGCACACACATCGCACACAATCATACCACACACATGCACATGCATCACACACAATCATACCACACACACATGCACACACATGACACACAATCACACCACACACACATGTACACACATCACACACAATCACACCACATGCATGCACACACATCACACACAATCTACACACACATGCACACATGCATGCACGTGTATCAGACATTACGCCACATATCACACACATGCCACACATCACACATGCACACACAACACATATCATTTACACACATGCCACATACCACACACACAAACATTATGCACACATGCATCCCACAGATGCCGCACACACACAATGTACCACACACACATACTGTGGTGATAAAATACATGGGCATGGCATTCAGGCAGAGATTGGTTCCATCCCTTTTCCTTTTCTTTTTTTTTGGACATGGAGTCTCCCACTGTTACCCGTCTTAGAGTACAGTGGCGTGATCTCAGCTCACTGCAACCTCTGCCCCCCAGGTTCATGGAATTCTCCTGCCTCAGCCACCCAAGTAGCTGGGATTACAGGTGCCCCCCACCACGCCCAGCTAATTTTTTGTATTTTTAGTAGAGATGGGGTTTCACTATGTTGGCCAGGCTGGTCTTGACCTCCTGACCTTGTGCCCACCTTGGCATCCCAAAGTGCTGGGATTACAGGCATGAGCCACTGCATCCGGCCTCCTGTACCATTATTTTACGAGCTGTGAATTTGGCCAAGTTGCTGGTGCTTTCTGACCCTCAGTCTTTTTATCTGCAGAATGGGGTTACTCAAGGCACCTGCTTTCTAAAATTGTTGGAGAGTCCTTCAGCTCAGGGGGCGAGGAGGACACAGCTTTGTGAGGCACTATTCACCTTTCAGTGGAAACATTTTTAATTTTGTTTCTGTCCTGGGGGAGGAGGAGAGAAGGAAGACTGGGGGTGAGTTCTCCCACTAAGACAGCTTCCTATGGACGATGAATCGAGACTTGGTGCATCTGCGCATGCTCATGTGGCCTCCCAGGGCCCGGGTGGCAGATGGGTGGCCTGGCGTGCGCATTCTTCGTTTCAGGCTGTACCGGGCCTCCCCTTAATAAAGACCTGTTTCTTCCCGGCTGCACTCTTGGCCCAGCCGCCGAAGCTCAATGAGCTATTCTGAGCTCCCAGCCTGCCCGCCGTGGACACACTCGGGCCTTCTGTTTGCCCACGGCCGCCCTGTAGGGCTTTCATAAAGCAGCCCTGTTCTCTCTCCCACCGCGCAGCCGCCTGCTCCTTGGGGCCTCCTTAGGGAGGAGGCCGTGCCAGCCCGGGAGCTGGGGGCGGGGGAGGCTGCGCTTTGCTGGCTTCCAGGAAGACGCACACGCTGTGTGTGGCCAGAGACCGGGGCACCTCTTTGTTGGCCGCCCCATTGAGTTAGGGGCGATTTGTTAGGGGCAAGACACGTGTTCGACGAGCAGGCTGCTGCTCACTCCCTTGAGAGAGGGCAGGCCTCCCTCCGAGATGCAAGCTCACCAAGGCCACCAGGCGCTGGGCCTTTGCACGAGCTGTTCCTCTGATCTTCCTGGGGTGGTCTCCTCCTCCTTCCCCCTCCTCCCCTCCTCCCTCTCCCC
>NW_012114522.1:3216263-3225372 GCF_000951035.1 Colobus angolensis palliatus | reverse complement strand
CCTAAGCTTAAGTTTTCTTGTTTCCTGTCTCTACAGTCTAATCGGTCTTGTTTGAGTTCCTCGTGTATTCGTCCTTGTCTTGCCCCTCTAGAGGGCATGTTTCCCAGGATCAAGGAGGAATCTGTCTTGTTCACGTGCATTCCCCAGACCCTATACAGTGCCTGACTCTGAGGAAGCCACCATCAAGATTTGTTAGATGAATGAATGAACTAACTAACCATGCAATTAAGAAGTAAATCTATGAATCCATGAAGCAATGATTCAGCAGATCAATTACTTAATGAGACCAGGAGACATAGGCAGGAGAGAGACTGAGTTTCCCTTTAGCAGGAATCCTTGCCATACACATACGTATATTTCATCATCTAATCTTCCCCATTCACCTTTAAGCCCTTCCACAGCAGTGGTGGGGCAGGCTCCTCTCCAGGGTACCCGAAACGCACCACCAGCCCCAGGCCTGGCACACACTGCTGCTCAATGAACCTTGATTTCATGAATATGCCAAGGCCAGTCCCATGGCCTCTGATCAATTTTGGGGTCACCCTGGCTTTGTCCCACCTCAAGACCTTCACACCTGCTGTTCCCTGGGCCTGGGATCCTGCCCCTGGCTTTTTCACGTAAAGATCGCCCTGCACTAGAACACCCACTTCTCGGCGGCTGCCCCCACCACATTCGGAGCTGCTTACCTGGAATTCTCTGTCCAGCGGCTGCATAGCCCCTTCCTAGACCTCACTGATGGAGTTAGTGCTTGTTTACCTATTTCTATTAGACTTGGAGCACCCTGGGGCCAGGACCTGTCTTGTGCTGCTTGCCCTGTGTCCTCAGTTCCCAGGACAGTGTGGGCTCACAGGACCTGTTGAGTGAGCACTTCTTGTTAAGTAAACAAACGAGTGGACCAACAAGTGCAGAAAGCTGATGTGTGTCCATTTTACAGTGGAGGGCAGTGGCCCCCATCCAACACAGGGAATGCTGCAGTCGCAGAAGTTGTCAGAGATGCAGACACCAGAATCCTGTCCTCCACTCATTCATGCAACAGGTTTTCGTCCAGTGCCTGCTGCCTGCAGAGATGGCCCTGTGGCAGGGTGCAGCCCAGGGAGGGGGCAGGCCGTGAAAAGGGCTTCCCTGGAGGCAGGGACAGAGGCCAGGTACAGAGGGCCATGACTCCCTGGAGAGGGGTGGTCAGGGAAGGTTCCCTGGGGGAGGCGAGGCAGTCTGGAGTAGACTTCCCAAGAACTGCCTGGAATGGCAGCTCCCAAGAAAGGAACTGCCATTCAGCAGTGGGTGAGAGCCAGGCAAGCGGTGCGCACAAAGGGAGAACCTCAAGGGGCTGTGGAGCGGACCTCCAGCCCAGCAGAGCGGGTGCGGGGGTGAGGCCTGGATCTGCTCTGCACAGGCTCAAGAACCGGGGCCACTAGTAGAAGCCCGGGAGGATCTGTTTTATGTCAATATAAAGGAACATTTCCCAGGGGCAGAGCCATGCAGATAGAATGAACTTTCTGAGGGGTGAGCTGTCCATCCCTGGGGGTATGTAAGCTGTGATGCTGGAGAGGGATGAGGGGTTCGCCTAGATAGAAAACCTGGAAAATCCCTTCTGATCTAAAAAGTCTATATTGAAAAGTGTCTAATGCAGGCAGAGGAGGTATTTATCAGATAATATCCACGTAATTTCATACAGATATGCATCAAGGTGATCATTACAGAGATTTTTTTATGGAAGGCAAAAAACCCATCTCATAAATCCCACTTGTAGAGAGTTATTCTCATGCAATCAACGCATGAGTATTCAGACACTTGGCTAAAATCACTGCAATGGTGTTTGTAACAGAGGAAAATTGGAAACAATCCGAATGTTAACCTATATGTTTATTTTCTGTGTCCCCTCTAAGCTGCGAGCTCCTAGAGGGTAGACCTTGTCCATTTCATTGGCAGCTCTACACTTCAGATGCAGTAGATAGAAGAGATAGAATGTGCTGTTTGTTTGTTTGTTCTTTTCATTTTTTTTATTTTGTTTTCTCACTGCCTATTCTGTGAACCTATGTACTCTTTTTTTAAAAGTATAATTTGGTTGGGCGTGATGGCTCATGGCTGTAAACCTAGCACAGTGGGAGGCTGAGGTGGGCGGATTGCTTGAGGCCAGGAGTTTGAGACCAGCCTGGCCAACGTGCTGAAACCCCGTCTCTACTAAAAATACAAAAATGAGCCAGGCGTGGTGGCACACACCTGCAGTCCCAGCTACTCGGGAGGCTGAGGCATGAGAATCATTTGAACCTGGGAGGCGGAGGTTGCAATGAGCCTAGATTACACCACTCCACTCCAGCCTGGGCAAAAGAGTGAGACTCTGTCTCAAAATCAATCAATCAATCAATCAACAAAGTGACAAAAGTATAACTCTACTGATGAGACAGAGAGTTCATCAAAATGTTATTATAACAGCAGTTGTTTCTGGGTGATGGATTGAAAATTATTTTTATTTTGTTCTTTATGTTGCACTGAGTTTTTCATGCTATCTACAATAGACACATATGTTTGTAATGTGAAAAATTTTTGAGAAAAAACAGAATGACATCAGAGTTTAAAAAAAAAAGCAAGAAAGAAAAACGGCTTCGTTTGCTGAGCTCTGAGATTGGATTTTTAAAAGCCAAATAAAATCGTGTAAGACTTTCTCTGAATGCCCCTAGTGGTATCTTCTTGCCATCTGGCTAGGATCACATGAGAACAACCCAACTCGTTTGGGGAAGAAAATTGTTTTCAGTGCGGCGGTAGCCACCTCTAAACTCGCCTCCTCCACCCAGGGTGTTTTGTCATAGCCTACCATGGGCGTGGACTTGACATTTATCTGGGCTCACAAGCCGGCAGCGCTGTCTGGATGTCCCAAAGCCACTTCTGCTCAAGGCAGATAACTGCCAAGGGAATATCTCCGCCAACGAAGAATCTGCCTTTGAATCTGTCTTCCCAAACAAGCAAGCTCTCTCAGTGTTCAGAAGAAAACAGCTCGCTCTGAGGTGTTCGCATTTGTGGAGCTCTCCAGTTCTTGGGGCCCAAAGGGGTCCAGTCTCCTGGCAGGGTTGGGATCGAAGCTGCCTACCAGAAGGCACTGCTCACTGTCTGTCACCCTGGGGAAGTAGAGCGGTCCCCAACCACTGGACGTGTGCAAGCCGAGGCTGGGCCGCCCTTTGTCAGAGAGCTTGTAGCGGAAGTGCGATCATCAGATGATGGGCGGGGGCGGGTCTTATTGTCTCCAGTAGCCAGGTGACAGGGCCCATACTCAGAGGGTGAAATTCGCCAGGGTCTCCTAGTCTGCCCAGTAAATCTGGGTCCCACTGCACTTACTGGTAGCATTCTGTACAAGATGTTAGGGTTGCCTAGAGGAGGAAGGGGACCTTTGGGAGAGACAAGGGACTCTCACCCTCTGGTTCCACCATGACAGCACAGGATTGGCCAGTTCAGGGTCCCTGCTCCTGGAGCTCATGCCTGTAGCCACGCGGTCTCAGAGCTAGAAGCACACACAGGCACCTCTCCTCATGTGCAGCGGGCTCTGAGATTCATGGAACAAGAAGAGCCAACTCCTAGGAGGAGGCCGGTTCAAACTCTGCCTTTTTATGACTGTGTACTCTTGGAGAAGTTATACACCTCTCTGAAAAATCGTTGAAAGTCAACTTACTGCACAGGACACGTTCTATGCTCAGTTATGTCTGCCGAGTTCAGCTGGGGTGCAGGCACTGCCACGGGCCCCGAGAGAAGAAAAGAGTGCAGAGCAGGGGCTGCTTTCAAGGACCTGCCATGCTAGTGAAGGTGGAACAGTAAAGAGGGTCCCGGGTGTAAGGGCGTGGGCAGTGACGGGAGCACAGAGCTGGTGAGGCACGGGAAGGTGAGGGAGGCCTTCTGCAGAGAGGATGCCCTGTGGACAGCGTCAGGGTGAGATCAAGAGATGGGGATGGCCGGGTGGGCACAGGGCTCACTGGCCAGGCAACATCGCCATTATTTCTGTTATTATTACTTCTCCTGCTGAGGCACAGAGAGGGTAAGACACCTGCCCAGGGCCACACTGTTAGCCGCAAGCCTGTTTAGGGGCCCCCAAGCACACGGTGCTCTGGTCTTACGGTTCAACGGGTGCACAGGTGGGATCTCTTTTCTTTTCTTTCTTTCTTTTTTCTTTTCTTTTCTTTTTTTTTTTTTTTTTTTTTTTTTTTTTTTTTTTTTTTTTTTTTTTTTGAGATGGAGTCTCACTCTGTCACCCAGGCTGGAGTGCAATGGTGTGATCTTGGCTCACTGCAACCTCCGTCTCCTGGGTCCAAGCGATTCTCTCACCTCAGCCTCCAGAATAGCTGGGATTACAGGCACGTGCCATCATGCCCAATGAATTTTTGTATTTTTAGTAGATGGGGTTTCACCATGTTGGTCAGGCTGGTCTTGAACTCCTGACCTCAAGAGATCTGCCCGCCTCAGCCTCCCAAAGTGCTGGGATCACAGGCGTGAGCCACCGCGCCAGGCCGTGGGTGAGATCTCTGATCCTCGTGGTTCATGGATCTCCTGATTATGCTCCAAATCCACCTTCTGCTTTCTTGACATCAAACCTAAGAAACAAGGGCCCACGACACTTTCTGCTTAAGCCTAAAATTCTGGTAACCAGAAGGGACCCTTGAGAGGACCCCCAGGTCTCTCTCCATCCTGAGGGGCTGCCGCTCTGGTTTCTCCCCAACGCTGGGGATGGAGGGCCCTGTCTGACCTCATGAAGGTGCTATTCCAGAGAGTCAAGCACCGAATTGGGCCAGCCCAGGTGGTCACTCGGCTCTGCTGAGGCCGCTTGGATCTCAGGGTGACTGGCCCTGTCAGGGTGACTCAGCTGTTCCTGCAGCTGGGCGTGGGCTGACGGCTGGGAGCTCTCTGGGCAGCCCGCAGTGGCCAGGCTGCAGTAAGGCAGGCGGGAGCAGCCCGGGAGGACTCACCGAGTTCTTATTTTGCTTTTAAAGCCTCCAGCTCCTGGCCCAGGGAGCCAGGTGTGCTCAGCCTGTTGGAAAAGTGCCTCCTTCTCAGGGAAGCCTCCGTCATGGGGAAAAGCTGGGATGCTCAGAACCAAACAGGAACTGAAAGTCAGCCCAGCCAAGTCCTTCATGTCACAGCTGAGGAAACTGAGGCCCAGAGAGGCTGACCTGCTTGGGGTCATGCACACGTAGGGTGGTGCAGGCCTGTGATCTTTGCACTGGGCCCCCAGACCTCTCTGGGGAGACCCCACACTGCTCGGAACCAGCAAGCTGCTGGGTGATGCCGCAGGACTCCCTGAAAACCTGGCCCATTGATAGACCAGCGCAGGGTAGGCAGGAGGCCCCCCAGACGGACCTGGGACCCAGTCCTGGCCCTGCCAGTTTCTAACTATTTGGCCCTGGACAGGTGTCTTACCCTCTCTATGCCTCAGTTTCCCTTCTGGCCACCTTCTGGGATCTCCAGGACAGTTCAGTGAGTGGCAGTGTGCGATCAGCCCGGTGCACACAGGGCTCCCTCTGTGTTCACCAAACTCAGAGGAGGTGGCCCTGGAGCCTCGAAGAACAGGGTGTCTCCTGCCTGCCGCTTGTGGAAAAGCCCACCTGGCCCTCCCACGCACATAAACATGTGGACAGGAGAACTGAGAGCACGTGGAGAATTTGCTTCTCCTGAGAGCAGGCTGGAGTTCAGGGGTCAGCACAAGTGAACTTGGGCTTTCCCTCTCCAAAACTCACCTGTGAAACCCACTCATTTGTGCAACAAATATTTACCGAGTGCTTGCTGTGTACAAGGTCCTGGCCCAGGGCTGGAGACAGAGCCATGATCAAAGCAAACAGAATCCTGCCCCATCGTCCTTACTTCCAGAGGGCGAGATCATCAACAAGAGTCACAAATGATCGAACGCATGTGGGGAGTAACCTAGTGATTGTGGAGCAGGGATTGGAGAGGGATCGGTGCCACCGAGGAAAGAGCAAGCAGAGCAAGGGACTAGGAAGCGACAGGGGTGGGAATTTTAGAGGGGGACCCAGAGAGGGCCAGCCCGAGCAGGTGACCTCTGAACAGAGGGCGGAATGAGGTGAGGGCACAAGCCATGAAGGTTTCTGCAGGAAGAACTTTCCAGGTGGGGGAACAGCCCCTGCAAAGGCCCTGAGGCAGGAGCCCCATGTAACAGCAGCTGCAGGAAACAAAGGAGGGAAGGCGGGGATGAGGGGAGGTCTTGGCGGATGCCATGTGCAGGTGTGGATTCGGAGAGAGGACCCATCTGCCTCATCTGTGGCGTCGGCTTGTTCTATTTCAGGGCAATAGAATTGCTCAGCCTCCACGAGGTACAAAATCCCAGAAGACAAGGAGATCCATGAAGGGGGAAATGAGAATCCCACCGGTTTGAAGCATGCCATGTTGGTGACGCTCCTTTCTTGAGGCTTCTTTGTCCCCCTCCCCAACCTCATTTCACACTCTGCTCTTCATACAGTACAGTCTCAGAAGGCCATGGTCACAAAGGGTCAGGGCACCAGCCTTAGGACAAAGACCCAAATCATCAACCAGATGTCACAGCTGCTGACCCTAGCCTCACCCAGCCACCCTCTACCTTGCCCCCTGTCCCCACCCCAAGCCTTGACAGGAGCTGTTCCCTCCATCAGGAACGTGCTGCCTTCACTCTCCGCCCACAGAGGTGCGCATCTTCCGGGTCTCACACGTGGTGATAACTCAAGACAACTCAGTCAACTACTCATTGACTGAATGAATACATTCACAGTTATGTCTCCAGAGTCCTCAACTGATTCCATACATTAGCTGAGTACCTGCCGTGTCCCATACCCCTTCCTCAGATTTCCAGTCAGGGATCAGGAGACCTGGGCTTTAGCTGTGTGACTTGGAGCAAGTCACGTGTCCTCTCTGGCCCTCAATTACAATCAGATCTTTCAGAGCTGGAAAGGATCGTCGAGTTCTCCAGTGTAAGCCCTTGCCCGATGCATGGGACAGCTCTGCTGCGTCCACGCTGTCATGACCCAGTCTCTCCTTGAGACGGAGTTCACTCCCAAACTCCCAAGAAAGTTCACTCTTGGGTATCTTCCAGATTAAATGAAGATCCCTCAGACTGGAGAAGGCTTAGGTGTTAGCAGACCTGGTTCAGATCACACTTCTAGCTCTATGACCTTGGGCATGTCACTTAACCTTTGTGAGCCCAAGGTTTACCATCCATAAAATGGGGATCATCATTGTTTTCTGTTAGAGTTGTCTCCAGGATCAAGCAAGATGGCCAGGAAGTGCCTGGCACACTGTAGACTCTGAGATATTTAAGAGATGTAAAATATACACTAAGGAGCTCCAGTCCTGATTACTACAACAGTTCCCAGGACCTAGACTCCGCGTGGTTCTGGATGAGGGGCTGGGAGGGGAGGGCTGGCAGAAGGTGGTTGTCTGCAGGTCCTGGCAAAGTAGCACATCCTAGGAGGGGGCCATAATGAAGACAAGGTCAGAATGGTGTAGGAAGGAAACTAGATACATAAATGACAGATAAGTAAATATTTTGTTATTGTGGTCAGATATACAAGCCTTAAAAATTTACCATTTTAACCATTTTTAAGTGTACTGTTCTAGGGACTTTAAGTACATTCACAGCTGGGCACAGTGGCTTGTGCCTATAATCCCAGCTGAGGTGGGAAGACCACTTAAGGCCAGGAGTTCAAGGCCAGCTTGGGCAACATAGTGAGACCTTGTACAAAAAAATAAAAATTAGCTGGGCCTGGTGGCACATGCCTTTGGCTCCAGCTACTCAGGAAGCTGAGGTGAGAGGATCACTTGAACCTAGGAGCTGGAGGATGCAATGAGCTATTATCACACCACTGCACTCCAGCTGGGGCAATAGAGCAAGACCCTCTCTCTGAAAAAAAATTGTTTTTAAGTACATTTATAGTCTGGGTACAGTGGCTCACGCCTGTAATTCCAGCACTTTGGAAGGCCGAGGCAGGCGGATCACGGGCTCAGGAGATTGAGATCATCCTGGTTAACACGGTGAAACCCCATCTCTACTAAAAATACAAAATGTTAGCCGGGTGTGGTGGCGGGCGCCTGTAGTCCCAGCTACTCGGGAGGCTGAGGAAGGAGAATGGTGTGAACCTGGGAGGCAGAGCTGGCAGTGAGCCAAGATCACGCCACTGCATTCCAGCCTGGATGACAGAGCGAGACTCCGCCTCAAAATAAATAAATAAATAAACAAATAAAATAAAATAAAATAAAAAGTACATTTACAGTGTTGCGCAGTCATCACCTCCTCACCCATCTCCCGAACTTGTTCAGTTTCCCCTACTGAAATGGTGTTCCCCACTGACCACCAACACTCATTCCTCTCCCCCCAGGCCCTGGCACCCACCATTCTACTTCTTATATTTATGAATTTGACAACTCCAGGAAACTCATAAAAGTGGAATCCTATATTATTTGCCCTTTTGTGACTGAGTTGTCTCACTTAGCTTAATGTCTTCAAGGTTCATTCACGTTGTAGCACGGTCAGAATTTCCCCCTTTCTTTAGGTTTAAGACAGGGTCTCACTCTGTAACCCAGGCTAGCGCGATCTCAGCTCACTGCAGCCTCGATCTTCTGGGCTCAAGCAGTACTCCCAACTCAGCCTCTGGAGTAGTTGGGACTACAGGCACTTACTACCACAGCTGGCCAACTTTTGTTTTTTTGTAGAGACTGGATTTCCCCATGTTGCCCTGGCTGGTCTCGCACTCCTTGGCTCAAGCCATCCTCCCTCCTTGGCCTCCCAAGATGCTGGGATTACAGATGTGAGCCACAATGCTGGGAGCGATTTTCCTCCTTTTTAAGGCTGAATAACATTCTGTTGTATGAATGTGCTACATTCTGTTTATCCATTCATCTGTCAATGGACATTTGAGTGTTTCCACATTTTGGTTACTGTGAATGATGCTCTTGTGAGCAGGGATATACAAATATCTGGGTCCCTGCTTTCAGTTCTTTTGGGTATATGCCCAAAAGCAGAATTGCTGGATCATATGGTAATTCTGTGTTTAATTTTAAAAATATTTTAATTTTTTCCTTTTTTCTTTTCTTTCTTTTTTTTTTTTTGAGACGGAGTCTCGCTCTGTTGCCCAGGCTGGAGTGCAGT
>NW_012114522.1:3214420-3214768 GCF_000951035.1 Colobus angolensis palliatus | reverse complement strand
GTGACTCCGTCTCAAAAAAAAAAAAAAAAAAAGATACTGGGATCTTTATTCTAACCGATTGATTTCTATGTCTGTCTTCATGCCAGTATCACACTATTTTGATAACTGTAGCTTTGTAGTAAGTTTTGATCAGGAAGGGTATTTTGAACTTTGTTCTTTTCCAAGATTATTTCACTATTTGAACTCCTTTGAGAGTCCATATAAATTTTAGGAAGGATTTTCCTATTTCTACAAAAAAAAAAAGTAATTAGTATTTTGACTGGAATTGCATTGAACCTGTAGATCACTTTGAGTACTATTGACATCTTACCAATATTAAAGATAAATTTTTCTTTTTTTTTTTTTGAG
>NW_012114522.1:3177449-3208850 GCF_000951035.1 Colobus angolensis palliatus | reverse complement strand
TTTGTGTCCCCACCCACATCTCATCTCGAATTGTAGTCCCCAGGCATTGAGGGAGGGACCTGGTGAGAAGTGACTGGATCATGGAGGTGGTTCCCCCAAGCTGTTCTCGTGATAGTGAGTGAGTTCTCATGAGACCTGTTAGTCTCACAAGGCAGTTTTCCCTGCTCTTACATGCTCTCTCTTGCCTGCCACCATGTAAGATGTGCCTGCTTTGCCTTCCGCCATGATTGTAAGTTTCCTGAGGACTTCCCAGCCATGGGAATCAATTAAACCTCTTTCTTTTATAAATTACCCAGTCAGAGGCAGTTCTTTATCGCAGCGTGAGATCAGACTAATATTAATACAAAACATATATTTTACCATAATAGAAAATGTTTTGAAAGGAGACATTTATTTCCTGATTACCAGTGTCATGCATTTTCATAGATGGCAATGTGGAAATACAGAGAACACACAGAAGGAATGCAGGGAAAGGATGCAAAATGCAAATAGCTGTCAGATTTGGGGCAGCAGTCCGATTTTTCAGTGATTGCCCCGGGACGCGGATGAAGTGGCTCCCCTGCGAGTTTGCCAGCCGTGCGCTGACTCTGCTGTCTGGCGGTCACGTCCCTCCATGTGCAGGTGAGCACATGCCTCCGAGGAGACGTCATTGCCCTTCAGTTGGCTTGGACACGCATTTCCCTTGGCTGTTCCTACTTGGGTTTCTCTCTGCTCCCAGAAAGCTTAGTGAGGATGACTGGGATTACAAGATTCCAAGATTGTATCTTGCAAGAGTGAAACACTAGGGTTTTTTCTGCTGCTGTATTTATTTATTTATTTATTTCTAAGAATGTTGTACTGGACTTTCTAGTTTTATGTCAAAAGAATTTGATTGTTTTTGTTATTGTTTTGAGACAGGAGTTTCGCTCTTATTGCTCAGGGTGGAGTACAATGGCTCTATCTCACTCACTGCAGCCTCTGCCTCCCGGGTTCAAGTGATTCTCCTGCCTCAGCCTCCCAAGTAGCTGGGATTATAGGTGCAGACCATCATGCCCAGCTAATTTTTTGTATTTTCATTAGAGATGGGGTTTCGCCGTGTTGGCCAGGGTGGTCTCGAAGTCCTAACCTCAGGTGATCCACCTGCCTCAGCCTCCCAAAGTGCTGGGATTACAGGTGTGAGCCACCGCGCCTGGCCAATGTCAAAAGAATGTTGATTGCTGGTCATTTTCACATCTACAAAATTATGAAGGCAAATTCTGCAAAATGACTCTTAAACAGAACCTCAACATTACTCATACTCTTTCCTGATAAACCCATGTATAGGAACCTATCCAGAGGAAACATTTGACTTATAAAAGGGTGTTTTGCAGCATCATTTACAACAGCAAAGACTGTCCATCAAGAGGATTATGACCATCCACTCATGGATGCATTTGCATATGTCACTTGCAAGGAGGGCTGTGTTAAAACTGCATGATATTGCAAGAAGGGTAGAATAAGTGAAACAAGCAGGATACAAAAGTTTCATGCAGTATATGCTTAAATTCTATTAGAAAGGCACAGCAATAAAATCTTTTCAAATACTTTTACAGCATGAAACAGTTCAGTCCATGATTTTTAGTGAAAAAGACCATGAAACTGTGGCTGAAAATTGCTACAATGTCATGTATGATACAATTATGAAAAATATAGGCTGCTGGGTGCAGTGGCTCACACCTATAATCCCAGCACTTTGGGAGGCCGAGGCAGGCAGATCACCTGAGATCAGCAGTTCGAGACAAGCCTGGCCAACAGGGCAAAACCCTGTCTCTACAAATACAAAAATTAGCAGGCGTGGTGGGGCACGCCTCTAATCCCAGCTACTCAGGAGGCTGAGGCAAGAGAATTGCTTGAACCCAAGAGGTGGAGGTTGCAGTGAACTGAGATCACGCCACTGTACTCCAGCTCAGATGACAGAGCAAGACTCTATCTCAAAAGAAAAAAAGAAAAGAAAAAAATATAGGCTGGGCATAGTGGCTCAGGCCAGGCAAGGTGGTGCATGCCTGTAATTCTAGCACTTTGGGAGGCCAAGGCAGGTGGATCACCTTAAGCAACCCAGGAGTTTGAAACCAGCTTGGGGAACAAAGTGAGATCCCATCTCGACAAAAAAAAAAAAAAAAACTAAAAAAAAAAAAAACGACAATTAGTTGGGTGTGGTGCCACATGCCTGTAGTCTCTGCTACTTGGGAGACTGGGGTGGGAGGATTGCTTGAGCCCAGGAGTTTGAAGCTGCAGTGAACTGTTATTGCACCACTGTACTCCAGTCTCCAGGTGATAGAGGGTATCTCTAGAAAAGCAAAAAGGAAGGAACGGAAAGAAGGAAGGCAGGCAGGCAGGAAGGAAGGACTTTAATAACAAAGATTGGAAGGAAATATGCCAACATGTTAATAATGATTGGCTTTAACTTGTGGTACAATGAGTCACTTTTCTTTCTTTTTTTTTTTGAGGTAGAGTCTTGCTCTGTCGCGTTCACTGCAAGCTCCGCCTCCCAGGTTCACGCCATTCTCCTGCCTCAGCCTCCCGAGTAGCTGGGACTACAGGCGCCCGCCACCTCGCCCGGCTAGTTTTTGTATTTTCAGTAGAGACGGAGTTTCACCGTGTTAGCCAGGATGGTCTCCATCTCCTGAACTTGTGATCCGCCCCCCTCAGTCTCCCAAAGTGCCAGGATTACAGGCTTGAGCCACCATGCCGGCCCTTTTTTTCTTTTCACCTCTTTTTTTTTTTTTTTTTTTAACATTTTCGCTACCACAAAACCATCCAACTCTTAAAATCAGGAAAGAAAGTAGGTTTTTTTATGCTTAGGCAAATTGAAACTTCATCAAAATGTAAGTCCTTGTGTTAAGGTGAGAATAGAGGTGTTTTTTCTTTCTATTTGTTAAATTTTTATTTGCTTTATTGTATTGCCATTATAATAAATTCTGTGTATCATTTTTAACCCATTGAATTTAGCCATTTCCCTTGTCACCTTCCCACTGTCCCAACGCCAACCCCACTTCCCAATGAGTAGAGCCCAAACTTAGCTGGGAGCGACAGTGTGTAGTTGGCAATGATCCTTCCTTGTTATTTGGAGTCAACAGCAGGAACCAGGCACACGGGTGAGACCAGTGAGAACCTCTGGGGAGCTGGCCTGACCTCCCCACCCCTTCATGACTCTGTGAACTTAGTTCCCGGGTCTCAGGCCCTCTGGCCTGTGCCTCTTCCCATATGTTCCCCTCCACGGAGCCACTCCAGGGTGGGCAGGTACAGAGGCAGAAACCTGCTGAGGATGCCCACTATGACTTGTTGTCCATTCCCCACAGGCTGGGGGCGCCTTCTCCACCCAGATCGGGTGCCTGAAAACACGTTGGCCGTGGAAACTCCTATTAACGTGAAGGCGTCTCGCTTCAGCCATCAACACTGTCACCACCAAACAAGATTGCCAGGGTTCCCAGAGCAGGAGAGAGGAAAAGGGTTGTGTGGACAATTTAGAGTTGCCAGCTCTTTTTTTCCCTTCCAAAGACATTTTGTTAAAATTTTTCTTGCTAGAATTCTTCTTCTTCCCCTTCCCCTCCTTGTCCTTCTCCTCCTCCTCCTCCTCCTTCTTATTCTTCCTCCTCCTCCTCCTCCTTCTCCTCCTCCTCCTTCTCCTCCTCCTCCTTCTCCTCCTCCTCCTCTTTCTTCTTCTTCTTTGTCCTCCTCCTCTTCCTCTTCCCCTTCTCTTTCTCCTTCTCCTTCTTCCAGGGTTTGGCTCTGTCACCCAGCCTGGAATGCGGTGGTGTGACCTCAGCTCACTGCAACCTCCACCTCCCAGGCTCAAGCAATCCTCCCACCCCAGCCTCCCAAATAGCTGGGACTACAGGTATGTGCCTCCATGTCCAGCTAATTTTTTTTGTATTTTTAGTAGAGAAAGGGTTTCACCATGTTGCCCAGATTGGTCTCAAACACCTAGGCTCAGGCAATCTGCCCATCTCAGCCTCTCAAAGTGCTAGGATTACAGGAGTGAGCCGTTGCACCTGGCCCACCATTCCTTTTTTTACTTTTTTTTTTTAGAGACAGGATCTCACTATGTTGCCCAGGCTGGACTCAAACTCCTAGGACCAAGTGATCCTCCTGCCTCAGCCTCACCAGTAGATGGAACAATAGGCATGAATACCACACCTGGCTACTACCATTTCTTAAAAGAAAAAACACTTAAATGTAGGAGGAACTTAATCTCAGAATATGGAAAATAGCAAGAGAGAACAGTTGTCAACTGCGTACTGACATTTCCAAAATTCTTTTGTAGAGAACATGTGTTAAAAGTTCATTTCAAACAGCGCAAATGTCTATCAACTGATGAATGGGTAAGTGCAAGGTGGTCTATTCGCACGGTGAAATATTATTCAGTCATGAGAAGAAATGAAGTGACTGGACGCGGTGGCTCATGCCTGTAATCCCAGCACTTTGGGAAGCTGAGGCAGGTGGATCACCTGAGGTTGGGAGTTCAAGACCAGCCTGGACAGCATGGTGAAACCCCATCTCTACTAAAATACAAAAATTAGCCCGGCACGATGGTGGGTGCCTGTAATCCCAGCTACTCAGGAGGCTGAGGCAGGAGAATCACTTGAACCCGGGAAACAGAGGTTGCAGTGAGCTGAGATCGTGCCATTGCACTCCAGCCTGGGTGACAGAGCAAGACTGCCTCTCAAAAACAAACAAACAAGCAAACAAACAGAAACCGAAAAGGAATGAAGCGCTGATCCACCTCAAAAACATGGCGCTAACTGAGAGAAGCCAGGCACAAAAGGCCACACATTGTATGATTCCATTCACATAGTGTTCAAAAGAGGCGAACTGGTTGAAAAAAGAAGTGGATTGCTGGCTGCCAGGGACTGAGAGGAGGGAGAAATGACTGCTAATGGCTGTGAGGTTTCTTTTGAGGGTGATGAAAATGTTCTAGAACTAAGTAGTAGTGATAGTTGTACGACATTGTAAACATACCAAAAACTACTGAGTCGTATACGTAAAATGATAAATTGTATGTTACGTGAGTTATATGGCAATAAAACATACATTAAAAACTAAATGTAGGTTAGGTACAGTGGCTCAGGTTTGTAATCCCAGGACTTTGGGCGTCCGAGGCGGGGCGGATCTCTTGAGGTCAGGAGTTCAAGATCAGTCTGGCCAACATAGTGAAACCCCCGTCTCTACTAAAAACACAAAAAATTAGCGGGGCCAGGTGGCCCAAGCCTGTAATCCCAGCTACCTGGGAGAAGGACACATGAGAATCGCTTGAACCCAGGAGGCGGAGGTTGCAGTGAGCTGAGATCATGCCACTGCACTCCAGCCTGGGCGACATAGTGAGGCTCTGTCTTAAACAAGAAACAAAAAATAAAACAACAACAACAAAAAAACCCCAAAAGGAAAAACAAAAGCTAAATGTAAGGAAAGGTCTGAGAATGTCCACAAATGACAACACTGAGCTTTATTTTGTATCCTTCTGGCATGGGTTGTTGTCAACTTCCCTTGGATTTTGCAACTGTTGCAAATCCATTTTCAGAGTGGGGTGGGCCAGGGCGGAAGTCAAAGAGCTCAGGCTTCCACTCAAGGCACAATATTCTGTCTGAGCTGTCACTGGTCGAGGCTGCTGGGCGGTGTCAACCCCTGGCCTTTCCATCCTGCCCTGAATTGGGCAGAGAGGCTTCCAGGAAGCCCGCAGGCACAAAGATGCAGATGCTGCCTCCGACAGAGGGGCTGATGTCCTAGGAGAGGCCCTGAGGGCAGTGATTGCCTACTCCGATGGCCGTCCACCTCCGAAGGACGTCTTTGGTGCAGGTGACGGGTGCCTCTCCCTTTGGAGTTGCCGGTGCTGCTGCCCTGGGAAGCCCCCTCCTGCCTTTGCCCCTCCCCCATTGCTTAGATCCTGCTCTGTTCCTGATGATGGCTGGGAGTGGAATTTTGATGTACACCATGAATTGGAAGCTGACTGTCACACCATGGCAGCAGGGACCAGCTCAGAGGCAGTGCTGCCCACAGACAGAGAGAGCCCTGAGTGAGGAGAGAGCTGGGAAGGCCTCGGCCGTCCACTGGCAAAGGACAATGGATCTCCAAGGGGCGCAGCCGGCCGATGGGTGGTGGCATGGATGGAGGGTGGGTGCATCAATGCTGGAGCATCAACTCTGTGCGCCCCCGCCGGGAGAATCACCCCTGCCGAAGCCCAGGCTGGTCCAGATCCACACCAGCCGCTTTAGGGGTGTCTGTGGACCCAGGACCCACACAGCCTCCAGAGCCAAGAGTCCCGAGTGTGTGCACCTGTCGGCCTGGGTCTGGACTTGCAGCCCCAGCCAATGGGGCCCAGGTCATGCTACCCATGGGTACACACAGCTGAGCATGAACGCGGGCACTCCTGCACTTGCGTGAGTGCTGGCAGGCTTGTGTCCCTCCCAGCTGAGCTGTGGGAGAGTGAGGGCAGGCGTGAGAATGTGGGAGTGTGCCAGGGTGCTGCGACGGCGCGTGTGCATGAAGGTTTGTTGGTGGGCGGCACTTGTGTGCTTGCCTGGGAGCGAGAGGGAGTTGTTGGGGTGGCTACTGCTGGGAGCAGGGAGGAGGGGACTACAGAGGACCGCCGGGGACCTTCCCTCGCTGGCTGCCCGCCCAGGCTTCCGTGTGTTTTGGGAGGGCTGCCCAGGCCCAGGGGCCCTCAGCGTCCAGGTAGAACTGCTCTGTCCAGACACTGCCCCTCCGCAGCCTCCTTCCCTCCCGCCTCTCTCCTCCCCACACTCCCAGTCTCTTGCTTTGTCTCTGTCTGTGGGTCTGTGGCCCTTTCAGTTTCCATCTTTCCCCCTCCATCTCTGTTTCTCTGTCTCCCATTCACCCCCGGCGAAGGATCCTCCTTAGAGGCCCCAGGCCCTGCCAGGCCTTCCCGGCAAGCACAGCTGGCAGCCTTCCCTCCCAGGCACGGTGTGAGTCGGGGAGGCCTCCAGGAAGTCCTCCCGCTTCATCTCTGACATGGCTCATTGTGACTTCGTTTTATGGGGCCTTAATGAGTCCATTCAGACAGATGGAGCTGCACCAAGGTGTGGGGACAGACGTGATCATTAAAGAGGTTGCCAGTAGCCAGCACGGCTGGCACCAGGGTGTTCAGAAGTGTGACTAAAAAAGGAGCCACCCTACGAAGCGGGCAGTGGGTGGGGCCTTCAGAGAGCCAGAGCCCAGGGTAACAGCCCTGGGTGTGCAACAGCCTTGCTCTCTGCTAAGTCTTCCTGGGCACAGATCTGGCAGATTGTCCTCTCACAGATGGAAAAACCGAGGCCAAGGGAGGGTCAGTGAATGGTCTGAGGCCACACAGCACAGCAAGGGTTTGCATGGAGACCGCCCTGCCCCTGGGCTATCCAGACTGGGGAG
The DNA here is from genome assembly GCF_000951035.1 of Colobus angolensis palliatus. Taxonomy (NCBI): domain Eukaryota; kingdom Metazoa; phylum Chordata; class Mammalia; order Primates; family Cercopithecidae; genus Colobus; species Colobus angolensis. The sequence continues at coordinate 3,201,470 of NW_012114522.1, read as the reverse complement.
AGCCCCACCCAGCTCCTGGCAGAGAAAAAGGCCTAGGAAGGGGACCTGAGCCAAGAAGCACAGAAGGCGAGGGGGACTGTCCGCCACTCAGACAGCAAACGTTTCCTGACGCCTCCATCACCACCCAACAAGCTCAACTAGGTGATTTCCCAAGGTCGAGTTCTCTCCCTGCAAAGAATTCTGGGGCCTGCTATAAGGATAATTAAATATTCTCCACGTCACTTCGTTCCTGCAGTCCTTCACTCATTCCATGCACTCACTGGACTCCTAGGGTCCCAAGGCACCTGTTAGAAGTTGGGGAGCCAGCAATGAATCTGCACCCGAGAAGCGGCACAAAGGGCAGGTGCTGAGGCCACGGGGCCCCTCCAAGGTCCAACTGAGGGCCCCTCCTCAGGAAAGCCTGGCCCAACACCCTCCCTACCCTGAGCTCCATCTTACGGCGTGGCTGTCCATCTGTCTCCACTGGCCTGCGGCTCCTGTGGGCCCAGTGCAGGAGCCACCCACAGCTGTAGCTGGACAGCGTTGTTTGTCAAAGGGGGTGACAGCACCATTTGGGTGAAAAGCTTTATAAACAGCACGGGTTCACGCACAGGCGAAGGGTCATGAGAGTGTGCATTTAGGCTGGCTGGGTCCGGGGGGCAGGAGAGGGGTCAGCCCAGGGCAGGGGCGGTGTCAGGAGGCCAGAGTGGTGACTTGGCCTTGGTCCAAGAGGATGCTGCCCCTGGCTTGGGAGAAGACCCTGCTGCCGGTCCCACCCTCCCAGACTGACCTTGGCCAACACAGAGTCCAAGCACTCGCCCTTCTGAAATATTTACAGATCAGGAAATTGAGTTGGAGAAGTGATTTCCCAGATCCACAGCTACTCAGAAAGGTGACTAGAATTCAAGTTCTGATATCTCTGGTTTCTCCCACTGAATCCAGCAGCCCCCCTTGTGTCAGTCTTATTTATTTATTTATTTATTTTTGAGTCAGAGTCTTGCTCTGTTGCCCAGGCTGGAGTGCAGTGGTGTGATCTCCGCCTCCCAGGTTCATACCATTCTCCTCCCTCAGCCTCCTGAGTAGCTGGGACTACAGGTGTCCACCATCACGCCTGGCTAATTTTTTGTATTTTTAGTAGAGACAGGGTTTCACCTAGTTAGCCAGGATTGTCTCGATCTCCTGACCTCGTCATCCGCCCACCCCAGCTTCTCAAAGTGCTGGGATTACAGGCGTGAGCCACCACACCTGGCCCCATGTGTCAGTCTTAATAATAACATAGTAATAACAATAGCAACAGCGGCAGCAACCCTTTGCAGATGAGCCTCGGTGTTAAAATGCACTTTCTCTAATTCTCTAATATTATCTTATTGGATGCTCTTGGGAGCTCTGGGAAATAGAAGTTCCCACCTGCCTTGATAGCTGAGGAAAAGGAGGCACACCCCAGCCAGGCACCTCCTCACACTACAGGGCACATCCAGCCCATGCAAAGCTGGGCCTGGTTCCTGGGTGGGGCTGTGTCGGGACAGCTGGGCGCGGACGGGGCTTCCACCCACGCTGGGGCTCCTGCTCAGCCAGGCTGCCTGGTGGGGCGGTGACTGAATGACAAACTTGCTGTGTGGGCTGGACGTCAGGGCGGGAGTAACAGCTCCAGGAAGGCCAGAGTTCAGCCCAGTCAGCCCACTCCGCCCCACTGCTCGGGCTGCCCACGGAGCATGTGTCATCCTGCCAGGGTCCGTCCCACTGCGACCTGCCTTCCTGGCAGCTGCTGTTCAGGAGTGCTGCACCCCGCCCTGGGTGTGCTGCCAAAGCCGAGGTGGCCGTGCGGTCAGAGGCAGCGTCCTCTGCCCTCCCAGTCTCCCTGCCTGTGTGTGCCTTCCATGGCCGGGAGCCTTTCTCCTCTCCCTTCTCGTCTTGTCAGACTCCCACCCATCTGTCACAACCTGCCAAAGAGGCGCTGCTCCAGGCAGCTCCTGGACTCGCCCAGATGCAGCCAGACCCTCTGCTGCGCTCACTGCATCGTCGTGGATGTAGCTGTCTCTCTGCCTGTCCGGACATCCTGACTACGGCAGAGGTCCCCAGCCCATGTGGGATGGGGATGGGCGGGGTGGGGGGTCCATGTCCCCTTTTCTTAGGTGAAGGCAGTCACTTGAAGCCAGGGCAGGTGTGGGGATGGGGTCCCAGACTTCAGCACGTGCCAGGCAGAGGGAAAGGGAGCTCCAGAGAGGTCGAGTCAGGGTAGAGGGCTTGATGGCCACACTGAAGCCAAAGAGGAAGCCAGGAGGCTGTGGGCCAGCCCAGAACCCAGCAGCCTCTGCTATGATGAACTAGCGCGCCCCACTCTACCCAGCAGGTCAGCCGACCCCCTCAGACACTCAATTTTATTTAACCAGCACATGTCCTGTGCAGTCTGGACCAGGAGTGGCTCACTTACTCCTCACGAGCAGGCTGCCGGCAGCGGGGACATGTGCACAGAGGGGCTAGGGAACCTGCCCAAGGTCACACTGCTGGTCGGTGGCAGAACTGAGATTGGAGCACTGACCATTTGGAACCACAGTCCAAGCGCTGCTGCCCAGCTCTTTCCCAGGGAGCCACTCCAGGCGGAAACTGGACCCCAAAGAGCAGGGGGCTGGACTGGGGTTGAGACTGCTGGCGTGAACCTGATGGATCGCCATGGCCCAACCTCTTCCTGGCTGTGTGGCCTTAGACGAGTTGCTTCACCTCTCTGGGCCTCAGATGTCTCCGTTCTAGAGTAGGGATAGTAGCAATAACTATGCACTCAGAATTTGTGAAGCACTTTCTGTGTGCCAGGTCCTATTCTGGAATCCAGGACCACAGCTGTGGTGAGGACAGGCGAGACCTGCCTCACGGTGGGGCTGGGATGGTGAGGACCACCTGAGACAGGGTGTGGACAAACGCCTTCGTCTACTTGGGGCTGGCTCTCCTTAATGCTCCACTGGGCCGTGCAAATTGGGCCTGATGGCGAAGATTTGGGAACCGCACACCCGGGGGTGAAGGAGATTCCAGGGCGAGGCAGCGCAGGAGCCAGGGCCAGGGGGCTGGGCTGGACGGGGCAGTGCTGGGGCAGCGTGTGGGTGGGGCCAGGGGATGAGATGTCCCTGCTCTAGAGGCTGTGCTGGCGGTCCCGAGGTTGGCATGTCCTCTCTGTGTCCTGGGGTGGGGATGGGTGACAAACGGTGGCATCAGGTCAGCAATCCCTGGGCACGTCTTGAGGCGCAGGAACATCCTGTCTGGCGGCTTCCGCATGACTTCCCTGCCCGGTGAGCAGTCCAGGCTCACCTGCCCAGCTGGGCCCAAAGCACGAACACCCACGGGCGTGGGCTGGGAACAGCTTTTTTTTTTTTCCCCTGAGAATCCCTTTCTTTCTGAATTCAAAAGCGACATTTGATCATCATAAAAATAAGATTGGGAAAGCTAGGAAGATACCAACATGATATGAAAAAAAATCACAAAATCACCCCATCCAGCCCCCTAGAGATGAGCGCTAGTAATATGTTGGTGGACAGTCCTCTGGCTGTTTTCCTGTGCAACTTTCAACCTGGCTGGGACGAAGCTATGCATAGACATTGTGTCGGGTTCTTTTTGTTTAACATGTAATATGCCATCACCTAGAATTATGTTTACGGTTTCTTTCTGATTACAAAATTAGTATGTGCTCATTGTGAAAACAAAGCAAAACCATTATGGAAATGTGGAACCGTGAGAGGCCAGGGTGAAAAAGAAAGTGAAAGTCCCCCTTAGTTCCCAGCCCAGAGACATCGCCGTGTAAACTGTAAATTTTACAGTTTACTGTAAATCGCCAGGTAAACACTGCTGTGTAAACTCCTGGAGGAGTGCAGACCAGCAGAGGTGTTTAGAGCAGAGGCCCAGGATCAGGTTGGCCTGGGAGCCAATCCTGCCTCTGCAGGCAAAGCCTTAGCTGACCTCTCTGAGCCTTGGTTTTCTGCAAGCGAAATTGACGAGAGCAGGGCCTACCTCATAATGTTGCTGGAGGAATTAAGGAATATACCAAAAGCATGGCCATCAGTGAGTTACAAGGGGTAAAGTGCTCTAAGTAGGACACAGGAAGTGCTGGAAGCACGTTAGGTTGTACAGTAAACACCTGACAGAAACCACAAAGGGGACCGCAGAACTCACCATGTGCCAGGTAAGGGCTTTGCATCTGTCTCATTTGATCCTCCCCCAAGCTCTGTGAGGTAGGTACTTTGATTATCCCCATTTTACAGATGTGAGAACCGAGGCTGAGAGAGGTTGAGTGTCATAGAAGCACTGTTCACAATAGCCCAAAGGCAAAAGCAGCCCGAATGTCCATCAACAAATGAATAAATCAATCATGACATATCCAATATACATAAAAAGGAATGAAAGGCCAGGCATGGTGGCTCACGCCTGTAATCCCAGCATTTTGGGAGGCTGAGGCAGGAGGAGGCCAGGAGTTCAAGACCAGCCTGGGCAACATGGTGAAACCCTGCCTCTACAAAAAATACACCAATTAGCCAGGCATGGTGGCATGTCTCTGTAGTCCCAGCTGAGGCAGAAGGATCGTTTGAGCCTGGGAGGCAGAGGTTGCAATGAGCCAAGATTTCGCCAGTGCACTCCAGCCTGGCGACAGAGCAAGACCCTGTCTCAAAAAACTTAAAAAGGAATGGAATACTGACATATGCTACAAAGCGGACGAGCCTTGAAAACATTATGCTAAGTGAAAAAAGCCAATCAGAAAAGACCACATGTTGTGTGCTTCCTTTTCTATGAAATGTCCAGAATAGGGAAGTCCACAGAAACAGAAATAGATTAGTGGTTGCCAGGGAATGGGGGAAGGAGAGTGTGGGGAGAGACTGCTTAATAGGTAATGGAGTCTCCTTTGGAACTAGATAGAGATGGTGGTCACACAGCATTGTGAATGTACTAAATGCTACTGAATTGCTCACTTTAAAATGGTTAATCTTACATTATGTGAGTTTAACCTCAATTAAAATTTAAAAAATGAAAAAGGAAGAAAGGGTGAGTGACTTGCCCAAGCTCGGGCCACACGGCCAGTGATGGTTCTCCTGCTGGGCAGACCGGAGACCACATGGCAGAGCCCTTTCTTTGTAGTGTTTCTGCCCATCACCATGACCCCAATTTCCAGAGTGGAGTCACCAGGTCAGAGGTGGCAACCTGTACACGGATGACACGCTGGGGGACTGGGCCTCACCCTGCAGGGGACCTGGGTGGGGGGGAACGCCAGCCAGCCGCCCAGCCAGAATCCCACAAGACTGGTCAGTGCAGTTATCCCCAGAGCCCAGCAGGGTGGAGGGCGGGGCTGCCCTTTGGCCTGCACTTTTTGGTTAAGCCTGTGCTTTCAACACCCACCTCCTGCCTGCCTGGGTTATATTTAATCCTGCTCGCTTCCGGAAACCAGGACTCCGAGGACAGCGTGGCCTCCTTCTGGCTTCAGAGTCCCGTGGGGTCCGTCACGGCACGGACCTGCCTTTGGTCACCGCGCAGCCTCAGAACCCTGCTGTGCTTTCTGAGCCCCAGTTTCCCCATCTGAAAACAGATGCGACAATGGCCCAACCACAGGGAGGTTTCGATAGGAGGATGGACCTGCAGGGCCGGCTCGGAGCTAGGCCTATTCAGACGAAGGCACCAGGAAAGGAACTGTTTGTTCACTTGGCCCTAAGATGTTCCGGGTTTCTCTTGCAGTACCTCGGAAAGTTGACCGTGAATCTAGAAATATGTCCAAGGTCTCCCATTACGTGGAAAAGCAAGCGCAATGGGTGAGGGGGCCCCTAGCAAACACTCAAGCGGGAGCTATTATTATTTATTTGGGCTTTTGATGTTTGTTCCACATATGTTTCCATACACACAGAACATTTCTAGAAGACTTCATGAGAAACTGTGAACAGCAATTAGTTCCTTCTGGGGATGGGCAGGAAATGAGATTTTTCACTTAATACATTTCTGTTCTCTTGAAAGTTTTCACCATGAGCATGTGTTACTTTTATAATAACAGTTTAAAATAACATTAAACTCTGAAATAAAAAATGTTAGTTATTATGACCCTTTCAATTAATGGAAGAGGAAAATGGCACCCAGCCTCACCTCCTCCAAGAAGTCCTCCTGATAGCCCAGGCACCCGGCTTCTCCCAGGCAGAAGGAATCACCCTGTCCATCACTCGGTTTCCTTGTCTGCCTCTCCTATGAAAGTAGCAGACTGGGAGGGATGGGCCTGTTTGACTCATCCCTGAGTCCCTAGCACCCAGCCCTGATGAGTGGCACTGATGGGCACGGATGAGTGAAGGAATGAGGCTCCTAGAGGCTAAGCCAGCCAACTGGGACCACAGAGTAAGTGGTTTTGCAGGGTGAAACCCTGGTCTCTGGGCTCCAACTCAGCCATACCCTGACTTCTCTAGGCCAGCTCCCATCCACTCACCATAAATATCTAATAGGGGCGGCCTGAGAATTGTCCAGAGGGCCTCAGGCCTCCTGCAGGTGCTGTGGCATTTGGGGCTTGGGAGAAAAAGTTGTTCAGGCTCCAAGTGGGAGCTGGGGATGCCCAGGGTGTGGAAAATGCCAGAGGGTGGTCCAAACAGAGCCAACCAGAAAGGCCACCAAAGAAGAGTGGTTTGTTCTCCCCATTTCCTTATCTGACACTTTAAAATTAAGATTTCAGCCTCCTTAATCAGGTACAAAGTTTTCTGATGATGGCAAAGTCCCTCCCAGGTGAAGAGCAACTGCCACTGCCTGGAAGGCTTTAGAACCCAAAGGTCTGGTAAGGCATCTCTTATGAACCCATTTTGCAGATGAGAAAACTGAGGATCAGAGAGATGTAATGCCTTGAAGAGCAAGGTCTTGCATTGACCCTTCAGAGGCTGGAATGGCTGTGTTGACACCAGTGTCCCACACATGACATGGCTTTGAGTCAGGCTGCCTGGGTTTCTAATCATTCCTAATTCATAAGTCTGTGGAGGATTAAATAACATAGTGCAGTATACAGAAGGCACTTAAGGCTAGTGCCCGGCACAGGGTAAGCACACAATAATAACTACCATTAGTGGCTGTTGGTGACATTGCCGAGGCAGATTTTTAGGGTGTGTATGGCCTTTATTGGTGACGCTCCCAACATGTGCCCATCTACCCCTTAGAAGCATCAGTGTCTCACCACCCTATCCACCAACCTTCCATTGCAGGGAGAGGCTCCACCCTTATCTTAGAAGAGCTGGAGCCTCTGTGAGCTCCACCCACACTGGGGGCAGCACCTGGCCTGGCTCTAGCCCTTTGGCCTGCTGCCTGCCTGAAGGCCAGAGGCCAGCATGTGGTCAGTGCTTGCCAGAGAGCCTGGCCTGGCCAGAGAGGGCTGACCTTGACCTCTAAACTGGACTTAGGGGACGTCTTCTTGGCAGACCCTCAACCAACAGCAAACATTTCCACGTGCCTTAAAACAAACAAGTGCAAATTACACTCCTAAATGACAGAGACAGGGAAAATTACCTCCTGCTGTTCTGGGTTGCTTTTGAAGAGGTATCCTTGGAATCATGATCTTCAAACTTTCTGGACTCATATAAGCCTTAAACATTTTCGGTGGCTAGGCATGGTGGATTGCTTGAGGCCAGGAGTTCGAGATCAGCCAGGGCAACATAGCGAGATCTTATCTCTATAAAAATTTAAAAATTAGCCAGGCATGGTGGCACATGCCTGCAGTCCCAGCTACTCAGGAGGCTGAGGTGTGAGGATTGGTAGAGGTGAGGAGTTCAGTGCTGCAGTGAGCTACAATCACGCCACTGCACTCCAGCCTCACTCCAGCAAGAACCTGTCTTAAAAAATTAAAAAATAATAAAAAATAAAAAATTGGGAGAAGGAGTCCCATTATGTACTCCCTTGTATATTTATACGTTGACTCTCTACATTTTTTCCCTATATTTACACAGCTGCAAATAATGCAATTTCAAATTTCTTTTTTTTTTTTTTTTTGTTAAGACATGGACTTGCTGTGTCACCCAGGCTGGAGTGCAATGCCACCGTCATAGCTCGATACAACCTCAAACTCCTGGGCTCAAGAAAATTCTCCCACTTTAGCCTCTTGAGTAGCTGGGATTACAGGTGCACACCACTGCACACAGCTAATTAAGTATATATATATATTTCTAGAGATGGGGTCTCACTTTGTTGCCCAGGCTGGTCTTGAACTCCTGGCCTCCAGCAATCCTCCCTCCTCAGTCTCCCAAAGTGCTGGGATTACAAGCATGAGCAACCATGCCCAGCTCTAATGTATTGTGAATGCTGACATTTTAAAACAAAATTGTGGCCAAGTGTGGTGGCTCACGCCTGTAATCTCAGCACTTTGGGAGACTGAGGTGGGTGGATTGCCTGAGCTCAGCAGTTCGAGACCACCTTGGCAACATAGTGAAACCCCATTGTTTCTACTAAAATACAAAAAATTAGCTGGGCCTGGTGGCTCAAGCCCGTAATCCCAGCACTTTGGGAGGCTGAGGGAGAATCACTTGAGGTCAGGAGTTCGAGACCAGCCTGACAAACATGGAGAAACTCTGTCTCATTAAAAATAAAAAATTAGCTGGGCGTGGTGGAACATGCCTGTAATCCCAGCTACTTGGGAGGCTGAGGCAGGAGAATCGCTTGAACCCGGGAGGCAGAGGTTGTGATGAGCCGAGATAGCCCATTGCACTCCAGCCTGGGCAACAGGAGCGAAACTCCGTCTCAAAAAAAAAAAAAAATAGCCAGGCATGGTGGTGCAAGCCTGTAGTCCCAGCTACTCAGGAGGCTGAGGCAGGAGAATCGCTTGAGCCCAGAAGGCAGAGGTTACAGTGAGCCGACATCACAACACTACACACCAGCTTGGGCTATAGAGTGAGACTGTCTCAAAAAAAAAAAAAAAAAAAGTCACATTACTCTTTTAAATATACTGTAGCTATTTAATATCTACTTTCTTCCACTTAAAAATTCTAGAATGAGCTTTTCAGCAATTGATGGGTTTGCTTTTTCTTCTCTGTGCTTTTTATTGTGTGTATATTTCCATTCCACTCTTCCCCCAGAACTTCATACTAATCGAATAGGATATATATATATATATGTTTTTGTTTTTTGTTTTTTTTTTTAGACGGAGTTGTCTCACTCTGTCGCCCAGGCTGGAGTGCAGTGGCACTATCTTGGCTCACAGAAAGCTCTGCCTCCCGGGTTCACACCATTCTCCTGCCTCAGCCTCCTGAGTAGCTGGGACTACAGGTGCTCGCCACTATGCCTGGCTAATTTTTTTTTGTATTTTTAGTAGAGACGGTTTTTACCATGTTACCATGGTCTCGATCTCCTGACCTTGTGATCTGCCTGCCTCGGCCTCCCAACATGCTAGGATTATAGGCGTGAGCCACCACACCCGGCCCAAATAGGGTATATTTTTATGCTTAAAAGTATTTTGCTTGCCTGGGCAGCATGGCAAAACCCTGTCTCTACAAAAAATACAAAAATTAGCCAGGTATGGTGGTGTGTGCCTGTGGTCCCAGCTACTTGGGAGGCTGAGGTTGGAGGATTAATTAAGTCTGGGAGGTCAAGGCTGCAGTGAGTGGTGACTATGCCACTGCACTCCAGCCTGGGTGACACAGTGAGACTGTTTCAAAAAAAACCAAGTATTTCACTACTACCCAATTGCTACTTTCTCTAACAAACAAACATATAAGTTGAAATTAATTTCCTATAACTTCAAGGTTCTATGAGTTTTAAAAACATACTTATGGATTGAGTTCTCATTACCAAAGCGTTCATCAAAAATATATTATGTGGGGCCAGGCAAGGTGGCTCATGCCTGTAATCCCAGCACTTTGGAAGGCTGAGGCGGGCTGATCATCTAAGGTCAGGAGTTCGAGACCAGCCTGACCAACATGGCGAAACTCGGTCTCTACTAAAAATACAAAATTAGCCAGGCATGATGGTACACGCCTGTAATCCCAGCTACTCGGGAGACTGAGGCAGGAGAATCTTTTGACTTCCCTGGGCGCCACATTAGAAGAAGAAGAATTGTCTTGGGCCACTCATAAAATACACTAACATCAACGATAGCTGGTGAGCTTAAAAAAAAAAACAAAAAAACTCATAATATTTTAAGAAAGTTAAGAAAGTTTACAAATTTGTGTTGAGCTGCTTTCAAAGCCATCCTGGGCTACATGTGGCCCACGAGCCGTGGGCTGGACAGGTTTGATCTGGATTGTTTTTTTGATCAGTCAGTGGACAACGTGGTTAGGATTTTCTTCAATGTGTTGGAAACGCGTGGCCTACGCAGGGATTTGTTACTCAGTCTCTAGAGTCCTTCACTTTCTCAGCTTCCGGGTAAGTGTATACATGGCAGACACACCTGACAGCAAGAGCGTGACATAAGCACACCCTGAAATGACCCCAGGATCTGAGAAGAATGTGTGTTCCGAGTTCCAAGCTAAGGAATCTGGGAGTGGCCAGCCCAGAGATTCATTCCTTATCTGAGGAACATATGAGCCCCCAGCTCATCCCATGGAACTCAGGCTGTGCAGGAGATCGAGGCCCTTTGTTTTGGGTTAGATGAAGGTTGCCAGGTGGAGGATGCTGCGGGGAGGTAGGGTGTCAAGGGAAAAGGCTATATAAACTGCATCCTTTTTACAAGCAACTGTGACTCTCCTGCCCAGCCAACTACCACTGGACCACCCTGGATGTAAGTCCCCTCAATAAACCCCACGTCTCATTCTCCGTCCTCTGGAACATGGTGCCATCCCTATTGAAGTCAACAGGAGTCCAGCATAACTGCACCAAAAAGAGTTTCCCAAGAGTCACCCAGGAGCTGGTGATTATACCTGTCACTCTTTCACTTAAATAAAGGCACCTTGTTTAACCAGACATTTGCAGAAAGAATTGGAACAATTTAATGTTGTTAATTTCAATATACTTTCCCCCAAAACTATTGTTAAAGGCTCTTGTAATATGATTCATACACACACACACACACACACACACACACACACACACATATATATATATATATATATTTTTTTTTTTTTGAGACAGAGTCTTGCTCTGTCACCCAGGCTGGAGTACAGTGGCATGATCTTGGCACACTGCAACCTCCACCTCCCGGGTTCAAGCAATTCTCCTGCCTCAGCCTCCTGAGTAGCTGGGATTACAGACATGTGCCACCATGCCAGGCTAATTTTTGCATGTATTTTTAGTAGAGACGGGGTTTTGCCATGTTGGCCAGGCTGGTCTTGAACTCCTGACTTCAGGTGATCCGTCCGCCTTGGCCTCCCAAAGTGTCGGGATTACAGGCCTGAGCCACCGCACCCAGCCATATTTTCGACAAAACTTTGGAGCTGTAGACTTAATTCATCTGATTTCTGGGAAATATCCACTGTATAAGCAGTTGGCAAAGGCGGTCCTCATTGTTGGTCCAATACACCAATCAGACATGCTTTCCCCAAGAGGAAATATATATATTTCCCCAAGAGGAAAGCATGTCTTCATCTTTCAGTTCAAATTAAGGGGGCAATATCCATCTCTGTGACCATCACCCCCACTTCTGAGCTCCAGATGAATGACGGATGCGTGGGCGGGTGGAGAAGCCTTTGGTCTTTCTGCCAATGAGCTGTTCACTCAATCCCACAAGACTCTTGCTCTGAAAACATAAGGCAAAAGAATTGTGCTCATTCAAAGCAAAACAAACAAACAAACAAACAAAAGTCCTCACTCCTGCCCTACTCAACAATAGATCTGAATTCAGAACATTCCAGCAGGGGGCCAAATCCCCGTTTCCAACACCAGGTCTGCTCCTAATAGGACTAAAAAAGACGGGAAGTCCCATCTCTGTGTCGGGATTAAATGAGCTCTGCCAATCCCCATGGCCTGGGCTCTGATCTGGGGGCCTTCCTCCTGCATGGTAGGAGAAGCAGGTTATGGAAGTGGAGCTGGGGAGAAAATGCTGACCTGTCACTCAACAGGGACAGCTGGAAATCAAGTTCCTTAAACTCTCCATGCCCACGTGCCACTTGGAAAGTCTGTGCAGACCCCCAGAAGACCCATTGCCCCATGAAGGCTGCTGCCTTGGGGGCACTCTTAGAACTGGAGGGACCACTGTGTCATTTGCCCAAGGAAAGCAGATCTTACCTGAAAATGTCCTCAGCTGGGAAGGAGCAGGGATGGCTGAGGCCTCCCAGTCCTCTCCCACCGGCCCAGACCTTTCTGCTATGCCCAGAGCCTCATGTGGTTTCCCCTGTGATGTCTCCAGGCACCTCACACACAGCCCAGTTTGTCCCATCCTGCTCCACCTCCTGGGCTCCTCTCTCAGTGAGTACACCACCTTCCACTAGAAATCCAGAAACTATCCCTTAATCAAGGCGCCATGGTCAAGCAATCACCAAATGCTACCATGTCCCCCTTCTGGTCATCCAGGGGTCAGTCCCCTATCTCCACTGCCATAGACACAGGCCTGGCTGAGACCCTCATCGCAGCCCCCCCTGGGCCATGGCACCTGCCTCCTAGCAGGTCCACGGATCCCGCCTTGTTCCTCCCACTTAATCCCCCTCCCAGACGCCAAGGGCCCTTTCCTAAGCCTGAGCTTGAGTCTCCTCTGCTCAAAGCCCTCCATGGCTCCATGCAGGCTGGGCATTCGAAGTGCGGTGCTGTCTCATGCATTCTGGCCCTCCACTCCCTCTTCGGCCGGCCCTGACCCCCCCCCCCACATTGCACACCGGCCACACTCACACTGCATGTGAGTGAGCCCAGCTACCCTCTCTCTGCTCTGTAGAACGGAGCAAGAGCACATCTGTCCATTGTACAGTGGTTGTTAGAATTAAATAAGTACCCACAGTGCTAATCCAGAAAGGGTACTCCTCGCTGTTCACAGCCACACTCCCCTGACCCTGTAACTTTCTGTTTTGGGCCTCAAACTGGTGGGCTTGCAACATGGAAGACAGTTCAAAACAATGCAGGGTCCTGGGTGCAGGCCAGACCAACGCGTGGCAGCCTGGGCTCATGTGTGTGACCTCAGAAAAGTCCTTTTTGTCTCCTGACTTCAGCTTCCCGATCTGAAAAAGGAGAGGGCTGGATTGAAGGATGCCCAGTGTCTCTAGGTGTCTTCTTCATCCACATCCCTTCTTGTCCCAGATGGCCACGGCTCTATCTCGTTTCTCAACTGTCTGTGGACGGGGATCTTGTAAAGGAACCTCCATGTGGCCCTTAACATCCCACCCTCCCATTCTTTCACCCACCCACCCTCAACAGAACAGGAAACTGTTCCCCTCTAGCCTGCAGCCCTGGCTTCCCGCCACTGAAGGAACACCGCGTCACCAGTGTCGGCAGGCGGAGGACAAAGGCGGCTCTGTCCCCCAGGGCAGTAGTTATCCGCCGTCACCGTGCAGCCTGGACCATCATCATATGCCCCTTGTCTCCCACCTTAGGGTGCTGAGGGTGGGCTGAGGCTTACGTTTCTATACTGGCCCCATTTCTTGCTGCAGAAACGCACTGACTGCCTTCACAGGCTTCCTGCGGCTGAGCTGGGGGCCTCCGCCTGGCAGCCAGGGAGGAGGCGGGCAGGAGGAGCCGCGCAGCCCTCAGGGCCCATCTGGAATGGAGCAGCCCGGAGGACTGATGCGGGTGGAAGTAGCCAGCAGCCAGCCAGCTGCGGGGGCTGGACCAGGCACGGGGAGGGTGGGTGCCAGGGTGAAGCGGGCTCCCAAACCATGATGGCATGTACCAGCCTGTCTAGTGGAGCAGGCACAGCCCCTGGAACACTGATGTGCATGGTCTGGCTTTTACGTTCATTTATGTGAATGTTAACTATAAATGGATCTTTTACATCGGGTTATCCACAGCACCTGGCTCTGAGTAGGCACTCAGTGCATGTTAGCTATTTTTTCATTGCTCTGATGTCTCCAGTGGTTTTAAAGCATGGCCCCAAAATCCTCGATACTTATTGCCATGAGATGTGGGTTCTGGGTCCCTGCCTCCTGACCAAGCGGGCTTGTGACTGCTTCACCTGAAAAATACCGAGGAAGCTTGCCTCGTGCAGGTGGGGTGAAGTTACCTAACCTCTTGCTATGGTCTGAATGTCTGGGTACCCCAAAGTTCTTATGTTGGAATTCTAACTCCCAAGATGATGGTGTTAGGGGGTGGGGTCTTTGGGAGGTGATTTGGTCATGAGAGGGTACCCTCGTGAATGGGATTGGTGCCCTCATAAAACAGACCAGACTGGGCATGGTGGCTCACACCTGTGATCCCAGCACTTTGGGCGGCTGAGGCGGGCGGATCACAAGGTCAAGAGATCGAGACCATCCTGGCCAAAATGGTGAAACCCCATCTCTACTAAAAAATACAAAAAATTGCCAGGCATGGTGGCGGGCGCCTGTAGTCCCAGTTACTTGGGAGGCTGAGGCAGGAGAATCGCTTGAATCCGGGAGGCAGAGGTTGCAGTGAGCCAAGATTGTGCCACTGCACTCCAGCCTGGTCGGCAGAGCGAGATTCTGTCTCAGAAAAAAAAAAAAAGAAAGAAAGAAAAACAGACACCAAAGAGCTCCCTGGCTCCTTCTCCTGGATGAGGAGGACCCAGCAAGAAGGCACCTCTGTGAGTTAGGACACGGGGCCTCGGTAGACACCAGAATCGCCAGCCCCTTGATTTTGGAATTCCTGCATCCAGAATTCTGAGAAATCAGCTTGTGTTGTCTGAGTCTGTAGTCTTCTGTTAATAGCCTGAACGGACTGAAACACCTGTCTAGGTTTACTCTAAGAGGAGATGATGGAGGTCCCTTCCTCCCAAGACGCCTACACAGGATAGAGAGGGCGCATGCAGGCAGAGTGAGTGGCTGGCACCATGCGCCATCTCCCCAACCTGGGTCTCAGCCCCTGTCCTTCCCAGGCCAGCTGCATGTGGCCACCCCTTGTTCCTGTGTGTCCCTTGGTCCACTCCCTTCACCACACCCGCTTTTCCTCTCTCCCACAAGCACAACCCTTGTTCAGATGTCCATACACACTTCTCCCAAAATCCTGTGCTTAACACGTGTTTACTGAGCACACGGGAGTGCTGGGGCAAGCGACGGGAATATGAAGTGAACGCCACACGCCAGGAGGCACCCTGGGAGCTGGCCTCCGGTGGGGGACGCAGGTATTGAAGACATAACCACATGACCGGTGATTTCATCATGATCTTGCCGAAGGCTATGAAGGAAAGTTCCAGGGGAGGAAGCGCACAGCCTGTGGGCCAGGGAAGGCTTTGCAGAGAGAAAACGGGTCAGTGACCTGCACAGAGGTAGGAGGCAGGGCTGGTGAGTGAAGGTGCAATGAGGACAGGACACACGGCACAGAAATGCTGTCCCATAGCCAGGAGACCCACCTAACCTACCGCCTCTATTCCCCACGCATTTTGTAATTAAAGAAGAAAAAAAAAAAAGAGCCAGCCTGAATCCACATATATGTTCAGAAACAGGCCGGGTACAGTGGTTCACACCTGTAGTCCCAGCACTTTGGGGGCAACGGAGTGAGACTGTCACAAAACAAACAAACAACAACAACAACAAAAACCCAGAAACAGCTGAAAACAAATCTGTGGGGTTAGGAATCTGAACAGGAGTTGCCTTTTGGAGGGGTCAGCTGCGAAGAGGTGTGAGCGGGCACTCTGGGCCATGTATGGGAATTTCTGTCTTGATTGGAGTGGTGGCAGCAAGAGTGAACGCATTTGATGCAACTGCATTTTATACCATGTAATTATACCTAAAAAGAAAGAGAGAGAGAGAGATGGTGGGGGGGTGGGGGAAGAGGAAAGGAGGACACATGGACAAAAGCAAGACACAATAAAATAATATGAAATGAAGTGCTGGGAAAAAAACAAAGGAGTCAGCCTCGTGGCCTCACACAGGTTTAATTTTTCTGAGCCTCAGTTTCTCCATTCATAAAATGGAATAATCACCTGACCTCCTAGAGCTCCATGGGCCTAGATGTCTCTGCCCACAGTGTCTGGTAGACAAGGGTACTCGGTCGTCAGTCCCCTCCCTCTGTTTCTTTCAGGACTGCATCATCCTCGCCCATGAAATAGGGATGAGGGCCTGATGAAGGCTAAGAAAAGCCCCAGTTGGCTACCCAGGGATCTCTGCCTGTGACTGACCTCCCTGTTCCTGTTGCCTGCTTTGGCTATATCGATCTTCAAAACATTCCTTTTTGGCCAGGTATGGTGGCTAACACCTGTAATCCCAGCACTTTGGGAGGCTGAGGCTGGAGGATCACTTGAGCCCAGGAGTTCAAGACCAGCCTGAGCAACAAAGTGAGACCCCATTTCTACCAAAAAAAAAATCAAAGAATTAGTTGGACATGGTAGCAGGCACCTGTGGTCCCAGTTACTTGGGAGGCTGAGGTGGGGGAATTGCTTGAGCCCAGGAGGTGGAGGCTGCAGTGAGCCATGATTGCAACACCATACCCAGCCTGGGTGACACAGTGAGACGCTGTCTCAAAATAAATAAAAACAAAACAAAACAAAAAATCTCAAAACATTCCTTTTCATTTGCTTCCTAGAACTATCTGCCACCAACCTGTACTAACTTCCATCTCTCACCCAGGACCATGCAGCCGGCAGCTCCTCCTGCAAGGGATCATGGCTTAGCACCGTCCACCCCAACATCTCGGAGCTGCCTCACTCTGCAGGAGGAGGCCCTTGCAGGGATGGTGGTGGCAACTGCACGGCAATGAATAAAACCGCTTTTTAAATGTCACTAGTAATTCCCAGGATCACGCACTGCTCTAGAAAGCACCGTAGTAACTATTCCTTCTGAACACCTTGGCACAGGAGACACGGAGTGACCCTATGTGGCTTTCACCCAGGGGAATCATGTCTGGGGCTAAATACAAGGACAAGGGAGAGAGAAGCCTGGGGGATGTTGGCTGGGGCAGTAGCCATCAGAGAGCAAAGGGCTTGAAGGTCATACCAAGGAGTCTGAATTGTGTTGTGTACAACACAGAGGGGTGTGGGAGAGGGTTAAGTGGAGAAGTAAGAGACAGTGTACCAGAGATTGTTGCCTCCCCACTATCTGCTTCTCCCTCCTCCCCTTCCAATGAAACCTTGATTTTATTCTGGCCAGAAATGTGTCTGGCCAAAGACTATATTTCCCAGTCTCCCTTGCAGCCAGATGTGGCATGTGACTGTGTTCTAATCAGTGAGACATGGGAGAAGTTGCTGCGGGTGCCTTGTGGAAAGCTCAGTAAAAAGAGGACACAGCTCTTCTTCCTCCTGCTTTCCACCTGGGATGAAGATATGATTGATGGTTGGTGCTCCAGCAGTTATTTTGGGCTATGAGGTGGTTTCCAGGTTAGAGGCCAGAACTTAGGTAAGGCAGATCAAAGATAGGTTAGTTGCTCCCGATCCTAGCCCAGTGATCAGTAGCTCAAGGATGTCTGGTAGACCAAAGCAGAAATGCATTTAGCCTTTCACATCCCATTCGGAGCTATCGTCTGATACCTATCCCCCCCACATCCTCCCCATCTGGCAATGTGCCACTATGCTCTAGTTTCTTAGACCAGAAACATGAGTGTCATCCTCCATGGCCAGCTTTCTCATCTGAAAATCCCACCTGTTGTGCCTCTAGTTCACCCACTTCTGTTTATTCCTGTCACTGACAGTCTGGCCCAGGCCACCCTCCCCTCACATCTGGGACACTGCACCCACATCTTATCTGCTCTCCTGGCTTCCACCCTCCTCACAGCAGCCTGATGTTACAGAATGGTAATCCACTCCTGTCTTTGCCTTGTAGCTTCCTCCTGAACTTAGAAAAGAATCTGCACTCCCTGCCTTGACCTTCCAGGACTACCTTCCCTTCCTAACCTGCTCCCACTCTCTCCACTTTTCAGATAAGAAAACTCACCTGTGATGAGCCCAAGGTCACAGAGTGTACTTGGCACAGCAGACACAGAGATGAGCAGGACGTGTGTCCCCTCCACGAGCCCCCAGCCAGGTGCTGGACACAGCAGACAGAGAGAGGAGCAAGATATATGTCCCCCTCCACAAGCCCCCAGCCAGGTGCTGGACACAGCAGGCAGAGAGAGGAGCAAGATATATGTCCCCCTCCATGAGCCCCGAGTTGGATGCTGGGCACAGCAGACAGAGATGAACAAGACACAGGTTCCCCTCCATGAGCCCCTGATTGGATGAGAAACCCAGACAAGTGAGATGGTAGCAAAACAACAGGGCTCCTTCTCTCCTTAGGGTCTCCCCACATGCTGTTCTCTCTGCCTGCTGCCTTCCCCTTCTCTCCCATCTAGCTAAGGCCTGGTTAGTCTTTTCTTTTTCTTGAGGATGGTCTCCCTCTGTCACCCAGGCTGGAGTGCAGTGGTGCAATCATGGCTCACTGCAGCCTGCCTCTCCTGGGCTCAAGCGATCCTCCCACCTCAGCCTCCCCGAGTAGCTAGGACTACAAACACACCTCACCACGCCCACCTAATTTTTGTTTTTGTTTTTTAAATAGAGATGTCTCACTGTGTTGCCCAGGCTGAACTCCTGGCCTCATGCAATCCTCTCACCTCGCCCTCCCAAAGTGCTGGGATTATAGGCATGAGCCATTGTGCCTGGCCCTGCTTAGCCTTTGGACCTCACTCAGAAGCCTTCGCTGGTTCCTCCAGCCCCCGAGTCGAAGTTGGTTCCTTGTTATATTCTTGTAGCCAATGGTGTGCTGCCACTGGGGGGGAAGCAATGATTTGCTGTTTGCCAATTTCCATGGTGTAACTACTCCCACCACAGCTGATCTCAACCTGCCAATGTGACCTGAACGCGGAGTCAGGAAGAGTAGTTCGTGATCCGGTCCCATAAATCAGTGAGCGCCAATTCCTTGTCATAGTACACCATGAACGCGTGAATCCCCATTCCTAGTCGTCTTTGTTTCTTTAAGGTCAGTGTTTCCCACCGCTCTGCAAGGTGACCCTTCCTAGGGTCCGGCACAGTGTCTGGGTCAACACAGGCTTCAGATCAGCACTCAGAGAATGAATGAAAGGGAGAGGTATGGACATCCACTTCCTCCTGGGGTCAGCAGTGTCCTGTCAGGAAAACAGACTATTTCTGGTTTTTTTTTTTTTTTTTCTCTGTTGCCCAGGCTGGAGTGCAGGGTGCGATCTCCATCTCGGCTCACTGCAAGCTCCGCCTCCTGGGTTCAGGCCATTCTCCTGCCTCAGCCTCCCGAGTAGCTGGGACTACAGGCGCCGCCACCTCGCCCGGCTAACTTTTTTTTTTTTTTTTTTTGTATTTTCAGTAAAGACCGGGTTTCACCATATCAGCCAGGATGGTCTCGATCTCCTGACCTTGTGATCTGCCCACCTTGGCCTCCCAAAGTGCTGGGATTGCAGGTGTGAGCCACTGTGCCCAGCCTGAAAACAGACCAATTTCAAAGAATTGGCTCACACAATTGTAGGTCTGACTGGGCAAGTCTGAAATCTGCAGGTGGGGGCCTGCAAGCTGGAAACTCCAGGGCAGGGGTTGATGCTGCATGATTGGCAGAATTGCTTTTCTTTTTCAGAGAAACCTCAGTTTTGCTCTGAAGGCCTTCAACTGCCTGGCCGAGGCTCACCCACATCAAGGGGAATCCCTTCCCTTAAAGTCAACTGATGGTAGATGTTAATCACAGCGACAAAACACCCTCACAGCGACACCTGGCTTAGCGTTTGATTGAATAAGTGTGAGTGGAGCCTGGTTAAGCTGATACATAAAATCAACCGGCACATTCCTCTTAGGTGAGGATTCTTTCCCTCTCTCTTTGAGGTCCCTGCTGGAGTAATTCTCCCCAGAGCTAAGTCCACTGTCTTTGGAATGAGTGTTTGGGGGTGGCCACTCCCCCTGCCACCCGCCCAGGCCAGGGAGCTTGCCAATGCACGATGGGCTCACTCCTATTCCCTCCTCACTCATGAGTCTGGTGGGACAACTCACTCGGTCAGTCATGGCACCGAAATCTCTGCTGGGAACCCCTGCCCTGAGAGGTCCGGAAGGGCTCGGTCTCATGGCACCAGAGCAGAGGGCTCATGAGCAGCCCCAGGGGACCAGCAGGTCACTGGCAACTGTTAAGCTGTGGAGCACTTCTCAGGGCCCAGCTGGCATTCCCACCTCCTTTGCTTCCCACGGGCCTGGGCAGGGCCCCTTCCTTTCGTCCTCAGCCAGCCGCCACTCTGTCCTCCGCTGGGAGTCCCTGCCCCCATTACTGCACCAGCTCCCCTCCCCCCACCCTGAGGACACCCACCCTGTTCATTATAAAGGGACACAGGCACAGATAACAAGGAACAATTGTGGGCAGAGTCCAAAGTTCAGGGTTTTAAGGACACTGTTCCCGCCCCTGGCCTCGTCTCTGAGATGATTCTGGGCCCGTCAGAAGCTTCCGGCTTCTCCTTTTATGACCCTGAGCTTGTCAGTCTCCCCATCCTCATGCCCCCTGCCCTTGGAGAGACCCAGCCTTCCTTCTACAAGATCCCCTGTTGAGGGAGAAGGAGCTGGCTGGGGCAGGGCTGTAGGCTCAGGCTACATGCCCCAAGTTCACTCTCAGCTCAAATGCTTGAGACATTGTCCTGGTGCTCAGCCTGCCATCCAGGAGGCCCCTCCCAAGCTCTTGGGCTTCTGTCCTCAGTGATCCAGTGGCCCTGGTTCCCAGAGCTGGTGGAAAAGGGCCCCTTGCCTCTGGGATGGGAGGAAAATGCTCAGTCCTCTGTCAAGCTGGTTGTAGACTCTGACGAACCTTTCCAGGGCCATGAGTCATGCCGTCTTCCAAAAGAGGAAGGAGCCTCAGGGAGAGTAAGTGTCTTGCCCAAAGTCACACAGTGGAGTCAGCACTTGAATTTAGCTCTGACTCCCAGGGCACCTGCTGAGTCCCTGACCTGACCCCTCCATCCCCCATGACCTGCCTGCTTCATGGTGCAAGGATCATCTCAGCTGTCACAGCTTTAGAAGTGAGCTGTGCATGAACCCCTGAACCCCAAAGCATCAGGGAGGGTCACACAGAACCCCATACCTGCTGGATGCTGAAGTCATGCCAAATAAATGGGACAGCCCT
Source organism: Colobus angolensis palliatus (assembly GCF_000951035.1). Classification (NCBI taxonomy): domain Eukaryota; kingdom Metazoa; phylum Chordata; class Mammalia; order Primates; family Cercopithecidae; genus Colobus; species Colobus angolensis. Next base: position 3,180,465 of record NW_012114522.1, on the reverse strand, counting down.
ACTCATCGTGCAAAGCTCCAGTGATGCTTTAGCTTCCCAGGAAATCGCTCTTGTAATAAGCACCAGTAGCAAGTGATGGCCAGCAGGCCCCACTGCGAGCCCGACACTAGGAAGAGGTGTTCCCAGCCCACCACAGATGCCTGAAGAATCACTGATCTGCTGCCTATTCTTGCTGGGAAGAGAATTTTCTGGGAGGAAGGGCTTTGCATGCTCTATCTCACTTAACACACCTATGAGAAGGAACTGTTATTATGCCCATTTTACAGATGAGGAAACTGAGGTGGTTACTGGTCCAAGGCCACACAAATAGTAAGTGGTAGAGGCAGGTGCATCTGGCATCAAAACCCTCATTCTTTGAACCATATGACAGAAACTCTTTGCAGAAGTTTTGCCCCAAGCCCTTTAAAAGTGATATAATTCCAGAGGGGCTCGGAAACCTGTTCCCAAGCTCTTAACCAGAATTGGATTCTGTCCTGGGGAAGGCTAACTATGGACATAATTATTCGCTGCTGAACAGATCTGTAGCTTGTTGTTAACCAACACCCTGGCACCTAGAACTGCCACGGGGTCCCTGTGATTCTAGCCAAGGGATTCGGCCATCCAGAGCAGGGTACAGGGGGCCCTCTCAGAGCTTGAACCTCTAACAGGATGGGGCCCATACCTGGGTGCAGCTGTGGTCATGGGGATGCCCCTCCTGAGCAGCCGCTGCCTCTGTGTGCTCCCCTTCCTCTCCCCACCCCCACTCTCTCCCCAGGCTCCCTCTGCTTACTATCCAGCATGGGCAAAAGCAGCTTCACTCAATATGGACCAATAGGGGCACGCCCATTTTGAGGTGCTAAATGTGGTGCTGATAACAGAGTCCCCAGGCCTGGCCTGGCCCAAGGATGGAGCACCCCAACACCCCAGCTGTCTCAGGAGCCCACTGCTCGGCGTGGCTCACTCCCCGAGGGTGGGTGGTCTCTAAGTGCAGCTGGTGGGCTTGTATGTGATGGTGGACGGAGTCTGGAGTTTAGCAGGGTGACTGAGGCCAAGCTGTTTCTCTCTGGAACTGTTCCTTAGTGTTACTGATGTTGTTGACAGCTGACCGGTCCTGTGCTAATCATTTTACATGGAGAAGCTCCATGTACAGCTTCTAGATTGTAATTCTCATCACAACCCCGTAAGGTAGCTCATATTATCACCTCCATCCATTTTACAGGTAAAGAAACTGAGGACCACAGAGCTCAAACCGATGTGCCTTAGGTCACACAGCTAGTGAGCAACTGAGCCAGGCCTTGAACCCAGGCAGTCTGGCTCCAGGACAAGCCCACACAATATCTGCACAGAAACAGGACCTCATGCGTTTTAGGGTTGCTGTGATTTTATCCTTATCTGCAGGGGCTTTTACCTCTGATTTCATTTGCCCTATGACCTGTATGGTAGGTTTTATTACCTTGGTTTTATCACACTTTCACCCTCCTCCAGGGCAGAATCAGCTTACAGATGAGGTAACAGGTTCAAAGGGGTTAAGCAACTTGTCCGGGGTCCCACAGCTGGTACGTGTGACAACCTGAATTCAAAGAAGTCTCCTGAATCTCACTGCAGAGGCTCCCATTCAAGAGGGACCTCAAGGTGTCACAGAATTCAGACATTCTGAACATCCTTACTTTATGAGTCCAGATTCAAATCAGTAATAACCCAGTGTTGGAGGAGCTGAAGAATTCTTCCATATATCTGACCAACCTTGTTCCAGACCTTGTCCTAGGATCCTGGGGGTTGCAGTGGTGGGGATGGAACCATAGAGATGAACAAGTCATAGATCTAGGAACTGGAATTTCAGCAATGCTTTGGAGTTTTCTGACAAGGTGCAGGCAGGCCACCTTTCTTGTACGACAGGGCTGGACAGGGCCAACCTGTGTTCCCATTCTGGCCATGTCACTCTCATGCTGTGTAACTTAGGACAAGGTTCTGCTCTCTCTGTACATTGGGTCACCAGGCAGGGATGAGCTGCCTGGTGTGGTGACTCCAGGTGGCTCCAGGAGGAAGGCAGGGGCCCTCTCAGATGAGCAGCCACATTCCTCCCTATGGCTTGTCCACAAAATAAAGGGATCTCACGGAGACAGTTCTGCACACCTGTCATACTGCCTAGGAGGGACCTGGATCATCACAGGGGCCATAGTCGTGAAGCCAACTGGCTCTGAGCATGGGCTGTGGGGTCCAAAGACCCAGGGTTAACTCCTGGCTCTGCCACCAGCCAGCTGTGTGACCCTGGCCAAGTTACTTAGCCTCACTGAGCCTCAATTGCCTCATTCATAAAATGGGGAACCTAGCACAGTGCCTAGCAGCTGCTCAATTACGCAGGCACAGTCACTGAAGCTGAGAATTATGAAGCTGATGAGGATAGAGGGTCCAGCATAGCAAGTGCCACCTACAAGCACCTACTATGTGCCAAGACAAGGAGACAAGAAGGGGACGTGATTTACTTCTGGGCACACAGCAAGAACATGGCAAAGCTGGACCTGAGCATTGGATGCATTGGCGCCTGCAGTGCCTGATGGCTCTGAGCCTGTAGCCAGCTCCCTGGCTGAGGTCTGGGGCTGTGCCCTAGAGGAGGAGCCCCTACGGCCACTCCTGCAGGCCTTTGGCTGGGGCAGCACCAGCAAATGTCTTCAGTCCGTCTGGCAGGTCTCACTTGCTTGGTCTGAGAACCTGCCCCACAGGCCTGAGCTCTGCAGGGAAAAGAAATAAAAATAGCCAGGTCTGAGAGGGCAGTGGCTGGGCCGTGGGCAGCAATGCGTGCCTTTCCCATGACTCCTGCTCTGCAGAGCAGTCCTTCCCTGAGCCGTCCTGTGTGCCAGGCCCTGGGCTGGGCGCCCGGGAAGCAGTCATGGCAGGCAAAGCTGCTCTCCAGAGCAGCCCATAGCTTGGTGAGTAGGACAGATGGTCCAGCACGGCACCTTGGGGTGGGGGCCCGAGAGGGCTAGCAGTGGAGCATGCAAGAGAGACCCTCACCCACCTGGAGGACCACTAGGTAAGC
>NW_012114522.1:3171746-3177399 GCF_000951035.1 Colobus angolensis palliatus | reverse complement strand
CAGCCCACTGAGAGAAGTGTAAGTACCTGGGTACATCCGGAGGCTGGGGTGCCTATAGGGGCAGGATGCAGGGTCAGGCTAGGAAAGCCGGGAGCCTGGGACTGCGGGGACAATGGGGAGCCAAGGGAGGTTATAAAACAGGGGGTCACGGTCTCTCCTTTTCAAGATCCATAGCCTTAATCCCATCAGCAAAGTCCCTTTAGCCAGATAAGGTAACATAGGCGCTGGTTCCAGGGATTAGGAGGTATACTTCTTTGGGGGGCATATTCTGCAGACCCTCTCTCTCTAATAAACTGCCCTGAATCCTCGTCCAAAGGCTTCTAGGGGCTCCAAACTAAGATACTCCCAACCTTAATTCTGGTCCCTGGGCTCCCCGTCATGGACCCCAGCTCCAGATCCCTGGCTCAGCCCCTCCAAAAATCTTGGCAGGTCATTCTCTAAACAGGCAGAGCTGGGTTCAAATCCTGCCTCTGCTGCTTACTTGATCTGTGACCTTGGGCACCTCACTGGTCTCCTTCAGAGCCTTGGTTTCCTCATCTGACAAAGGGGATAAGGGGCCCAAGAGATTACTAAGCAGGTTAAAGAGTCAATAAATGCCCCCAAGAGATTACTAAGCAGGTTAGAGAGTCAATAAGTGCCTGGCGCATAGTAGGCGCTCCAGAAACAAGAGCTGTTGTCAGTTACCAGGTAGTTCTAACCCTTCGTTTCCTTCCCCTGTGCAGAAAATAATCATCATAATTACACGCTCTGCTGTCACCCTGACCTACCAACCCTCCTAGGGGCAAAGAAGTTTGTTTTGTTTATTTGTTTCCTGGATGCAGAGAATCTGTTGATTTCTCCAAGCCTGGCACTGGCTGAAATTGTCCCAGCCTACACTGACGCTGCCTAGAAGGTGGCTGAAGTTTTGGGGTGGCACCGGAAAGGGCTCTTTTAAGGAGCCACCAGCACCTTCACCTCAAAATCAAGAACAATACCAGGCCCCGTGCCAGCCACAGGAGTAATTAGGCCAGATGGTTTCAAGGCAGAAATTCCAATAGTCCCTGAAATGCTATAAATCTAGCCACAGGCTGGAGGTGTGGTGACTTGACAGCAATTTCTCCCTAAGGCAAGGCCTCCGCGGCATCACAGCCAGCCTCCCCTCCATTTGACGGCAGAAATAAATGAAATGATGGATGGTGGTGGTTCTTTGCGTTGAATGAAATGGATTCCCTGTGAATGCTGTTTGATGTTCTTCTCGATCGTGTCAACTAGACAGACTGTGTTTTTCTAGCATTTGTTTTTCAAAAAAAAGATGTGCGAAATAGGAATTTTCACATAATTCCTGAACAGGTTTTGGTGGCGGTGGTGTTTGTTTTCCAAAAGCCAGGACAGGAACTGCAGAGCCTTCTAGTGCTTTCCTTCATCATCTCCCCAGGGCAGCCGGAACTCGCCCCTGGAGCGGCCAACTCTCCCCACTGGGAGCAGCAGAGACAGCCAGCAGCACAGGCTGGGGTTGTGGGCTGGCAGAATGCTCCCCCGTGAACTCACAAGCACACCTTAGGTGCTCTGGATACAAGAAGCCCAGTCATATGGACAGGATGTGGTTGGGCGGCCAGGCTTTGGAACCAGTGGCCTGAGTTGTTGTCCCAGCTCTGCCACTTTCTGGCTTTGTGACCTGAGGCAAGGTTGGTATTTCTCTCTGCTTCCAGAAGATGGGATAACAATGGCACCCACTTCATAAGGCAGTGACAGTTTGATGCATAAATACAGGTAGTCTGTAGAAGGTCCCCTGGCACACGGTGGGCACCCAGCAAATGCTAGTAATTTACCTCTGCTGATAAAGCCCCTTGTTAAGCAGATGACAGGCAAAGTGAATCACGTATACACCTGAGGACAGGAACACCATTTTGCAAGTGAGGAATAAGGCTTAATAAAAAAAGAACCAGGCCGGGAGTGGTGGCTCACACCTGCAATCCCAACAGTTTGGGAGGCTGAAGTGGGAGGATAACTTGAGCCCAGGAGTTGGAGACCAGCCTGGGCAACACAGTAAGACCCCATGTCGATAAAAAAATATAAAAATTAGCTGGGAGACCTGTAGTCCCAGCTACTCCCAGGCTGAGGCAGAAGAATCTCCTAAGCTCCAGGAGGTCCAGGCTGTGTGAGCTGGGATTGCACTACAGCACGCCAGCCTGGAGGACGAAAAAGACTCTGCCCCCACCACCAAAAAAAGAAAAGAAAAGAAGAAACGAACCGTAGCAACATTATGCCTAGAAGCCGACAGGTGGAGGCAACCGAAGTGTCCATTGATGGAAGAATGTATAAACAAAATGTGGTCTATCCTACAATGAAATATTACTCAGCTTTGAAAAGGAAGGAAAGTCTGACACATGTTGCCATGTGGATGATCTCTGAGGACCTGATACCAAGTGAAACAAGCCAGTCACAAAAGGACAAAGACTGCGTGATTATGCTTATATGAGGTCCTTAGGGGAGTCAAATTCATTGAAACAGAAAGTAGAACGGTGGTTGCCAGGGAGGGAGCGGGGAGGGGAATGGGGGGGGTGAATGTTTAACAGGAATAGAGTTTCAGTTATGCAAGATGAAAGTCCTGGAGATGGACGGTGGTGATGGTTGCACAACGATGTTAATGTCCTTGACACTGAACTGTACACTTAGAAATGGTTGAGATGGTAAATTTTATGTTATGTGTATTTCATCACAATTAACAATTTAAAGGAAATGAACCAACTTGGTTGGGTGCGGTGGCACATGCCAGTAATCCCAGCACTTTGGGAGGCCGAGGTGTGTGAATCACTTGAGTTCAGGAGTTCAAGATCAGCCTGTCCAACATGGTGAAACCCTGTCTCTGCTAAAAGTACAAAGATTAGCCGGGTGTGATGGTGCATGCCTGTAATCTCAGCTACTTGGGAGGCTGAGGCAGGAGAATTGCTTGAACCTGGGAAGCGGAGGTTGTAGTGAGCCAGGATCCAACAAAAAAGAAAAAGGAGAAGGAGAAGGAGGAGGAGGAGGAGGAGGAGGAGAAGAAGAAGAAAGGGAAGGGAAGAGAGGGGAGGGGAGGGGAGGGAAGGAACTGGCCTAGGTCCCTCTTCTGGGAGGTATGAAAAGCAGAATGTAGACCCAAGTTTGAGTGACTACCCAACATGAAAGCCCCTTGCCTTCTAGCTATTAGATGGGTAAAATTTAGCAGAAGCGGGTGGCTTCAGGAAAGAAAATACTTTACCAAGGGAAGACAAGAGGAGACAGAAAGAGATGAGAGATCAGTAGGCATGAAGCCAGGAGGATGGATATCAGGCTGCTTCCGCTGTGTGACTTTGGCACACCACTCACCCTCTCTGGGCTTTGGGTCTCCACTCTTGTATAAAGGTTAGGTTGCGAGGGCATCCAGAGCCTTTCAGCTCTAAGGTCTAGGGCTGGGTGGGATGGGATGCACAGGCATGCTGTGAGAGCTCCACTAGGCATGAGTACTCACCCCATCCCAGGATCCTTGGAGAGCCCACAGTTGGAGGGGAGGGACAAGTTACAGACAAGCACCAATTGGCAAGTGTTGGCTGAGCACCTACCATGTACCAAGCTCTGTCCTAGGCTTGGCTTCTGCTCTGAGGCTGACATCCTGCTGGGGAGGAAAGGCAATAGAGAGGTAAGCAAACAGAAATAGATCACACGGAGAAACAAAGATGGGTAAAGGGGTGCAGGTGCTCAGGGTGGGGCTGCAAGAGTTCCTGGTGGAGGAGAAGGCTGTACTCTGGTTGGTGGCCCCTGGAAGGCACCCTGGAAGAGGTGGCATCTGGACCAGGCTTTGAGCCTGGTTCCCCAAGTCTTTACTGAGCACAGGTGCTAGAGATGAGAATTCATGGGCCCATCGTTGTGGGGAAGACAGACATGGCAGCAAACACATCACAGCACAGCCCAGGGCTCGCCACCATGGAGTTTGCCTAAGCTACGGGGCAGGAGAGATGGGGACAGCGGAGCATCTCATGGGAGATTTTCCTGTTGAAAAGGACACATGAGCGGGACTTGAGAGGATGAATACATTTCTCAGAGCTGGGAAGTGTGCCCCAGGCTTGGGGAACAGCCGGTGTGAAGGCACGAGGGTGTGCGACTGAGGGCTTTGGGGTCCGCTGACAGGTTTGTATGCAGGTGGTTCTGCAGGTTTGTATGCAGGTGGCTCTGAATAAAGCAATTAGCTTCTCTGAAGGCAGGTTTCCTAATTTTCTCAACGAAGGAGAGTAATAATGCCACCTGGTGAGGGGTGTTACTTTTTGCGAGTACTTTTGAGTATTAAGTGGTGTAGGGCCTCTTGTTCCTCCCCAATTCTGCACTGCTGGATCACATGGCATCAAGAGGACAGAGATGCGGAGTGAAGTGAACTGCCTCCATTGTACTCTGGGTCTGCCCCCTCGCTGGACATTGGCTACCCACCGCTCTTATAGAGAATCCCCCTCTGGGACCTCAGTACTCCACAGGGAGCCCACCAGTCCCCAAACTCTAACTATCTCAACCCAATCCATCTAAAGCCCCCCCATCCTGAATGTCATATTTTGGGGGACCTTCCGTTTCTGAATTTGGTGTCCAAGGATGAATGAAATTCCTACCTAAGGCTAGGGACCTTGAGGGGGCTGCTGTGTTACAGAGACCCCAAATCCTGGTGGTGGCGAAGCTGCCTCTCATCAGGAGAGGTGGGGCAGGTAGACATTCCGGCCACCAAGGTCTCCCAGTCTGAACTGAAGGGGCCTCAGGGATCTGCCACCCAGTCCAACTTTTCCATGCAGGAAATGGAGACTCTGAGAAGCAATTCGCCTGCCTTTGACCTGGTGCTTGCTCTAAGCAGGCTCCATGCCAGGAGCTTTCCCTGAGGGGTCTTCTCCCAGTCACTTCTTCCTGGAAGATGCCAGCTTCCTGCCATTGCCATCAGACTATGAAATAATTATGGCATGTCAACATAAATATAATACCCATTTTAATAGCCATCATTTATATCTGTTTCCCCTATAAACCCTGTGGCATCATCAGCTGTTACTAGCAATCCTGAGTTTTAGGAACGACCCAAATAGGGCTGTAAATCTTCAGCACTGTCTGATCTTTATTTATTCATTCAATGTACATGAATTTTGAGCGCCTGCTGTGTGTGAGGTCCTGTGCTAGGAGCTGAGGAGGCAGCCGCGAACAAAGTAGACACAGCCCTGCCTGTCTTCCTGGAACTTACAGTTAGAAGGTGAGCAAAGCCATAGGTAAATACATATATGACACAGCATGTGTTGATCAGTGCTAAGAAGAAAAAAATCAGGTGGGCATAGTGGTGCATGCCAGCAATTCCAGCACCTTGGGAGGCCAAAGTGAGAACACTGCTTGAGGCCAGGAGTTCAAGACCAGCCTGGGCAACAGAGGGAGACCACACTCCCGGTGCCTCCGACCCCCTACCCTCTTCTCTAAAAGAATTTTTAAAAATTAGCTGGGTGTGGTGGCACACTTATAGTCCCAGCTGCTCTGGAGGCTGAGGCAGGAAGATCACTCGAACCCAGGACTACAAGGCTTCCGTGAGCTATGATTGCACCACTGCACTCCAATGCGGTGACAGAGTGAGACGCTGTCAAAGAAAAAGAGAGAGAGAGCATAAGAAAAAAAGCAAGAAGAAAGGAAGGAAGGAAGGAAGGAA
>NW_012114522.1:3166695-3171642 GCF_000951035.1 Colobus angolensis palliatus | reverse complement strand
GAGGGAGGGAGGGAAGGAATGAGTCAGGTGACACAGAGGGGTAGGTGTTGTGCTATTTTATTACCACAGAAGATTTTTAAGTATAGTGGGTTGAATGTTGGCCGCCAAAACATACGTCCATATATTGATTAAAAAAATCATTCCTGGCTGGGTGCAGTGGCTCACACCTATAAATAAATAATCATTTCCAATTCCTTCACATGCTAATTGTCCAGACGCAGGGTACTTCTGGGCAATGCAGAGGAAGCCTCGTGAACGGTTTGTGTGGTTATAATGATGACAGTAAGTCGGAAGCCAGGAGGGAGGTCGGGTCGGGGTCTGGCCTTCAAGCTCCATGGAGTGAAGCCTTCTTTGCTTGGGTAAATCCCAAAAGGGACAGGGATTCACCAAACATAGGAAGGGGCTTCGTATACTTACAGATGGATCAAAAGATGAGTGTTCACTGCTGGAGGGTGCGCCCACTGTGTGCATTTTAGAGAGATGCGAGCCAGCCCAGAGAGAGAAGTGACTTGTTCAAGGTTTCACTGTGCCACATGGCCGTGCTGGACTCAAACCCAGGTCTGTTTGAGCTCAGTATGACTGTAAGGTCATTTCTGAAACAAATTCACCACGTCAGTGCACTAGGGCTCTAGCTCAGGCAGCCAGGGAGAGGCTGAGGCTGTAAATACAGCGATGAGGGAAGGGGCACCTGGGTGGGAAGGCAGTGAGTCAGCCATGAACATGCTGGGGCCTGGGGAGGGTCCCAGCAGCGAGGCGGACAAGCCCAAGAGGCAGTTCTGGGCCTTGGAGAAAGGCCGGGGTAGGGGAGAGATATTAGGTGTCCCTTCCATCTTCATGTTACTTAACGGCTACTGGAGTGGAGGATACTGCCCTAGCGGCATGCAGAGCGATCAGAAAGGAGGGAATGGGAGGGACAGAGGAAGAGAAGGACCCGGAGATGGGCAGTCAGAGCTAAGTAGTGGGGGCTTCAAGGAGGGATGGTCACAGATGCTGGCATTTACTGAGTGTTTGCTGTGCGCCGGGTACCCTCTGTGTGGATTCACTTACCCCTTCACCACAACCCTCTGAGGCAGATACTGTTATTATTATGCCCACTTTACAGATGAGGAAACTGAGAGGCTAAGTAATTTACTCACGTCAGTGAGCTGATCAGCCAGCGTGCTTAATCGCCGGGCTCCCCTACTTCTGGGATAGAAGGTTGCTGATGACATTGTTGATTTTCCATGGAGTGGGTGGAGGGCTAGAAGTGAGGAACAAATTTGGAAGCAGGAGACAACCACACCTCTGATCTGGTTTGGCCCTGTGGGGACAGGCAAGCGGAAGAGGCGTTATTCCTCTGTCATTTCCTGCACTAGGAAGCCAAAGCCCTCAGAAGGTCGGGGGCTTGCTCAGCGTCACACCATGAGGCTATGCCAGAGGCTTGAACTCAACTCTTTCGGCCTGGAATGATATTACTACGCCTAAGAGGAATGGAAAGCCACTGAGAGGAGAGGCTGCCAGGATGCAGGTGCAGGCCTGGGGTGGTCAAGAGAGAAGGCCATGACGTGGGCCACCCTGACTAACAGCATCTAAGCTGAGATGCCCAGTTAGTATCCCAAGTGAGGGTCTCGGTCCCATGGGGAGGCCGTGGAGAGATTATCTGGTTGTGGTTTTATCTTGGCCTCATTCATTTAAAAGTCGTCTCATGATGGAGTTTAATGATACTGTGTGGCCCAGTAGCAAGCACAGGGCTAAAATGAAATCCTGGTGCTGCCTTTTAGTAGCAGTGTGGCCTGGGCAAGCCATCTAAAATCTCCAGAGAGGCCTTGGCTTCTGTGGCTGCAAAATGGGGATCATCTCTTCCTTGCCTGGTATTGTGGGAGTTCAGGACAATGTGAACAAAGCACTTGGCAAGCACCTGGGGGTCCGTAAACAGGAGCTGGCATTGTTCGTGTCAGGTGACAAGTGAGGGTTTGTACATCTTTTATCAAAGTGTAGCTTCATTGAAATTTTGTTTCTAAATCTCTCTCTCTCTCACACACAGGCACAGAACAAAGGAGATATCTGAAATCTTCCTGCCCAAGTCCCTTGTTGTGCAGATGCGGAAACTGAGGCCCAGAGAGGGAGATTATGTGCCCAAGACCACAGAGTCAAAGAGGCCTGGCCCCTGCCTGCCGTCAGTCCGTGTGCCACACGACATCACAAAGAGTTCTGAACCCAGCCTCATCCCTGCTGTTCACTAAGCATGCACATTACACAATCACTGCCCCAGATGGCAGTTGCCAGAATCCTCGCTGGCATCGAACATCCAAGTCAGAGGGCACTCAGAGTCGTCAGCTTTCTCCAGCATTGCCTCACCTGGCTGTAGGGGCTACAAAGCTGTGGCAGGTGCTCCTGAGACTGGAGAAATGAAATGAATGATCTCAGACATACACAGGAGACAATGATTTCTTCTTAGAAAATGCTGAAGGGGAAGTCTACCGCCTCCACATCAACCCTGCCTTAACGCAGGAGTCCTCTGGCCTCATTTCCATACCCAAGGGATCTTAGCCCACAAGAGGGAGAAAGCTAGTGTTCTCCTGTGTTTAAGTTGGCTGATCTCTACCCGGGAGCTTTAAGGAAGGTCGTGGGCAGTGTGGCACACTATGGGGGTAAGGGGCTCATGCAGAAGAGGCCTGTTCCTGATTGCTCAAGGGAAGGTGGGATTGTTTTCTCCCTGATGTCCACTCTGACTATATCACAGATGATAGTTCAGTCCTACACCTACAAACTGGCAGGCCCCGTGCTGGGCTCTGGGCATATGAAAATAAGCACCACAGGCAAGATGCCTGCTCTTGTAAGATACAGGTCTTGAGTGAGGAGGCTGAGATGAATGAGGACACATACAAACAAGATCATCTCAGATACTGATAAGAGCTGTGAATAAAGAAACAAAACAGAGCAGCGACATCATGACTAGAAAGGTTGGCTACTCCAAATTGGGCATCTAGATGTCTCTGGGCAGGTAACATTGTATCTGGGCCCTTAACATGAAGGAACAAGCTACGCGCTCTGGGGAGGGAGTTCCTCAAAGAAATCAGCAGATGCAAAGGCCTTAAGGCTGGAGTCAGCTGAGACTCCTAGGATTTTTATCAAAATAATTTGGAGGACGGGGGCTATTTCGTTAAGAAAACAAAGTAAACCAGACACTTTCTTTCCCTAATCTGTCATCTTTCCCCACCAGCTCCAAATCCTATTAATACAAGATAATTCCTACTTAAACACCTCTTCTTCCAAGAAGCCTTTAGGTTCTACTAGTTCATGGTAGAACTAGTATAAAAACTGGTCTGTGGCAAAATAAAAAAAGGTCAATAAAATGTGTGTGTTTTTGGCACACTATACAGGTGCCAGCTGTGTTTCCTTTCTTCAGAGACTGAGACATACCATTATTACTTTTCAAAAAATTTTGCTGTTAATACTCTTTTGTAAAATATGATGTAGATGACATGTCACCGATGTGGCAAAAATCAAAAGTTGACCATCCTTTACAAATCCCCCATACTCTGGTCTGTGAAATCCTGGAGCCTGGGGGCATCTGTGAACTAGGCTCTGAAGCTCTGCTACTCTTCCCTCCTTTACTCCCAAGTGGCCCTGGATTTCCCATACCCTTTCCATTCTCTTCCCTGTTTTTAGAGTTTGAGTTCCAGGGGCACTGGGACTGTGCGTTCCTGGCACTAAGCCAGGTCCACAGCAAGCACTCAGAAGACATTGACTGACTGAACGTGTGATTTATGATGATATACATTCACCTGAGAGAATGCTCAGAGAATCCAATTAGGAGCAAACTGGTGAAGGGAGACCATAGGGTAAAGGAAACGAAACCCCATATGTCAGAGCCAGGAGCCTGGGTTCACATTCTGTCTCCTGCAAGAGGTGGTTTAGCAGGGTCAGAAGGCCCTGTCCAATCAGCAGCAGCCAGGCTTGGGTGAAATCACTTTCTTTGAGCCTCAGCTTCCTCACCAGTTAAATGGGGATGACAAAGCTTTGTCCCACGATTTTTGTAAAAAACAAAAAGATATGTTTGCAGAAAAACACTCTGTAGATAGTATGTGAGCGACAGTTCCTCGGTTTGTCCTTCCATGGATGCATGGAGCATCCAGCCAACTCAGCAGATGACCTCCTTCCAGTGTTTCAGCATCTGCTTCTCCCACAAGCCCGTGAGCTGGTGCAGGAAATTCTCCTACAGGTTCTGAACAGAAAAGCACAGTGCCTGGCACCTAGTGGGTGCTACATAAATGAACAATGAGCCCAGGTAAGTCACTCCTCCCACTGGACCTGTTTCCTCTAAGTAATCTCCCTTCCGTTTCCAGGTCCATGATACTTATCTGCTTTTTTAGAACAGGCCTAGGAGTCACATTTAGGGAAGGTAGGTGGGTGTGAAGACACTTTGATTAAAAGGTTAATGCACATTTTTGGTTTCCACTTCCGAATCTTCCAGAATTTATTTTTGCTTACTTAATAAGAGCCATGTCACATTTCTTTAGCTTGTGTTCTGGGTTCCTTAACAACAACAACAAAAAATTAAAGTCTTTATTTTAAACCGCCTACTCCAAGCCATCCCAGGACACGGCGAGGAGGGGGCGCGGACAGGTGGCGCGCGTGCCCGGGAAGGAGGGGGCTGCACCGGGCCGCGGGCGGGGCCGTGCACTCCGAGCCCCACTTCCCCAGCGCGGGCTGGGGGCGGGGCGCGGCGGCGGAGTTTGGGGGCTTCTGCCGAGGGCAGTCCCACGTGCCCCTCTGCGGGAGGCGTCTCCTCTCCGACGCCCAGCACACGGGTGGGCTCCCGCTTCCTGCCTGCCCTCTCTACTGCCTGCCCTCTCACCTCCCAGCGGCTTCCGCCGCCCCCGCCAGGCTGCATGGCGCATCCCGGGCCCTAGACCCCCACCCACCAGGCACCAGCCCCGGCGTGTCCCCCGAAGTCTTCAGCCC
>NW_012114522.1:3159690-3162430 GCF_000951035.1 Colobus angolensis palliatus | reverse complement strand
TGTTAGCCAGGATGGTTTCGATCTCCTGACCTCGTGATCCACCCATCTCGGCCTCCCAAAGTGCTGAGATTACAGGCTTGAGCCACTGCGCCCGGCCGTTTGTTTATTTTTGAGACAGGATCTTGCTCTGTCACCCAGGCTTGGAGTGCAGTGGTGTGATCACGGCTCACTGTAGCCTCAACCTCCCAGGCTCAAGTGATCCTCACACCCCAGCCTCCTGAGCAGCTGGGACCACAGGCGTGTACCACCATGCTCAGCTGATTAAACCAATTTTTTTTAAATAGAAATGGGGATCTCCCTGTGTTGCCCAGGCTGATCTCGAACTCCTGGGCTCAAGCAATCCTCCCACCTCAACCTCCCAAAGTGCTGGAATTACAAGCATGAGCCACCGCACAAGACCCAGATGAAGTATTTTTAATAAACATCAGTACCAACAACAACATTAGAAAATGTAGTTTTACTATGTTGAATGTAGTTACTATTTAGAATATTTCTTTACAGTATTTTTGGCCTTTCACATAATCACATAATAAGTGGTATTTTATACAAAGTAAAAACTGTCATCTTTCCCATCTGTATCTAAACTTGTAGGGTCTAATGAAATAGATTCAGCACCTGCATTGCTGACTGTAAATCACCGGCCCGTTTTTTGGGTAGAGGGAACCAGAGCACAAGGTTCAAAATATTCCTTATATTGGCCAGGCACAGTGGCTCACGCCTGTAATTCCAGCACTTTGGGAGGCCGAGGTGGGCAGATCATGAGGTCAAGAGATTGAGACCATCCTGGCCAACATGGTGAAACTCCATCTCTACTAAAAATACAAAAATTATCTGGGCGTGGTGGAGCACGCTTATAGTCCCAGCTACTTGGGAGGCTGAGGCAGGAGAATCTCTTGAACCCGGGAAGTAGAGGTTGCAGTGAGCCAAGATCGTGCTCCAGCCTGGCAACAGAGCAAGACTCTCTTTAAAAAAAAAAAAAAAAGTTCCTTATATTTGAAGTATAATTTAATTCCCAAGAGATTACATGTTTTTTCTTTAAAAGTTTTTTTTTTTTTTTTTGGAGATTTATTATATGCATCAAAAGCAATTGTGTTTGAGGGGGCTTCTTAAAAGAATATTAGAACTGGATTTGAAAGACTCAGGTTTGTTCTTGGCCGTGGACACATTTGTTAAATCTCTCTTGGAAGTCAGTTTTTATTTGTGAACTGAGAATAGTTACTCCTTTTGCTTTGTAGTACATTTAAAGTGGCTATGCTTTGTGTACTGCACATCCTTACACAGATATAAGGTAACAAGGTATTTTGCTTTATAGCATTTTTGTCCTGCTTGTTACCCAGCCTGGAAACCTTTAGAGATTTTCTTTCTTGACCAGATTTTTACCAGGTTTGCTTCCACAAGTCTTTTCCATCAGTCTTTCTCTTGACTCTTTTCTTTCCTGTTTCCTCTGCCCCTACCCTCCCTGAAGCTCTTACTCCTTTTGAAGACAGTTACTGTAGTCCTCCAACTGGCCTCTCTTTTTTCTGGTCTCTCTTCCTCTCCTATTGCCAGAATTATTTAATATGCAAATCAAATCATATCATGGCTCCTCTCCCAAATATACACCAGAGGTTCTCAACATTTTCCCCTGTTCCATCACACCTGAGGGATATGGCAGTTTTGTTGATAAGGTTATATATGGGCTTTCTCCTCCAAAGATTTTTACCTTGTAAGTGCTACCACCCTCCTCCCCTGGTTGAGAATTAATGTTAAAGAGTTAGGAAATACTCTAAGATCTTTGCTGTCTGGCCTAATTCTTACTTTTAGCTTAATCTTTTATTGGATCTCTTTTTAGTTTTTGTTTTTTTGAGACAGGGTCTTGCTCTGTCACTCATGCTGGAGTGCAGTGGTGCCCTCTTGGCTCACTGCAACTTCCATCGCCCTTCCTCCTCCTGCCTTGGCCTCCTTAGTAGCTGGGACTACAGGCATGTAACACCATGTCTGGCTAATGTTTGTATTTTTTGTAGAGATGGGGTTTTGCTCTGTTGCCTAGACTGGCCTCGAACTCCTGGCCTCAAGCAGTCTGCCCGCCTTGGCCTCCCAACGTACTGGGATTATAGGCATGAACCACCACGCCCAGCCTGCATCTCTTCTTGTCACCTTATATTTCAACACAAGACCTCTGGCCACTTCCATTATTGGCAGACTACTCTGAAATATCCTTTCCACCTTTCTCTCTCTTTCTGAATCTTGGAGTCTTGGCTTAAATACTGCTAACTCTACTTCTGTAATCTGATTTTCAGAATTAACTCATTATTTTTCTCTCACACAGTGCTAGCCTGATACCTCTACTTATCTATTTTTTTCTTATAACTTTCTTGTTTATATACATGAAGGTTTTTCCTGGTTTATAAGCTCCTTGAGAGATATAGAGGAAAATCTTAATCATTGCTAATTTCCTCTACTGTGCAACGTAGTCTTTTACATAGTACTCATTTGTTAAAATGTTTGACTGAATTAACTCAGAATTTACAGTCTCTGATTTCAGGAGGAGGAGGATAGAGTTGGAATAACTTCGTATGAGAACTTCGTGAATCCACGTGACATACTCAGAACAGGGCCCAGCATATAGTAAGTGCTCAGTAAGTGGCAGCTTTTAGCTATTAATTTGTTTTTTTTTGGAGACGGAGTCTCGCTCTGTCGCCCAGGCTGGAGTGCAGTGGCTGGATCTTAGCTCACTGCAAGCTCCGCCTCCTGGGTTTAC
>NW_012114522.1:3158525-3159640 GCF_000951035.1 Colobus angolensis palliatus | reverse complement strand
GGTTTGGCGAAGGTTACAGCTGAAGCTAGGAGTGACAGGCCCACAGTCACCCGTGCGCCGCCCGGCAGACCCCGGCGCAAGGGGCGCCCCGAGTTGCTGCGGGGCTTGATCCGCCTCCTTTCCAACAATACGCGTCTCCAGCCGGCATTTCCAGAGCTCTGCTTCTTCCCGCTGGAGAAACCAGTGTGTGTCGTGTTGGAATGCTTCGTGTTGCCCTAGAATTCAGGTTGCATCTTGTGGTGCGCAGATGACAGGACCTGCCGAACTCTTGGTACAGACCCCTAAATCATGGCAGAACTGTCTTGATTTCTTTTTTGCCACCTTTCTGTTTTTGTCTTCTGTAGGCAAGCCATGAAGACTTAACGCAGTTAAAAACAGGAGGGAGATTCAGCAGAGAGGAGGCATGTGAAATTCTTTGGAAAAAAACACATAAATGTGGTTCTTGCTAATAATTACCTGGGTTGGATACTTCGACTTATTGCCCAAGTTCCTAAGAAGGGGTTTTACATTTCTGGGTCTTGTTTTAAAAACTCTTAGAAAGCTTGTGAGGGAGTAGGGACAAGTAGTTTTGATAATAGGCGATGCTGTGGATAAAACTGTACGGTAAAATGCCCAAGCTAGATTCTTCCTGTGCAAAATAAGACCCGTTCCAGAACACTTTGACCATTTCATGGACTTAGAATTTAAAGGCGGGGGAGGAGAGGGGGGAAATCTGTCACTGCATCCTCAAGGTCAAATATTCTCCCATCAGTTATTTCGGATTGAACCATTCTTAAATAGGTCTCAGAATCTCTATGTCGCTGCCTTATGATGGATCCTGTTTCCTAGATTGTGCCTTTGCATACCTATAGAAGCTCCTTTCAATTAATACATCTTATAACTCAGATTCAATTGCTGTACTTGCCAAATAATGCATTTTTAATCAAGAAGTAGTTTACGGCTTCCATTTTGGGTATAATGGTTTTTATGTAAGCCCGTTACATCAGTGATATGCCAGTTTTTAAACATTGAAGGGAAGGGAGAATATTACTTAGGTCCATGGGAAGTAGAATTCAAAGTGCAGGTGCTTTTTTGTTTGCTTTAGAGAAAAAGTATAGTTCTTTAACGACGTTAAC
>NW_012114522.1:3151060-3152735 GCF_000951035.1 Colobus angolensis palliatus | reverse complement strand
AGGATGGTCTTGATCTCCTGACCTCGTGATCCACCCGTCTCGGCCTCCCAAAGTGCTGGGATTACAGGCTTGAGCCACCGCGCCCGGCCTTAGCTATTAATTTGAACAGGTAGAGAGAACACTAGTGGTTGGATACATTGGTTGATTGTATATGCTAGTTTGTTATGACAATGTCCACATACTTATTTCTGGTGTGTGTGTACATAAAAAAAAAAATCTCATTTTCTTTCTTTCTTTCTTTTTTTAATTTTTGTTTTGAGACAGAATCTCGGTCTGTCGCCCAGGCTGGAGTGCAGTGGTGCAATCTTGGCTCACTGCAAGCTCCGCCTCCCGGATTCACGCCATTCTCCAGCCTCAGCCTCCCGAGTAGCTGGGACTACAGGCGCTTGCCACCACGCCTGGCTAACTTTTTGTATTTTTAGTAGAGACAGGGTTTCACCATGTTAGCCAGGATGGTTTCGATCTCCTGACCTCGTGATCCGCCTGCCTCAGCCTCCCAAAGTGCTGGGATTACAGGTGTGAGCCACCGCACCCGGCCGATTAGATGAATTTTTAACACTTCCAGTGATAATATAGGGTAATATAACCAGCCTACTCTCTGCTTTATTGTACGGTAGCACTCTTCAAAAGAAATTAGATTGTTCTTGTTCTTTATTTTTCATTGTGTGGAAAAGTACTGAGCCTGGGCTTTGTCCTTGTTTTTGTAGCATTTGACTTGGCAGTTAATGGCTTGTGAGCTAGTTTCCTCATCTGTAAAATGGGAAGATTGATGACACCTGTTTCACAGAATGGTTGGGATGATCACGGGAGGGAAGACATGAAATTTCGTCAACATTCCAACCCTTTTAAAATACTCCACTAGTGTAATTGTTAAAACCTCAGATTGCTTGCTTGGCTTGAAGCTTTTAACTTTGTCTTCAGGCTCCTCCCCACCCCTTCCTATCCATGCTTTGCCTGACTGCCAGAGTCATCTTTCCTGAGCTCAGATCTTGTCAGCCTCTGGCTCAGCAAGCTTCTAAGACTGCCTGTGGTTTGGACCTTAGAATTCAGAGATACCAGCATCACAATGCAGGCCTCTCGCAGTCTGGCCACCAGTCATCTCTGTACTTTATCTTGTCCTCTTTGTCCCCTTTCCACACTGTCCAGTGTGAAACCAAGACTGCTCTTGGTTCTCTGAACATGCCAAGGTATTTCAGACCTTCTTTGCTTATATTCTTTTCTCTTATTGGAATGTCCTGTCTCACTCCCACTCCCTCCAGTCCTTAAAAGTTCGTATCAAATATTCTGT
The DNA here is from genome assembly GCF_000951035.1 of Colobus angolensis palliatus. Taxonomy (NCBI): domain Eukaryota; kingdom Metazoa; phylum Chordata; class Mammalia; order Primates; family Cercopithecidae; genus Colobus; species Colobus angolensis. The sequence goes on along the minus strand of NW_012114522.1, from coordinate 3,151,447 downwards.
TCTCTCTGGAGTCCTTTGGAAGTCGTATTACAATGAATGATGCCTTTCTGCAATCATAGTTCTCTATTCTTCCTTCATTATTATCTGTATCATGTTGTATTATAAATTGGTCATGGTAAACTCTGGCTGTGGTGTCTGTCTCATCATTTTGCCTCCAACACCTTGCTCAGGCGTTTAAACATAAATGCTTAATGTTAAACGTGTTTAAATGTTTGCTAAATAAAGTTAAAGTCTGTAATCAATCTTAAAGAGTATGTTAATATTATAGAGTATATTTATTTTTATTTTTTCTGACCCTGGCTTAAGTCTCCACATGCAGTTTTTTATTTGTTTTTTTATTTTTTATTTTTTATTTATTTATTTTTTTGAGACGGAGTCTCGCTCTGT
>NW_012114522.1:3138060-3146815 GCF_000951035.1 Colobus angolensis palliatus | reverse complement strand
CTTCCATGTTGCTAGGCTTTCTCCATATCTGCCTCTTCCTCAATGTTGCCCCTGGTTGAATAGGGAGAAGATAAGGAAAACCAGCTGTAATTATTTCAAAATTGTTTGCCCAGTTTGGAGATTTTTTGAAGCCCTTCCTTTTTTATTTAAATTTTTTTTTTTAATTAAAAAAGGTTTTTTTTTTTTTTTTTTGAGACAGAATCTGACTCTGTCACCCGGGCTGGAGTGCAGTGGCGCGATCACAGCTCACTACAGCCAGGACCTCCTGGGCTCAAGTGGTCCTCCGGCCTCAGCTGGGACTGCACGCTCATGCCACCACTCCTGGCTAATTTTTCTTCTTCTTTTGTAGAGACAGGGTTTTGCCATGTTGCCCAGGCTGATCTCAAACTCGTGGCCTCAAGCAATCCTCCCGCCTTGGCCTCTCAAAGTGCTGGAACTGTGGGTATGAGCCACCATGCCCAGGCAAGCCTTTTATTTTCTTAGATGTCTGATTAGTATATTGCTCCTTGCTAGCATTTTCCCTGAATATTTTAATGGAGAGAAAGTTGAAATAGTTGGTTGTTTTCCTTGCCACTGCTTTCTTTGGTTACCATCATAGATAATTGAGTCCTGATTGTATTTTTCTTCATCTTTTGCCAGTACCATCTGAAGGAGTTTCTTGTTTTTATATACTTTTTTTTTTTTTTTTTTTTTGAGGCAGTCTTGCTCTGTCGCCCAGGCTGGAGGCACAATCTTGGCTCACTGCAACCTCCACCTCCTGGGTTCAAGCGATTCTCCTGTCTCAGCCTCCTGAGTACCTGGGACTACAGGTGTGTGCCACCATGCCTGGATAATCTTTTGTATTTTTAGTAGAGATGGGTTTTTGCCATGTTGCCCAGGCTGGTCTCAAACTCCTGAGCTCAGGCGGTCTGCCTGCCTTGGCCTCCCAAAGTGTTGGATTACAGGCGTAAGCCACCGTGCCTGGCCTGTTTTTATATACTTTAAAGTTTAAATTAAATTTGTTAAAGTATATTTTGTATGATTTGCCAAAACATTGGAATATAAATAGCTGTTATAAAGCCTTTTTTTTTTTTTTTTTTCCAAGACAGGGTCTCATTCTGTCACCCAGACCAGAGTGCAGTGGCACATTTATGGCTCACTGTAGCCTTGGCCTCCCAGACTCAATTGATCCTCTCACCTCAGCTTCCCGAGTAACTGAGACTACAGTTGTGCGCCACCACACCCAGCTAGTTTTTAAATTTTTTGTAGAGATGGGGTTTTACCACGTTACCCAGGCTGTTCTGAAACTCCTGAACTCAAGCAATGCTCCTGCCTCCGCCTCCCAAAATGCTGAGATGACAGGCGTAAACCACTATGCCTGGACTCAAGTCAATTTTTTAACATGAACATTAAGTCTCTTTCTTCATCTCCCTTCCCTTCCTGTACTCATCTTCCCTTGAAGACCACAGATAAATTGTAAATGGAATCATGGTAGAGAGTGTTTTTATGTCATTATTTAAACAAACACTGACCTTTGCATCTTGGAATGCTGTCCATATCAGATGTACAGATTGATATGTGTCCCCACCCAAATCTCATCTTGAATTCCCACATGTTGTGGGAGGGACCCAGTGGGAAGTGACTGAATCATGGGGGCAAGTCTTTCCCATGCTGTTCTCATGATAGTGAATAAGTCTCACGAGATTTGATGATTTTAAAAAGGGGAGTTTCCCTGCATAAACTCTCCTCTTTTGACTGTCACCGTCCATGTAAGATGTGACTTTGCTCCTCCTTGCCTTCCGCCATGATTGTGAGGCCTCCCTAGCCATGTGGAACTGTAAGTCCATTAATCCTCTCTCCTTTCTAAATTACCCAGTCTTGGGTATGTCTTTATCAGCAGTGTGAAAACAGACTAGTACACAGATCTACTTCAGGTACAGATTTGCTTTACCATGTTCTTTTTTTAATGTGCCTAGTATTACCTTGTGTGAAGGTGCCTGAATTTATTTAATTAGTTGATATGAAGAGTTTCCAGGTTTTTGTTGTTTGTAACACAGTGCTACCATAAACTTTTTTGTACATATGTCATAGTGAACTTTCATGAGTAACCACCTTATCCTCAGCAGCCTTAAAAAAATTGACCAACAAGTTTCTAACTACTCTGAATAATCATTTGTCATGTTAAAAATTTTCTTGGTGGCTATATTGGTTTTACTACTTTCATTAAGGCTGGATATTTTGTTCTCTGAAGTAGTCCTGTGATATAATTTCATACAAATAAGGAAGCCCAGATTTTTTATATTGCACATAGAATATTAGGTTCATAAAGTTTCTAAAGGCACAGGGTTGGCTTTATGAGCCTGTAGTTGTATCATACGGGGCCCTTGCTTGGTTCCATGATCTGCTGTTGTAGTTGTAGTCTTGATATTCTTCGTTTTTTGTTTTTGTTTTTGAGACGGAGTCTTGCTCTGTCACCCGGGCTGTAGTGCGATGGCACAATCTCGACTCACAGCAAGCTCCACTTCCCGGGTTCATGCCATTCTCCTGCCTCAGCCTCCTAAGTAGCTGGGACCACAGGTGCCTGCCACCACACCAGGCTAATGTTTTTGCATTTTTAGTAGAGACGGGGTTTCACTGTGTTAGCCAGAATGGTTTCGATCTCCTGACCTTATGATCCGCCTGCCTCAGCCTCCCAAAGTGCTGGGATTACAGGTGTGAGCCACCGCGCCTGGCTGTTCTTAGTTATTGTTGAACTCAGAACCCACATTATTGTTCTGCATTGGGTCCCACAAATTTTGTAGCCAGTCCTGTAAAGACTTCATAAAAACGCGTAGTAAGAACCCCTCATCCTCTCACCTCCTACTGTGAGTGACTACCATTAACATTACCTGATGTTAACTAATTAACTAATTACCATTAGTTTATCCACTTGGAGACTTTTTAGAATGTGTGCATAAACAGCATTGCATATTATGCTTGAGCCATTAAGAAAAAGAAAAAACTATTTTAAATTCACACAGAGTCAGTGTGTATTTTCCTGAAACACTCCATAATGGATCAAGAATACTACAGACTTTCAGAAAATAGAGGCTCTAAAAAACTTAGCCTTAAGAAGTTGGTACTGAACTGTAGTTTTGGATTTTGGTTTGTTTTTGAAAAAGTATGCTTAACTTGAAGCTTTAGCGAAACAGCCTAAGTTTCAGTGTTAAGATAGCTATCTCTGAGATTTCACCTTCTAAAATGAAGTAAAACTTTAAGCTGGTCATAGGTGAGTCAGGAATGAAAATAAAGTTTATTCATCAGTCAGGTTCAATTGAATAAGGGATTCGCTAGGATTATTTGGTGCTGTCTTAAAAAGTGGTTAGAATTCTTGGTGAAGTAAAAGGGCTAAGGATTCTTAGAAGTAGCTGCAGAAAATGGGTAAGAGGAGAGTGAGCTAACACTAGTTAACAGTTCTAATCTGTTAGGGCATAGTGTTAGGGACCTTAGATAAACCATTTCATTTAAGCCTCCTAACAGCTCTGAGGGAGATGGGATGATTGTCATTTTACAAATGAGGAATCTACAACTCAGAGAGATCCCAAAAACCTTCCCTGTGGTCACAGGTAATATATGGCAGAGCAGGAGCCCAGACTTCCATCCTTCCAACTTAAAGTTCATATTCTTTCCACTGCCCTACTCTACCTAGAGATTTATTCATTCACAAAATATTGGTTGACTGCCTACAGTAGGCTAAGGTACAGATGCCAGGATGGATTAGACATCCAGGAGGTTTACTGGGGAATAAGGGTAAGGCGAGAGGAAGCAGGAGTAGTATGTAGTAAAAGCCTTTTGACTTCCACTGGGTCTGATTCCTGTGAAAGGAGAGAGGAGAAGAATAGTGCATAGGAACAGCCTCAGATCACTGTACAGTTCTGAGAAAGTCTCGACCAAGCTGATAGGAAATTCTCATGCTGAAGCCATGCATCCTTCTCCAGGCAGAAAGGCCTGAGTCTGTTATCCCTTTTGGATTAAACCATTAGTTGGGGGCAGCCTGATGGAAGCATGGCTTGGTGTCAGTGCTGTTGCGACTCTGAACATGTAGCAACTTGAGGCTGTCAGCTTGATTTCCTGTAGCAGCTTCTCTTGAAGGGTGATCTGAGCAGGGCACCCTCATAGTAGCTGCACACGGTCCTGTCCTGGTGTGTTTGGGTAGAAAGACTGATAATACAAATAAGCAAGTAGATGCATATATGAAGTGAAAAATTAGTGCCAAGGGGAAAAACAGAGCAGAAGATGGGGTGTTGCATTGTATGTGGTGGACAAGGAACGCCTCTGTTGACTCTTGAGCATAGACCTGAAAAGTAAGAAAGAAAGATGTGGAGACACCTGAGGAGCAGAGCATTTCAAGGGGTAGGGGAGAGCAAGTGAAAGACCTTGGTTCTGCATCCATGATGAAGGTACGCCTAAGAGGGTTTGCTGATGGATGAGATGTGGGATGTGAGAGGAGAAGCCATCGTAGTGTGGAGTTGCCCTTTACTGACATGAGGAAGGTCATGGCAAGGGTAATGGTGGTGAGAAATCCGGGTTGTGTTGTTTGACTTTAGACAAGTTATAAGTTTGAGGTGCCAGTTAGATACCTCCTTGTCTAGTAGCTTAGTAGCATTAGAATTCTGGAATTAAGGAGAAAGAAGCAGGGTAGAGGGAAAGGGTGGCTCAGTGTCTGCATAGGTAGTATTTATAATCATGGGACTAGAAGAGGTAAGCCAGGATTGTGCTGTTAAATAAGGCAGACACAAGCCACATGTGGCTTTTGAACTTTGCATGTGGCTAATCTGAATTGAGATGTGCTGTGTCAAATACACACCAGATGCCAAAGACAGTGTGAGAAATTACAGTGTAAAATATATCATTAATAATTTTTACCTTCATTATATTTGGAGTGATATTATTTTGGAAATATTGGGTTAAATCAAACATATTATTAAAGTTAATTTCACCTGTTTCCTTTTTAATATAGCTACTAGAAAATATATGTATTTATTTTTGAGCTAGGGCATCACTCTGTCACCTAGGCTGGAGTTTGATGGTACATTCACAGCTTCTTGCAGCCTTGGTCTCCCAGGCTCAAGTAGTCCTCTCACTTCCGCCTCCTGAGTAGCTGGGACTATAGGCATGCGCCACTACATCCAGCTAATTTACTTTTTTTGTTGAGACTGGGTCTCACTATGTTGCCCAGGCTGAGCTCGTACTGCTGGTCTCATGCAATCTGCCTGCCTTGGCCTCCCCAGGTGCTGGGATTACAGGAATGAACCATTGCACTTGGCCTAGAAAATTTTAATTACATACATGACTGGCATTATTTTGCTGTTGGAGGCACTGGTGGAGGAAGTGAATAGAAATAGAGAAGTCCAAGGACAGAGCCTGGAAAGCTGGGAGGAGGAGGAGCAGCCAGCAGAGGAGCCAGAGAGGGTGTGCACTAGGCGAGGAGAGGATGATGAGAGGTGCGGTTTGTGTGTAAGTGAGCTGCACTAAAATTTCTGTACAACTTGTGTAAAAGGAAGGAAAGGATCAGAAACTAGGTCTACTTAATATGTAGTATGTGGAATTGGTTATTCGTAGAAGTGAACAAGTCCTGGAGATGGTCTGTAGGATCAGGATAGGGTCGGGATCCTTCCCTATATTGTGTTTTGTTTTGTTTTGTTTGTTTGTTTGTTTGTTTTTTTAGAGACAGAGTCTTAACTCTGTCATCCAGGTTGGAGTGCAGTGGCACAATCTCAGCTCACTGCAGCCTCTGCCTCCTGGGTTCAAGCGATTCTTATGTCTCAGCCTCCCAAGTCACTGGGACTACAGGCGTGTGCCACCACCCCTGGCTAATTTTTGTATTTTTAATAGAGACAGCATTTTGCCATGTTGGTCAGGCTGGCTTCAAACTCCTGACCTCAGGTAATCTGCCTGCCTTGGCCTCCCAAAGTGCTGGGATTGCAGGCGTGAACCACTGCACCTGACCATACTTTTCTTTTTTAAGTGATTTTCATGCCACTTGTTTAAAGAAAGCTCTAACATAGCCTAACTGAGGAATCAATCATGATAGTAGAAAAGAAAGCACACATTTATAAGATTTGACACAGTTAGTGCAAGAAGGTGACTCTTACGGCCAAACTTTAAAACTTTGGTCACAAGGTTTTCTTTCATCTTGTAATCTTCACTTAGTAATAACTACCATAAGAATAGCTTACCTGCCTTTTGCCATTTCTGTGCTCATAGGGTTTCTTTGAGAATGTTCAAGTAGGCTCCTTGAGTGGACTTAGCTACCACGATAGGAGGGCTTTGTTTCCATTCTTAGTTTTCTGGTTTATGTGTTGATCACGTGGTTACGTTAGTCAGCATCCTTTGGCACTGCCTTCTGTCCTGATCATCTCATAGAGTACAGGAACAGACTTAGGGACATTTACTGACAACGGTCAGATGGTGAGCCTTCCTCATGCAGCACGGCGGCTTCTTTTTAATATGTTGGTAACTATATCCGTGTAGTATCAGGCAGATTTTTTTTTCTTTAGACATTATACTTTTTTCCTCTGTATTTTATTACTTCATTTCCCAAAAAACACACTTGCACATTTAAGAGCAGTGTTTTAACAGTTTTTTCCCAAGCCATGAGATAGAAACTGTCATGGAAACTGAAGCTCCTCTGAGTGGAACTTGCTTGGGCCTTGCCAGGGTGGGCAAAAGATGACGTTGGAAAGGATCAGATAGCACCCTGCATTTTGCTGTTGGCTAAAGTGGGGTCAGAGCTGGTTGCCATTTTCTCTCCGTCTTGAGGTTCAGGCCTGTCATCTTCTTAAAATGCCTCGAGGCCTTTTGGGACAGTGAACAGTAATGGCCAAACTAAAAACTTTAAGGGTATTATAGGCTAAATGCAGGGAAAAAGGCTTTGCTTTAACCCTCAGCAAATGTATAAAGAGGGCCGGGTGTGGTGGCCCACATCCATAATCCCAGCACTTTGGGAGGCCAAGATGGGAGGATCGCTTGAGTCCAGGAGTTTGAGGCCGGCCTGGGCAACATAGCAAGATCCCATTTCTTAAAAAAAAAAAAAAAAAAGCTTAGCTGGGTGTAGTGGTGTATGCCTATAGTCCCTGCTACCTAGGGGGCTGAGGTGGGAGGATTGCTTCAGCCCAGGAATTCTAGGCTACAGTGAGCCATGATTGCACTACTGTGCTCCAGCTAGCCTGGGTGACAGAGCCAGACTGTGCCTCTCAAAAAAAAAAAAAGAAAAGAAAGAAATAAAGTTGTATGAAGGAAGGGCTACAAGTTAGATGAGGAGTGAATAGTATGATAGAAAGGGCACCAGCTTTGGAGATAGGGCACATACCTGGTGGCCCTGGTTTTGACTCTCCAGGGGACCCTGAATACCTGTCTAAATTTCTTAATCCACAAAATGGAAGGTTTGGCTTAGTTCATGCTTTTTCATGTGAAAGCAGTGTTTGCTGCTGAGTAGGTGCTCAGATGTTGATTAAATGAACAAGGAATAAAATAATTATAGAGAGCCTAGGCACTTAAGGCATGAGCCAGGGATCAAGGTGATGGGGAGATGGGTATTGGCCACCCCTGCTCCTCACCTGTCCCACCTTCACCTGTGTAGCGTAGCATTGGCATCGACTACTTTAAGACATGTTTGAACAACACTAGATTAGATGATCTCTTTCTAAGCTTAAATATGTCATGCTTCTGATGCTGACACCAACTCTTCTCTTTCTTCTCACTTACGTGCTTTATTTTTGAGACAGGGTCTCGCTGTCGCACAGGCTGGAGTGTGGGGGCATGATCATCGCTCACTGCACCCTTGACCTCCAGGGCTCAAACGAGCCTCCCACCTCAACCTTCTGAGTCTCTTGCACTACAAGCATGTGACATTATGCCCGATTATTTATTTATTTTTTTGTAGAGATGGAGTCTCCCTGTGTTGTCCAGGTTGGTCTCAAACTCCTGGGCTCAAGCCATCCTCCTGCCTCAGCCTCCCAAAGTGCTAGGAGAGCCACGATGCCCAGCTTCTGTGTCCTATTTACTAAGATAAAAGTTGGACGAGAAAAAATGCAGTTTCGTCAGGTGTAAGGGAGGAAGTCAGAGGTGCTGTGTTTGTTTCCTAGGGATGCTGTAACGAAGTACCACAAACTTTGATGGATGGCTTATAACAACAGAAGTGTATCTTCTCACAGTTCTGGAGGCCAGAAGTCCAAAATCCAAGTGTTGGCAGGGCTGGTTCCTTCCAGAGGTTCTGACAGAGAACTTGGTCTATGCCCCTCTCTTAGCGTCTGGTGGTTATTGGCAATACTTGGCATTTCTTGGTTTGCATTGGTACATTACTGCAGTCCTCGCATTTGTCTTCATGTGGGATTCTCCCCTGTGTGCCTCTGTGTGAATTTCCCTCTTCTTATAAGGACATCAGATCAATGAATTTGAGTCTCTCATCCAATTTAGGTGGCTCATAATCCCGTGTGACCTCATTTTAACTTCATTACATTTTCGCAGACACTATTTTCAAATAAGGTAATATTCACAGGTGATGGAGTAAGGACTTGAACATATCCTTTTTGGAGGAAACAGTTCAGTCCACAGCAGGTGTTAAAGTTGGGGGTAAACAATGTCTTAAAAATTGTGACTCATGGCCGGGCGCAGTAGCTCACGCCTGTAATCCCAGCACTTTGGGAGACTGAGGCGGGTGGATCACAAGGTCAGGAGATCGAGACCATCCTGGCTAACATGGTGAAACTCCGTCTCTACTAAAAATACAAAAAAA
>NW_012114522.1:3132138-3137270 GCF_000951035.1 Colobus angolensis palliatus | reverse complement strand
ATCTCGGCTCACTGCAACCTCCATCTCCCGGGTTCAAGTGATTCTCCTGCCTCAGCCTCCTGAGTAGCTGGCATTACAGGCGCCCGCCACCATGTTCTGCTAATTTTTGTATTTTTAGTAGAGATGGAATTTCACCATGTTTGCCAGGCTGGTCTTGAACTCCTGACCTCAGATGATCCGCCTGCCTTGGCTTCCTAAAGTGCTGAACCATCGTGCCCGGACTTACATATGCTCTGTTTTCTTGATGTGTTCTGATTTTATTATATTTGAAAATTTGGGGCCGGGCATGGTGATTCATGCCTGTAATCCCAGCACTTTGGGAGGCCAAGGTGGGCGGATCACCTGAGGTCGGGAGTTCAAGACCAGCCTGACCAACATGGCGAAACCGCATCTCTACTAAAAATACAAAATTACCTGGGCGTGGTGGCGCACACCTGTAATCCCAGCTACTCAGGAGACTGAGGCAGGAGAATCGCTTGAACCTAGGAAGTGGAGGTTGCGGTGAGCTGAGATCATGCCACTGCACTCCAGCCTGGGTGACAGAGGGAGACTCCGTCTCAAAAAAAAAAAGAGAAAATTTGGAGGAAAAGACCTTGCTCATTATATTTGTTTGAATTCTGTAAATGAAGTAAGCAGAATGGCAGAAATGTCATTTGGTAACGTTTTCTATAGTTTTGGGTCACACAGAAGATGCAGAACCTGGTTGGCTCCTGGGCTCATCACTGTGAAAGGTTATGTGAGGGGAGTGATACCAAGAGCCCCGTTAGGAAGGGCAGGCAGGTTCTTAAGGGTTTGTTCAGTTCAGCAATGCTTTTCCAACAGCTTATTAACGGAGTGTAGTGGGAATACAAATATAAATATAGACAGAGTTCTTGATAATTTGGTCATAGGATAATTTGTAATTTTCTTAGTTTGTAGAAAATTAAGTTCAGCAGCTGGGTATTGAACCAGGATGTGGAATTGTCATCATTTCCCCAAATCTTGATGTGTTAGACCTGTTGTGTCCAGTAGAACTTTGTTTGATAATGGAAATGTTCACTGTCTTTTCTCTTCAGTATGCACTGGCTACATGGGGCTATTAACACTTGAAATGTGGCTTGTGCCATTAAAGAACTGAATTTTCAATTTTATTTAATTTTAATAATTTTAAATGTAAATAGTCACCAGTGGCTACCATATTCATTGGACAGTGCAGTTCTAGAGATTCAGTTCACCTTTGTTCAAAGAATAAGTGGATAGTGCTTGTAAGAGACTGAAGAGATGCTACTAGGCCAGGCGTGGTGGCTCATGCTTGTCATTCTGGCCCTTTGGGAGGCTGAGGTAGGAGGGCTGCTTGAGCCTAGGAGTTCGTGACCAGCCTGAGCAACGTAGTGCAACCCTGTCTCTACCAAAGAAAAAAGCTGGACTTGATGGCCACACACTTGTCGTCTTAGCTACTCTGGAGGCTGAGGTGGGAGGATTGCTTGAGCCCAGGAGTTCCAAGCTGCAGTGAGCTATGATCACTTCACTGCACTCCAGACTGGGTGACAGGACAAAACAGGAGAAAAAAGAGAACGGTGCTATTAAGTGGCTTACAGTGCTTAGGACTTTAATTAGCATATCCAAGTTTTTAAATGTAGAACATAGGGTTTTCATAAAGTAGAAATGTGGATTCTGGTTTATTTGCAGTACAAAGAAAAATACAGGGCCTTCGAGGATGGTCATTTTGTGCATGTGCTGAAATCACATTCTTTTAGCTCTGGAAGTTATTTGTAAACATGCCACCATTACCTTCCAGATTAAGTTTGTGTCCCTCACTGTGTATTGCACGTAGTAAATATCCGCTAAATGCTGGTGGTTTCTGCTGTTTATATGCAGTAAAGGGGCCGTTGATCCTGAGAGGGCTGTTAGTTCCTTCATGAGTGTCACAAGTTGGGTTCTCTGGGAAGGCGGGAACTTTGGGAAGCAGATGTAGACAGTTTAGCGTGCAGAATGTTGATTAGGGCTTGCCTGTAGGGTCCAGACTCAGGGAGTGGAGAAGTTGAGCTACCTTGCATGCCCAATTATAGCATGGCCTTGGCCAACCCCGTTAGAATAGCCCTTTAGAGCTGTCCTGGGTTGGGTTGGGTAGCCAGGCCTGTACACTCTCTCTGTCAGTCAGGATGACTTGCCTGAAAGAGGGCAAGATGTCAGGTGAGGCAGTTCTCTGTAGCCACAGCAGTACTTGAAGGGGCTGATGGAGCAGTCTGGGTCCTTCAGTTGAGGGTCTGGGTTGTACATCACAGCGTGCCACAGTTAGACAATATTTTTCTTAGAAATTTTTTTGATTGATTTCATTTGACTCATTGGTTGACCTTCTGGAGAAATATGGGGTAAGTCTCTTCGTCTTTCTCTGTGACTCTTCTCGACTCCCCCACCCCACCTCCCCACTTACTAAATAACTATGTGTGTGTGTGTGTCTTATGTATGAACAGAGTTACAGTGCACAATTAGCCTTTTCTTCTGGTGGAAGCTGACTCCAACCAGAATGCTTCATCCTTACCTCTTCCCCAAGGACATAAAAACAGAAAGGGGATTTTGCTATAACATAGAATACAGAGGGGTGATTCAGGTATAGAGCAAGATGTGGTATGTTGGTGATGTAAGGAGCACAGCAGAATGAAATTAATTGGTATGAAGTTCTCTCAAGGAAGGAAAGAATGACAGAAGATGGAAAGAAGAGTAATAGTCAAATATGAGTGCATATAGCTGGGAACAGTGGCTCATGCTTATAATCCCAACACTTTAGGTGGCTGAGATGGAAGGATCACTTGAGGTCAAGAGTTCAAGACCAGCCTAGGCAACATACTGGGCATACTTGAGCAAGGTACTCCGTCTCGACCAAAAAAAAAAAAAATTTAGCCAGGTTTGGTGGGTGCACACCTGTAGTCCCAGCTACTGTGGTGGGTGAGGTGGGAGGATCACTTGAACCCAGGAGTTCTCGGCTGTAGTTAGCTATGATTGTACCACTGCACACCCAGCCTGGATAACAGAAGAATACCTTATCTCTTGAAAAAAATAAAAATGAGTGCATATATATATATGTATGTGGACTTTCTCATATTAATTGAAGCCCAGATCCCTTAAGTTCAAATGGAAATATTCCATGAGTACTTGGAAATATAGACTGAGAAGACAAGGTAAGAGAAAGATTTGTAGGGGGTGACTTTTTATACATTGCACAAATCTTTGACGTTATCAAACATGAATGTCAAACATTGAAACATGAATGTTCAAGGGCCTGCAACACAGCTCTCAAGTTATATAGTTACTGGTAGTTAGGTAATAGTTGGAAGATTCCAATAGTTATGTAGTTACTGGTAGTTAGAAAATACTCGAAAGATTCGTTTGCATAAGATTACCCTGATTAAAATTTCAAATATAATAATTTCTTTCTTTCTAGAGTTGTCTAATTTCATATTCACTTACAGAGAATGCTTTTTACTAACCTCAGAATCAAGTATTTCATGTTAGAGAACTTGACCAGAATTTATAAAAAAGGAATAACCAATTTTATATCTGACATGAGTCATTTGGAAGTGGATTTTTATGTTTAATGTTTGGATTGTTAGCTATTTTTCTTCCATGTTTGTTTTTGCTTCTCTGAGCCATACAGTGTGTATTTTTCCTACCTATTTTCTGCCTTTACATTTACTTGTAACATGGTATTGTGACTTGAACATATCTGAAATTTTAAGGAGGTATCTTTGTAGGGCTTTACAGGCAGTCATTTTTGAGGGGAGAGGTTTTAATTAACATAAAATTCCAATCCAAGATGTGTCACCTTTGTTAAGTATGGTACTTTGCTGAGTATTTAAAATGTGTTTTTGAGAATGTTACATGTTAACCTGTCTTTAAAGTATTTGTATTTGAGGTTTTGAGAAATTTGTCTGTTTTATTAATTTAGGGAGAGTTCCGTTAAGATCAACATCACAGCTAGCAGGAATTCTCAATGTGTTTCCCAGATTCAAGGATGCCTTAAAGTACAATTAAATTTGGTAGCATTTCTAACACTTTTAGTAGCTGTGCCTAATACTTAGCAAATGTTTGTTAAATACAGGTGTTCCTGCTCTGGCGGGCCTCCCTCCACCAGCCCCTGGAGTGCTCCCTCTTGTTCTGGTCCATGAACCCTAGTGTGCCATACTCTGCCATCCTCAGTTTAGAGCCACTGACCAGTTGGTTTCATTTACCTAGTGGAAGCTCTGCCATTAACATCCCATTGTCAGACAGCTGTCTTTTAGTCCATTAAAAACTGTGATTGCTTTGTAAAGTGTAAAGAAACTTAAGATCATTTTAATGATGGTAAGTACGTTTTTGATACTAAAATGCCTGCTTCACTGTTGTGTAGGTAGTGTGCACTGATATAGGTAGGGCGCGGTGGACTCTGCCCTTGTAACCGTTCCAGAGAATGCGTTGAGAATGAAGACAACCAGTAAGTCCCTAAGTGTATGTGGGAAATGGAAAAATGTGGAAGTTTCTGATACCATTTAAAAGGGAATAGGAATACTAATTGACTTGCTGTATAGAATAGTACAATTTATGCAAGTTATTTAAAGGAAAGAAAAGGAGAGGGATATAATTAATGATCTTATTCCTAAATTACATCTTCAGTTTAACTTTTTAATCCTGGGAATTCAGGATTTAAAGACCTCAGGTCAGGTGATCTATACCTTGCTTATATTAATAACTTGGGCCTTGGGGAAAATTCTTTCTGATTAGAATGTCTCCTGTTTCCCAAACTGTGTTCCAAGGAAGCAAAAGGGGTCAATGAATGAATGAATGAATGTTCTCCACTACTTTGTTTCCTTCTTGTAGGTTCCGAGTGCATATTAGCCTGTTAAAGGTTTCAAGATGTCCTGAAATAAACCTGCTCTTGTTTCAGCTTTGGTATTTCCCTAATTTATGCAAAATGAAGAAGTTTATAGCAAAGGAATATATATATATATGTATTATTTTTTTGAGATGGAGTCTTGCTCTGTCCCCCAGGCTGGAATGCAGTGGCGCGATCTCCGCTCACTGCAAGCTCTGCCTCCCGGGTTCACGCCTTTCTCCTGCCTCAGCCTCCCGAGTAGCTGGGACTACAGGTGCACGCCACCACGCCCAGCTAATTTTTT
>NW_012114522.1:3112405-3129463 GCF_000951035.1 Colobus angolensis palliatus | reverse complement strand
CTGAGGCAGGAGAATGGCGTAAACCCGGGAGGCGGAGCTTGCAGTGAGCCGAGATGGCGCCACTGCACTCCAGCCTGGGCGACAGAGTGAGACTCCGTCTCAAAAAAAAAAAAAAAAAAAAAGAACTCAAGTCTCATACTAGTTTTGTTGATTACATTACTTTTTTAAAAACCTTATTCATTTCCTGGGACTTGACACACTTCTAGAATGGGGAAGAAAACTGTAGGTCTGATTGTCCATTTCTACATAGCTTTTCAGAAACCTAGAGTAAACCAGTTTACATAATTTAGTTTATAGCCCTTGGTTCCTGTTTTCAATGCTTGAATTCCAGTTTGGGTTGTAGATTCTTTATGGATTTTCTTTTCTGGGTGTAAATTGGCTTTGGAGCCATGTTACCTACTGAAGAGAATAAGCATTATCTTGGGTTCCAAATTCGTGTGCTGAGATCAGAAAATAACAGACAAGGCCAGGCACAGTGACTCATGCCTGTAATCATAGCACTTTGGGAGGCCAACGCGAGTAGATCACTTGAGGTCAGGAGACCAGACTGGCCAACATGGTGAAACCCCATCTCTACCAAAAATACAAAAATTAGCTAGGTGTGGTGATGTGCACCTGTAGTCCCAGCTACTCAGGAGGCTAAGGCAGGAGAATCGCTTGAACCTGGGAGGTGGAGGTTTCAGTGAGCTGACGTCATGCTACTGCACTCTAGCCTGGGCAACAGAGTGAGACTATGTCTCAAAAAAGAGAAAAAAAAAAACAGGCAAGAATTATGTATAAATGTATAACTACTTAATTGTATGTTCGCACTGCAGGCAAATATTATTTAGGATTTTGGTGAAAAGTAATAGAGTCCAAAAGCCAGAGTCTTAATATTTCAAATGTCTGTTTTCTTTATTCTCTTTTCTATATTCTTTCTTTTACTTTATGTTATATATCGTTTATGCCTTCCCCCTCAAGGCTTTTCCTTGTGTGAAAGTCCTATAAACACCCAAATTGAATAATTATGAAAAGACAGTTGCAGGTAACGCTGAGTCTTGGGTACCGAGCACATCAACAATGTGAGTGTGAACTTTGTAGTTAGAAAGGACCAGTTAAAAATAGAGTTCAAGCATGACTTGCAGAAGTACCGTACTAGATCAGAGGGAACGGTAGAGGGCTTCAGTGGGAAGAGGACAAGTTGCTTTACCTAAGGTGAAAGCCTGCTAATATAGGATGGTAAATACCTAAAGGAAAATTCCGAGAGGGTTGTGATTGTCTCAATATCACTGACACCATGCACAGTGCCTTGTACACTAGAAACCTCTAGGACATGGGATTGTGAGAGAATGAGTTAAAATTCCTATGTTAGTTAGTCCCTGCCTGTGGACTCAGAATGTGATCGGAGTTGGGGTTTTTCCTCCCACCTGCTAGTATTACGAATATCGTTTTATTTACCAGACTTCTCTTTTTCAGAATTTATTCTCCATTTAGATTTGGGAAGTAGTTAGTTCAGCACAGTTTTGATCACCTGCCAAGGCCTAAGCATTCTACTAAATAGTACATGTGGAGTATGTCACAGTTTGACCTGAAGAACTTTAAGCCTTATTTGATAAGGAACCCATTCCCAGGAGGCAGTTAGAGAATAGTGTAAAAGGACATCATCACAAGGCAGAAGGCCATGAGGACAGCCAGCACTCTGTAAGTGTTGGGAGGAAGACCGTGGTATGCCCTTAAATAATTAGAAAGGGCTTCTTCAGAAAGGCAGGGCAGGAATGATTCCATTGCCAGTTGGGTGTTAGTGTTTCAGCCATATCTGTGCTTTCTGAAACTTTTATGATCCTATTACTTTTGTCCCTGATAGTTGTCTATGTTTACCAGAATGTTAGTTTCAATAATGTTAGATTTCAGAGTTGTTTCCTATTAATAGCCCCATATTCTACCCCTTGAAGTGGTCATTAGGGCTAGTGATACCTGCCCTATTGAAGTGAAGTGAGGCTAAGAGACTTGCTTTGACTCATAAAATGTGAGTAGCTCACTTCCAAGAGGAAGCTTTCGAAGTACCAGTGCCAGCTTTGGTCCAGATCTTATTTTCTGTGGCCCCCTGGACTAGCAGGGTTCAAGATGATGGCCATTTTGTCACCCTGTGTCCCAGAATGATTATGAGTGATTACCCTGAACATTTCTGCCAATCCAGGATGAACACATAGTATGAGAAGGATATAAACCTTTGTGGAAGTCCTAACAAGAGAAATTAAGCAAGAGAAAGATATAAAAGGCATCCAAATTGGAAAAGAGGAGGTCAAATTATCTCCCTATTTGCCATTGATATGCTCTTATATCTAGAAGAACCTAAAGACTCCACCAAAAAACCTCCTAGATTTAATAAATAAATTCAGTAAAGTTGCAGGATACAAAATTGGCATACAAAAATCAGTAATGTTTCTATATACCAATAATGATCTAGCTGAGAAATAAATCAAGAAGGCAGTTCCATTTACAATAGCTATAAAAAAGGTACCTAGGAATACATTTAACCATGGAGGTGAAAGATCTCTATAAGGAAGACTACAAAACACCAATAAAAGAAATTATAGATGACAAATAAATGGAAAAGCATCCCATGCTCATGAATTGGAAGAATTAATATCATTAAAGTGACCATACTGTCCAAAGCAATCTACAGATTCAATGTAACCCCTATCAAAATACCAATGTCATGTTTTACAGAATTAGAAAAAAAATCCTAAAATTCATATGAAATCAAAAAAGAACGCTAATAGCCAAAGCAATCCTGACCAAATGAACAAACCTGGGGGTATGACATTACCTGACTCAAATTATATTACAAGGGTATATAGTAACCAAAACAGCATGGTACTGGTGTAAAAATAGATGTATGGACAATGGAACAGAATAGAGAATCCAGAAATTAAGCCACATATTTATAGCCAACTGATCTTTGACAACGCTAACAACAACATACATCAGAGAAAGACACCCTCTTAAAGAAATGGTGCTGGAAAAATTGGATTGCCCTATGCATAAGAATGAAACTGGACCCCAGTCTCTCACCATATACAAAAAATCAACTCAAGATGGATTAAAGACCTAAACGTAAGACCTGAAACTATAAAAATACTAGAAGAAAACCTAGGGAAAACTCTTCTGGACATTAATATAGGCAAAGAATCTGTAACTAAGACCTCGAAAACACAGGCAACTAAAGCAGAAATAGACAAATGGGACTTAATGAAACTAAAAAGCTTCAGCAGAGCAAAAGAAATCATTAGCAGATTGAAGAGACAGCCTGTAGAATGAGAGAAAATGTTTGCAAACTATTTATCTGATAGGGAACTAATATCCAGAATATACAAGGAATTCAGACACTTCAACGGCAAAAAACAAAAAGATCCCATTACAAAGTGGGCAAAGACATGAATAGACTTTTTTTTTAAAAAGAAGACATACGCATGACCTTACATGTATATGAAGAAAAGCTCGGCATCACCAGTCGTCAGAGAAATGCGTACCAAAACCAGAATGAGTTGTCATGTTACCCCAGTCAGAATGGCTATTATTAAAAAGACAAAAACAAAAAAACAAACAAAAAAAAACCACTTCTTTGCACGGATACAGAGAAAAAGAAACTCTTAAGCATTTTTGGTGAGAATGTAAATTAGTATAGCTTCTATGGAAAAGAGTATGGAGATTTCTCAAAGAACTAAAAATAGAATGAGCATTCGGTTCAGCATTCCCACTGTTGGGTATCTACCCAAAAGAACACGTCAGAAAGA
The DNA here is from genome assembly GCF_000951035.1 of Colobus angolensis palliatus. NCBI lineage: Eukaryota > Metazoa > Chordata > Mammalia > Primates > Cercopithecidae > Colobus > Colobus angolensis. The sequence continues at coordinate 3,125,687 of NW_012114522.1, read as the reverse complement.
TACCTGTACTCATATGTTTATTGCAGCACTATTCACAATAGCAAAGATGTAGAATCAACCTAAGTGTCCATCGGTGAATAAATGGGTAAAGAAAATGTGGTCTCTGCACACTATAGAATGCTATTCAGACATAAAAAAAGAGTGAAATCATGTCTTTTGAAGCAACGTTGATGGAACTGGAGGTCATTATCTTAAGTGATAAGGCACAAGCCAGACATAGCCAGATACTGCGTAAACCCTGACTTACTGTGCAATCTATGCATGTAACAAAATTGCCCACGTACCCTATAAATTTTTCTTTTTCTTTCTGAGACAGGGTCTCACTCTGTCACCTAGGCTGTAGTGCTTTGGCAGTATCTCGGCTCACTGCACCCTCTGCCTCCTGAGCTCCAGTGATCCTCCCACCTCAGCCTCCTGAGTAGCTGGGACTCCAGGCGTGAGCCACCATGCCTGGCTGATATTTGTACTTTTTTGGTAGAGATGGGGTCTCACCGTGTTGCCCAGGCTGGTCTTGAACTCCTGAGCTCAAGCAATCTCCCTGCCTCGGCCACCCAAAGTGCTGGGATTATAGGTGTGAGCCACTGTGCCTGGCCTAACGTTTCTTTCTTTCTTTCTTTTTTTTTTTAAGATATAAACCTTTGTGTTAGGCTACTGTAATTTGGGAATTGTTTTTGCTGCATAATCTACCCTATTTTTAACCTTTTCCCTCAGTTTGTTCTTGACCACATATCCTAATTATTCTCAGTTCTCTCTTTGTTTTGTCAGTAAGCTTTAGTTGTTCTTGTTATTCCATACAGTCTGACTTTGTCATTGAACCTTCCATGATTACATTGAAATGTAAGAAATTTGACTTTTTGAAATTTGATGCCTATCAAACATAAAGTAGATGTTTTCCAGTTCTCTCGAACAGTTCTTTCTGAGCTCATTGTGTTATTTCAGAATAGCTGTGATTAGTAGCCTTCCTTCCAGGTAGTGTCTTGGACAATCTACGGGAACGTGCGGGAGGGGCATAGCTCTGTTGAAAGAGCTAATGAGTCTTTGTTAAGCTCAATGTAGTCATTTACTAGAGAGGAGAGAGTCAAAACGTAGTCATTTACTAGAGAGGAGAGAGTCAAAACCAGTGTCGTTTAGTAGAACTTCTGTGATTATGGAAATGTCCTATATTTGCACACTAGCTACATGTGGCTGTTGAGCACTTGAACTGTAGCTAGGGTGACTGAGGAACTGACTTTTGGTTTAAAATAGCCACATGTGACTAGTGGCTACCATATTGGTCAGTGCGGTAAGGGTCTTAGAACACCATGGGGATGACATGATGCCAGGTGAAAAAGGCAGAATACGAAAGTATATGTATGTTATTATTTAATATATGGAAATAATAATAAATTTAAAGTTCTACACAAAGGAAAAAACACTAATAATCACACCAAAATACTAACAGTGAATATTAGGTGCTGAAATTATGTATGAGTGTGTGTTTCTATTTTTATATTTTAAAAATACTTTAAAACTTTGCTAATAAAGGTATATATGATAAACATAAGAAAGAAAGAAGTGCTGTGATACTAATAAAGACCACTTACTTCAGCAAGTGAATATATCGGTTGAATAGAACTGCCCAGATTTTTCTCCATAACATCCACATTTTACATTTTGCCCAGAGAAGCCCAGTTTGTAACTGTTGACTGTCTGATGCTCTTTTTGATCAGTTGTGCTGTAACAAAAGTAAATCGAGAGAACAGTCCGCAAATAGTATTTATGCAGCCGTGTTCAAAAGACAGTATGCTTTTTGAAATCATTTTCATATGTTATAATCACACCTAAAATTATTTATAGTGTATTATGAAACAGGGAAATATCTTAATATTTAAATTAACTTGGCCACATGTCTGCTGTACTTGAACATTAAAGAAACTGAACTGTAGATAGTATGTCACTTATAGCTTATAAATAATTAGGAACACCAATGGGAGTTGTAAATTGAATTATTTTTAGTAATATATGTCATATAGAGTATAAAAAGATGGTTCCATGTTTCCTGGAATATTATTACATGAGGGATGAGATTTTGGGAAGATTTGTGAACTTCTTCAAAACAAGTGCTCACTGCTCCAAAAAAGCCTTCATTATTAAATTACTTGTGTGAAGTGTGGCATTATGTTTGGTCTGCTTCTTGGAAAAGTATTTACTTATATAATGATTTAAGTACTTTGATCTGGGTTTTTTTATTATTATTTTTTATTTTTTGAGATGGAGTCTCACTGTGTCACCCAGGCTGGAGTGCAGTGGCGAGATCTCGGTTCACTGCAAGCTCCGCCTTCCGGGTTCACGCCATTCTCCTGCCTCAGCCTCCCGAGTAGCTGGGACTACAGGCATCCACCACCACGCCCTGATAATTTTTTGTATTTTTAGTAGAGATGGGGTTTCACCATGTTAGCCAGGATGGTCTCGATCTCCTGAGCTTGAGATCTGCCTGCCTCGATCTCCCAAAGTGCTGGGATTACAGGCGTGAGCCACCGCGCCCGGTCACGCCCAGCTAATTTTTTTGTACTTTTAGTGGAGACGGGGTTTCACCGTGTTAGCCAGGATGGTCTCGATCTCCTGACCTGTGATCCACCCGCCTCGGCCTCCCAAAGTGCTGGGATTACAGGCATGAGCCACTGCGCCCGGCCTGTTTCTTGTAATATCTTTATTGGCTTTTGGTATCAGCTTAATGCTGTCTTCGTAACATGATTTGAGAAGTATTGGGAGAGTTTGTATAGAATTGGAATTAGGCTTTTCTTAAATATTTGGTAGAATTCACCTATGAAGCTATATGGGCTTAGCGATTTCTTTGTGAGTTTTAAACTATAATTTCAGTTCCCTTTATAGATACAGGACTATTCATTCTGTTTCTTCTTGAGTAAGCTTTGGTAGTTTGTATCTTTCAAGGAATTTTTCCATTTCATTTAAGTTATTGAATTTATTGGTGTAAAGTTTTTCCTAGTATCCCTTATTCTCATTTTTATACCTATAGAATCTGTAGTGATCTCACCGCTCTCATTCCTGATGTTGGTAATCTATGTCTTCTCTCTTTCCTGATCAGTCTGGCTAGAGGTTAAAGAACCTGTTTTTGGTTTTATTGTTTTTCTGCTTTCTATTTCATTGGTTTCTGCTCTGATCTTTTTTCTTTTTTCTGCTTAGTTTAGGATTCGTTTGCCCTTCTTTTACTAGCTTCTTAAGGTGAAAACTGAGATCATTGATTTAAGACCTTTTCTAATATAGACAGTGTTCTACTTTTCTTTCTCAGTACTGCTTTTGTGGCATCCTAAAAATATTGATAGGTTGTGTTTTCATTTACATTCAGTTCGAAGTATAGTACTTACTAATTTCTCAAATTTCTTCCCCCCCCCCCCCTTTTTTTTTTTTTTTTGAGATGGAGTCTCGCTCTGTTCCCCGGGCTGGAGTGCAGTGGTGCGATCTCGGCCCACTGCAGCCTCCGCCTCCCAGGTTCAAACGATTATCTCGCCTCAGCCTCCCGAGTAGCTGGGACTACAGGCACCCACCACCATGCCTGGTTAATTTTTTTGTATTTTTAGTAGAGATGTTTCACCGTGTTAGCCAGGATGGTCTTGACCTCCTGACCTCGTGATCCACCCGCCTCGGCCTCCCAAAGTGCTGGAATTAACAGGCGTGAGTCACCGCACCTGGCCTCCCCTATTGTTTAGAAATATGTTTTTAGTTCTCATATATTTGGAAGCTTTTCCAGACATCTTTATGTTACTAATTATAATTCCGTGTGGTCAGAGAATATGCATGTATGATTGAATTCTTTTAAGCTTATTGTACCTTTTCTGTGGCCAAAGATACAGTTTATCTTAGGTCAAGTTGGTTGATAATGTTGTTCTCTCTGTATCCTTATGGATTTTTTTGTGTATTTCTTCTTGCAGTGACTGACAAAGAGGTTTTGAAATCTAGTGTAGTTGTGGACTTGTTTATTTATCTTTGCAGTTCTATCAATTTTTGTTTCATATATTTTGCAAATATGCTATTAGATGTATAATACAAAGGACTGGTACGTCCTTTTGATACATCCATCCCTTTATCATTATGAATTGACCTTCTTTATCTCTGTTAGTATTTTTTGCACTGAAATTTACTTTTGTCAGAAAGTGATGTAGATACCCTAGCTTTCTTTTTATTAATGTTAGTGTAGTATTTTTTCTATCCTTTTACTTTTAACCTATTTGTGTCTTTATATTTAAAGTGGATTTTATACACCTATAACATTCAGACCAAGAACCAAATTAAGAATACATTCCCAGGCTGGGCACAGTGGCTCATGCCTGTAATCCCAGCACTTTGGGAGGCCGAGGCAGGTGGATCACGCGGTCAGGAGTTTAAGACCAGCCTGGCCAAGATGGTGAAACCCTGTCTCTACTAAAAATACAAAAATTAGCTGGGCATGGTGGCGGGCACCTGTAATCCCAGCTACTTGGGAGGCTGAGTCAGAGAATTGCTGGAACCCAGAAGGCAGAGGTTGCAGTGAGCCAAAATTGCACCAGTGCACACCAGCCTGGGTGACAGAGCAAGACTCCGTCTCAAAGAAGAAAAAGAATACACTCCCTGTACTGGCAGTAGCTCAGTGGTTCCTTCAACAGAGAACACTTCCATTTACAATAGACAATGCGCACGCACGCACACACACACACACACACACACACAACCTAGGAATACATCTAATGAAGGAGGTGAAAGATCTCTGTAAGAAGAACGATAAAATCATAGATAACAAAAATATGGAAAAATATTTCATGCTCATGGACTGGAAGAATTGATATTGTTACGATGGCCATACAGCCCAAAGCAGTCTACATATTAAACACTGTTCCCATCAAACTACTAATGTCATTTTTCACAGAATTGGAAAAAAAAAAACTATTCTAAAATTAATATGGAACCAAAAAACAGCCCGAATAGCCAAAGCAATCCTAAGCAAAAAGAACAAAACCAGTGGTTTCATGTTACCTGACTTCAAACTATACCATAAGGCTACAGTAACCAAAACAGCATGGTACTGGTACAAAAATAGATAGGTAGACCAATGGAACAGAATAGAGAACCCAGAAATAAAGGTGTATACTTGTAGCCATCGAATCTTCAACAAACTTGACAAAAATAAGCAACAGGAGAAGGACTCCCTGTTCAATAAATGGTCCTGGAATAAATTACTAGCCATATGCAGAGGAATGAAAATGGACCCCTACCTTTCAGTATATATAAAAATTGACCCAAGACGGATTATGGATATTTAAATGTAAGAAAACTATAAAAACCCTAGAAAAAAAACTTGGAAACACCATTCTGGCCTTAGGAAGGAATTTGTCTTAACTAAGTCCTCAAAAGCAATTGCAACAAAAACATTGACAAATGAGATCTAATTAAGCTAAAGAGCTTATGTATAGCAAAAGAAATTATCAACAGAGTAAACAGTGTACCGTATTGATAGATACACCATTTCGTATACAGACTACCTACAGAATAGGAGAAAATATTTGCAAACTACATCTGGATATTGGACACAGGTCCAATATCCAGAATCTATTGGAAACTTAAACAATTAAACAAGAAAAAAATAACCCCATAAAAAGTGGGCAAAAGACATGAACAGTTTTCAAAAGAAGACATACAAGCAGCCAACAAACGTATAAAAAAAAGTTCCACATCGCTGATTATCAGAGAGATGCAAATCAAAACCACAATGAGTTACCATCTTACATCAGTCAGAATGGCTGTTGTTAGAAGTTAAAAAACAGATGCTAACGAGGCTGCAGAGAAAAGGGAACACTTACGCACTGTTGGTGGGAATGTAAATTAGTTCTGCCACTGTGGAAAACAGTTTGGAGATTTCTCAAAGAACTTGAAACAGAACTACCATTTGACCCAGCAATCCCATTACTGGGTACATCTCAGAAAAGAAATTATTCTTCCAAAAAGACACATGTACTCATATGTTCATCATGGCACTATTCACACTAGCAAAGATATGGAATCAACCTGGGTGCCCATCAACAGTGGATTGCATAAATAAAATGTGGTACATATATACCATGGAATACTATACAGCCATTAAAATAAAAGAATGAAATCTGTCCTTTGCAGCAACGTGGATATGCAGCTGGAGGATAATATCCTAAGTGAATTAATGTAGGAACAGAAAATCGAATACTGCATGTTCTCACTTAAAAGTGGGAGTTAAACATCAGTTACTCGTGGATGTAAAGGTGACAGCAGTAGACACTGAAGATTGCTATAGTGATGATGGGGGGAGGCGGTAGGTGTTGAAAAAACTGTTGGGTAGTTTTCGATGGCTGCAGGTGTACACCTTTATTTCTGGGTTCTCTATTCAGTTCCATTGGTCTACATATCTATTTTTGTACCAGTACTTGGGCAATGGAATAATTCATACCCCAAACCTCAACATCATGCAACATACCCAGGTAACAAACTTGCACATGTATCCCCTGAATCTAAAATAAAGATTAAAAAGGGAAAAAAAGAAGCCGTATCTTACTTGGGTAGAGCAGGTAGAGAAGTTTGGGGAAAAGCTGACATGTTTAGGCTACATCTACCAGATTGACATTTAGGAAAATAAATTTGAATTCTGTGGAAAGAATTAAGTGGAGGGTTTTTTTTAATAAGCAGCATATAATTAGGTCTTGCTGTTTTAAAATTCAGTCTATCTCTGCCTTTTAATTGATGTGTTTAGGTCATTTACATTCATTATTATTAACAGTTATATTATCAGAATTTGTCTTCAAGTGATAGTAGATATACCATTTTCATACAAGAACCTTATAATAGTATTCTTAACGTTTGTCCACTCCTGGCCTTTATGCTACTGTTGGCTTACATTTTACTTATATGTATGTTATTAAATAAAAGCTCTACAATGTTTTGTATTATTTTTGTTTAAACAATTATCTTTTAAAGATATTTAAATAATAAGACAAAATGTTGTTATTTCTGGTGCTCTTTGTTCCCTTGAATGGATCCACATTTTGTTCTGTCTTAGTCTGTTTTCTGTTGCTATAACAGAATGACATAGATTAGGTATTTATAAAGAATAGTTTATTTGACTCACAGTTCCTGGAGGCTGGGAAGTCCAAAAGCATGGCACTGGCATGTAGTGAGGGTCATGCCATGGCAGAAAGCATCACATGAGGAGGAGGGTAAGAGCAGGCGAGAGTGCTTTAGACAGAGAGAAATGGGGCTGAACTTATCCTTTTATCAGGAACCCACTCCTGTGATATGAGGTTGGAGCCCTCATGACCTCTTAAAGGTCTTACCTCTTAATACTATCACAATGGCAGTTAAATTTTGACATGAGGCTTGGAGGTGATATTTAAATCATAGCATTTGCTGGCAATAAATTCCTTCAGTTTTTGCATATTAGAAAAAGTCGTTTCACTTTCATTTTGAAAGTTTTAAATTTTTTGCTTTTTATTTTTATTTTTTATTTCCATAGGTTTTTGGGGAACAGGGGTGTTTGGTTACATGAATAAGTTCTTTAGTGGTGATTTCTGAGATTTTGATGCACCCTTCACCTGAGCAGCATGCACTCTACCTGGTTTATAGTCTTTTATCCCTTACCCGTCTCCCCCTTTCCCCCCGAGTTCCCAAAGTCCACTGGTATCATGCCTTTGTATCCTCATAGCTTGGCTCCCACTTGTGAGTGAGAACATACAGTGTTTGGTTTTCTATTACTATATTACTTCACTTAGAATAATGGTCTCTAGTTTCATCACGGTCACTGCAAATGCCATTATTTCACTCCCTTTTGTGACTGAGTAGTAATTGTATATGTGTGTGTGTACATATATACACACACACCACAATTTCTTTATCCCCTCATTGATTGATGGGCATTTGGGCTGGTTCCATATTTTTGCAATAGCAGATTGTGCTGCTATAAATATGCGTGTGCAAGTATCTTTTTGAAAGACACTTTCAGTGAGTATAGAATTCTGGGTTGACAGTTTTTTTTCTTTCAGTACTTTAAAGTTTTTGCTCCATTATCTGCTCACTTGCATTGTTTCCAACAAGAAAACTGATGTCATACTTATCTTTTGTTTGCTATATTTAATGTTTCTTTTTTCTCTGAGTGCTTTAAAAATTTTCTGTTTATCACAAGTTTGGGTAATTTTTTTATAGTGTTCTAGGGGTCATTTTCTTCATATTTCTTGCACGTCTCCAGAATTGAGTGTATTATTTAATTAACAATCTCTCTGGCATCCTGAGATCCAAACGTTAAATGAATTATGGAATGTTTTGAAAGTCAGTTGGAAAAGTTCAGCTGGTGAAAGTTACAGAAAATCTTTGCTTTAATTTATCTAGTTGTCATAATTCAGATAAGAGAGTAGTAGAGAGGATTTCAAAAGTAGCAAAACATGTATTAGTGACACATTAATTTAGTAACTTAGTCCTGTGGTGAACTTAAAACTGCTGTCTTTATATTTAATGTGTGTAAAATTTACCATGTAGCGATAGATAAATTTAAGAAACTCAGTTTTAAATCTTTGGGTAACAGTATTTATCTTTCTGACTTGATGCTTTTACTAACATTTATTAACAATACTTTGAAAGTAATTTTTGATAACCCTCTTATTGTCTGTTAAAATTCATGTAAAAGTTGAGTTTAGGAGGTTTACCTTTCATTACATTAGTTTTCATTTTCTAGTGGTTTGTAAATTAGCCAGAACTCTAATATAAAGAATATTATGATTTAATAAAGCAATTGTTAGATTACTTTCACATATTGAAAGTATGTTAATTTTGGGGAAGCTATTAAACTAAAAGTGTGTCATCTGTCGTAAAAGCTAAGAAATGCAACCTAGGTATATGAGAAGAAAAGTTGCAATAGGTATAAGAGTATAGCCTGGCTGTAACAGACTGGTGCTCCACCTTTATTTGTGTGAAATCAGAGATGACCAGTCCTAAAGTTTCAAGCCTTACAAAGTAATTAATTACCTGTATAAAACATAAAGAACTACTTTTTTTTACCCATGTTTCAATGAAATTACTCTTCATCTACTGATTTCCGTTATGCTTAGTTATGAACTAGTGATTTATTAGTTAAGTTTTTCAGCGTTACAGAAACAAAATTTTACTAGTCCAATCTCTTGAGATAGCAAAAAAAAAAAAAAAAAAAAAAAATTGGTATAATTGAGCAGGAGGAGAGCATCAACTTCTGAATTTTTATTTGTTTTAAATGATACTCAGCTTTTTAAAAGTTCACAATGTTGTTTTAGGTTTTTTAAACATTTATTTTTAAAAACATGATCTCAATATATTCCCCACGCTGGATTGCAGGGGTTATTCATAGGTACAGTCATGGTGCAGGGCAGCCTGGAACTCCTGGGTTCAAGCAGTCTTCCTGCTGCAGCCTTCCAACTTGCTGGTATACAGGAAGGTACCACAGTGCCTGGATTCATTTTAAAAATTTAAAATGTCAAAGATTGTAGGGGGGGATATCAGTGTTCTAAGAAACCAAAAATAATAAAGAGGGACATTTGATTCATTTGATTTTTATTCTCAAAAGGTCAATAATTTATTATTTATATATAATGCATATTTTTTTTTCCTCTCTCATTTTTGTAGGTTCTGCCGGAGACTTCCATTTGGCCTCAATGTGAAATTAAAGTAGAAAATCACATCTACATGTATGTTGCTATCAGGATGTTGATTCATTAATCATGTCTGAAGAGGGAAAGTCTGTTTTAGGTGGCTGACTACCAGCAAAAATAAATGCTTATCCTACATGTCAAGCATCTGTCCTTTTTACTGGAGTGAAAATCCCCTCCAGATACCAACAGAATATCAACTGCAGAAAATGCTTCACATTTTAAGGATGTCGGCAACCTAAATTCATGTACCCTATCTGTACAGTTGTTGTGGATGGTTTGCCATCTGAAAGCTCCTCAAGTTCTTATCCAGGCCCTGTGTCTGTTTCTGAAATGTCTCTGCTTCATGCTTTGGGTCCAGTGCAGACCTGGCTGGGACAAGAGCTCGAGAAATGTGGCATTGATGCCATGATTTACACTCGGTATGTCCTCAGTCTTCTGCTGCATGACAGCTATGACTACGACCTGCAGGAACAGGTATTTACATATTTTAAGTGTTTTGTGAAAACTGATTGTATCTGTATGTATACATTCCTCTTAAACAAGCACTTTCATACTTTAAAACTGGGCTATTTATGTGTGTCTGCAAACATTTAACCTGTCAGTGACCAGATGGTAAGATTGCCTTGGAGTGTCAATCAGCCTGTGTCACTGAGCACCCTGTGAAGTGCAGTTATTTTATTCATGGTTAGACTTTCTCACTGTTGATTACGTTTTGGCATAGACTCCAGATCTTGTCATGGATTGGTCATAGTTTGATGATCTGCTACCTTTGAGTAGCAGTGCTCTAGAATGTTGATTTCTACTATTTAGAAAACTCACACATTATGAATAGGTATTTAAACATTGTATCTATTATACTTCTTACCATTCCAAATTTAATCTTGTATTTTATCTGCAAGAAAGATATTGAACTGCTTATTAGTCAGTATGTATGACAAATCAGTAGACTTAAACTTCGGTAAAGCACACAGTTTTGCCATAACTCAGTGTGTGTCACCTTGTAAGTTGATCATTACACATTTTACTTGACTTTGCTGCTGAGTTTATAGTGAGAAATTGGGCTGGGTGTGGTAGTTCACATTTATAATCCCAACACTTTGGGAGGATCCCTTTAAACTGGGAGTTTGAGACCAGCCTTGGTAACATAGAATCCAGTCTCTTAAAAAGTATTAAAAAATTAGCCAGGCATGGTGACACGTGCCTGTAGTCTGTAGCTACTCAGCAGGCTGAGGTGGGAGGATCGCTTGAGCCCAGGAAGTTGAGGCTGCAGTGAGCCATGATTGCGCCACTGCACTCCAGCCTTGGCAACAGAGCAACACCCAGTCTCTCTCACATGCATACACATGAGAGAGAGAGAGAGAGAGAAAGAAAGAAAGAGAAACCAAATACAGGTTCTTGAAAAAAATCTTAACCTCAGTCTCATTCTTAAGAGGAGCTACTGAAAATGAGGCCTACCAGAGGGAACCAGAGTCATCAGTAGTGAATAAATGGGCTCTGAGTGACTTCTGTGTACAAATTTCACGTAAAGTCTTTTGGTTTTTATGGACAGTAAAAAGAAGGAGGTATTTTGTGGGCAGTTTTTGTTGCTGTTTTAAACCATCGTTACCCACACTGAAAGCAAAGCAGGAAGAGTTTCATTGTCAGAAGAAATTGGCTTTGCCCCTCCAAACCACACAAAAAATCCTCAAAGTCCTATAAATAACACATACAGAGGATTTCACCAAGATGCTTTTTTTTTTTTTTTTTAGACAGGGTCTTGCTCTGTCACCCAGGCTGGAGTGCATTGGTGTGATCATAGCTCACTGAAGCCTTGAACTCCTGGGCTCCAGCCATCCTCCCACCTCAGCCTCGCAAAGTGCTGGCATTACAGATGGGAGCTACTGTTTCCAGCCAGCTTAACATTCAGTTGTACAGAGCATGTTTGATGAGATGGTTTCCCATCGTGTCTAGCTGGACATGATGGACGTGTCTTGCTTCCAGGTTGCTTGCTGCCTTGGCTGGCAGTAGATCCAGGAAGGTTTTGAAGCGATTAACTTATAACCTAATAATCCTAATAATCAGCGAGTGTGTTATTTTGGTGGTCAGTATTTTGTATAATTTCCTTACCAGAGCTCTGTTATTTGCCATCATCTTTCTGGTAAATGTCAAATATACTCCTTTACAGGCAAGTAAGACGTTAAATCTACAAACATGGAAGGACTTTCATTTCCAGAAATGAGGAAAATATTTCTCATCATTCAAAAATTATGTACTTCATTGTAAGCATGTACTCATAGGGAATGATTTTTTTTTTTTTGAGACAGGGTCTTGCTGTAATTGCCCAGGCTGGAGTGCAGTGGCGTGATCATAGCTCACTGCAGTCTTAACCTCCTGGGCTCAAGCGATCTTCCTGCCTCTGTCTCCTGAGTAGCTGGGACCACATGCGTGTGGCACCCCACCCAGCTAATTTTTATAAAACTATGTCTGTTGTTACCTAGGCTGGAAAGGATAGTTTTTTAGTAGGACTTGAACTTCCCATTTCTTAGAGTTGTATGTCAGCAATATCAGTCTAGAATATTTAATCAACACCAATACATTTACTAGCACAAAGTATGTTCTGGGTGCTATAGGACATACAGGATAAAACAGGCCAGATGTTAATAAGATTATAGTCAATCACATCTCTGATCAGACTTGTGAATCCTGTGGTTTCTTTACTAGCTCTAGGGGGTTGTGGTCAGAGATAAGATGAACTATCAGTATCTTCAGCTGTGTTTGATCCTCCCTCCAGAGTTCTGGTTCATTCCTCAGGACACAAGACAGATAAAGGTTAGGGAAAGCATAACATGTCTGGAGTTACAAAGAGAATCCATAGGGAAATAAAAGGCCCTAAAATACTTTTCTACTTGGTCCAGAGTAACAGCAGTGTGTGCCAAGTCCCATGCCGATGAAGAAGGTTAAATTTTAAATGATACCTGTTTTAGTAAGACATGACTTGAGAATCCTTTATCCCCTACATTACTTTCCCGTGAAGTTACAGTCTCTCATTAAAGGTGGCAAAAGCCAGATGCCTGACTCAAAGGGAGGATGTGCTTACTGTTTTCCCAGGCAGAGAGGATGCAGAAGCCAAGGATGGTTCTCTTCTAGCAAGAGTAAGGAGAGTGGAAGGGTCCTTAGCTTCTGTCATTCAGAACTCCAGCTAACAGCAAGGTGACAGACCTGGGTGAAGATGGGTGCCCCCTTTCCTGATCTCTGGCTCATGCTGGTGATAACGCAGCCCCTCAAGCGGAGGCCAAACTACTCTACTCCTGGGTGTTCATTTCCTCACATCTTCTCTCACCCCTTTGTCCTTGAGTTAGTCTAGCCTTGAGCGGCCAGTTTTAAGACCCATCACTTTTCCTGGTTTAGGCTAAAGCAGACACACAGTGCTCTTGAGTTCTGAAACAGATTGGATGCCTCAGTTTGGTCTCAGCTGTGCAGGATGATAAGGAAGTAAAGCTGATCAGATCCTAGTCTTGTTTAAGGCTGAGTCACGTATAAACCTCTGATTTCGGCAGGGTTTAAACACAGTTGTGGTGGTGGACTGGTTACAATGTAGTTCCAGAGAACAACTGCCTTGTAATATGGAGATATCGTCA
>NW_012114522.1:3108304-3112020 GCF_000951035.1 Colobus angolensis palliatus | reverse complement strand
TTTTTTTTTTTTTTTTTTTTTTTTTTTTTGTCGTGATTACTCTGTCTGGGAAGTATATTCTCAAATAATCAGGAAATCACTACATACCACTTTTATTTTATATAACCGCTTTTCTTCCCCATCTTTCAAAGCCCAGGTCACCTGTCTCTGAAACTTTTTCTGATAATTTCTGATGAAAGCAATGTCTTCTACCAAACTTGATAATATTTTACTGTAAAGCTTTTCATTAGTGTTACCGGAATGTATTCTGTTTCTCAGTAGGTTATAACATCCTTATGGGTAGAAATCATATATTAATCTTTTTTAAAAAGTTTAACCAGCCTGGGCAACATAGTGAGACCCCATCTCTTAAAAAAAAATTAGCTGGATGCAGTGGGGTTTACCTGTAGTCCCAGCAACTTGGGAGGCTGAGGTGGGAGGATCACTTGAGCCTGGGGGTTGGAGGCTGCAGTGAGCAGTGATTGTGACGCTGCACTCCAGCCTGGGAAGCAGAGCAAGACCCTGTCTCTTAAAAAATAAATAAATGTAATTTTTTAAAATAAAGTAATTTCAGACCTCAGAAGTACAGCTAGGATAGTACAGAGAACTCTCATGTTCTCTTCAGTCACCAATTGTTAGTATTTTCACACGTTTGCTTTCTTTTTTATTGATATATAATAGTTGTACATATTTGTGGAGTATTGTAATGTTTTGATGCATGTATATAAGACGTTATGATCAAGTCAGGGTATTTGAGTTATAACCTATATCCTTAAACATTTATCTTTTCTTTGTGTTGGAAATAGTCCAATTCTTCTCTAGCTATTTTGAAATATACAATAAATATTGTTAGCTATAGTCTCCCTACCATACTGTTGAATACTAGAAGTGACTCCTTCTGTTTAACTATATGTTTGTACCCTTTGTACCCTTTACCCCACTTCTCTTCATCTTCTACTTTTGCTTTATTTCTATCTTCTCTTCATGCTGACCTCTCTGAGTTAACTAGCATGTTCTTTTTTTTTTTTTTTGGAGACGGAGTCTAGCTCTGTCGCCCAGGCTGGAGTGCAGTGGCGCGATCTCGGCTCACTGCAAGCTCCGCCTCCCGGGTTTACGCCATTCTCCTGCCTCAGCCTCCCGAGTAGCTGGGACTACAGGCGCCCACCATCTCGCCCGGCTAGTTTTCGTATTTTTTAGTAGAGACGGGGTTTCACCGTGTAGCTCAGGATGGTCTCGGATGGTCTCGATCTCCTGACCTCGTGATCCACCCGTCTCGGCCTCCCAAAGTGCTGGGATTACAGGCTTGAGCCACTGCACCCGGCCTAGCATGTTCTTTTTAAGATCAAAGACTTTCCCTTGGTCATATTACAATTACAAAATTCAGGAAAATTAGGATAAAACTTTATTGTCAGATATACAGTCAATACGCAGTTTTTGTCACCTGTCCTGATATTGTTTCTCACTGCAGTTTTCTCCCTCATCTAGTATCTAGTTTGAGATTATGCATCAACTTTAATGGCCACATCTCCTTAATCTCCTTTCATCTGGAATAATTCCTTGTTTGTCCTTTGTGTCTCATGACATTGACACTTTTGGAGAGTCCAGGCCAGTTTTGCAAAACATCCCTTAATTTGGGTTTGTTGGGTATTTCCTCGTGTTTAGAGTTGGCTTGTGCGCTTATGGTAGTAGCATTGCATAATGATGTTTCCTTTTTTTCTGAATATCACATCAGAGGGCCAGTGACAACAGTCTTTTTCATTCTTGGAGACGCTGACTTGGTTCCTCATGGTTCAGATGGTGTCCACCAGGTTTCTCCTTGTAATGAATAAGCGATCTGTGCAGGGAGACTTTGATACTTTTACCATCCATTGATGTCCTTGCCTGAATCAGTTATTAGTTGGGTGGTTGAAAAATGGTGATTTTTCTAACTCAGTTTTCCCCTCTACATTTAGTAGTTGACATTCTACTACAGTGCCTTCCATCTTTTAAAAATCAGTAGCCTAGTCACATAAGGAACATTACAGCATGTAAGATGCAGCGCCAGCCACTTCATGTATAAGGATTGCCTTATTCAGTCTGCAAGCCAAACCTCGAAAGTAAGTATTAAGCTCCCACAGCCTGAAAGTGAATGGCATGGCAGTGTGCATTGACTGGTGACCTGGAGCATTAAGCCTAGATCCTGTACATCTTACAACACATCTGTTACATTCGTTTAAAACATTTTACAGTTTTGCTCAAAAATGACTAAAAGGAGAACTTCAGTAACATTATAACTTTAAATGGAGTTAACTTTTCCTGCCTCGAGGTTGTGCTAGATTGATAGTCAGCAGCAGATCTCCCCATGATCTGTCACAGGTGAGAAGGGATACACTAGCAGATGAGGGTGGCTTTCACTATTGTTCTTATAACCCCAAATATGCTTTCGTTTCCTTCATAGCTAATTAAACTACCAATTGAGAGTTTATTAAACCTTTTCTTGTATTGTTATACATTGATGTTCTCAGCATAAGGCATTCTTTGTTTATTATTATTATTAGGAGTCTGTGATGATAACAGAAAACCCAGCTCAGTCTGGCTTAAACAGAAGTAATAGTAAAAGCAAACACATGTATATCATGTGCTGTGTGCCAGCCGCTATTGCAGGCACTCATTTTCCATTCACAGTAACTCATTTAGTCCTCCTTACACCATCCTGTTATTATTTGTATTTCATAGGTGGAGATACTGACAGTGGTTAAATAGCTTGCCCAAGGCCACACAGCTAGTAAATTTTGGAGCATTTACTGAAATATCCGGGAATCAGCGCTGACCCCAGTGGCAACTTGATCCAAGACCTACAGTAAAATCAGTACCCCATCTTTTACCTTGCCTTCTCTGTTAAGTCTTTTTTTTTTTTTTTTTTGAAATGGAGCACTCACTCTGTTGCCCAGGCTAGAGTGCAGAGGCGACCTTGGCTCTCTGCAGCCTCCACCTCCTGGGTTCAGGTGATTCTCCTGCCTCAGGCTCCTGAGTAGCTGGATTACAGGCATGCATTACCACGCCTGGCTAAATTTTATATTTTTAATAGACACAGGGTTTCACCATGTTGGTCAGGCTAGTCTTGAACTCCTGGCCTCAAGTGATCCACCCACCTTGGCCTCCCAAAGTGCTGGGATTATAGGTGTGAGCTGCCATGCCTGGCCTGTTTTCTTTATTCTCAAGCTTCACCTCTACCCTGCCTGCTGTGAGCTCAGACTCACACCCTTTTTTTGTGTATGTGTGTCCAGCAGAAAGAGCAGGCTTCTCATCCTAATAGGTCAGCTTTGCTATGGAGCTGTTCCTGACCTGACCTCTGCAGTGACAAGACTTGGGTGGCTAGGGTACAAGCACCTGGAACCACAAGGACTAAGAATTGGAGAGGATGATTCTCCAAGGGAAATACTGAATACTGTGCTGAACCACCCCAAAAAAGTCCTGTCTAACTACCTTTGTACAAAGTAGTGCTTTGCTTCTTTCTCTCTTTTCCTTCCTTCCTTCCTTCCTTCCTTCCTTCCTTCCTTCCTTCCTTCCTTCCTTCCTTCCTTCCTTCCGTCCGTCCGTCCCCCCTCCCCTCCCCTCCCCTCCTTCTTTTCTTTCATTTGTGAGACAGAGTCTTACCCTGTCGCCCAGGCTGGAATGCAGTGGTGCGATCTCGGCTCACTGCAACCTCCGCCTCCTGGGTTCAAGCAATTCTCCTGCTTCAGCCTCCCAAGTAGCTG
>NW_012114522.1:3043470-3107419 GCF_000951035.1 Colobus angolensis palliatus | reverse complement strand
ATTTTGTTCTCTTTCTCTAGGAGTTTTTTTTGCAGATCGCCTCAAAAATTATCCTTTCATGATGGCCCCTCCATCTGAGTGATGGCTTTAGGTGTTGTTGGACTGTTACATTTTCTTTTTTAGATCTTAGGACTCCCAGAACTTTACTAACTGTTCCAGATAGAGAACAACCATGGATTCTGTACGAGAAGAGGTTTTTTCCCCTAAACTTTTTATTGAGGCATAAAATGCATACAGAAAAATGTACAACTTGATGAATTTTCGCAAAGATCACATCCCTGTAACTATAACCACACACAGAAATAGAAGATGACTGGCAACCCAGAAGCCCACCTCGTGTCCCACACAGCTTCAGAATTCCTCGCATGTTCAGACGGGAGCCCAGCAAAGTGGCCTCTGCTTCCGACCCCTTCTTCTTCCTTGGCTCCTGGCGTCTGTGTCTCGGGCTCTCTCCCTCTTGTGCTGCTTTCTTTGCCTCTTTGAAGGGCCACCTTTTTCTCAGCCTCTTGGCCTGGACCAAGGTCAGCACATTTCCCCAGGAAGGAAGCAGCTGCAGATGTCAGTGCCCTGTGCCCACACCTACCCTGCCCTTGGTATTCACTGTCTTCTCAAGGCCTGGCACCTCAGCAGGGCTCTGATGCCCTGGAGCAGGTGATGTGGGTTTGGTTTGGCTTTGTGTCGCTACTGGCTTTTCTAGTTAATCTGGGCAAGAGAGTTGTTCTGCCACCAATTACTTTTTAACAGAGAGTATTTATTTGTTTAATGGCATAGTTTGGTTTTGATATGTATTTTGTCTTATCCTCAGTCTTTCCCTGACCCACTATATTTAAAATAGAAGCCTCCCATTCTTAACCCTCTTACCTGCTTTATTTTTCTTCATGACATTTTTTATTACCTGAAATTATATGATTACTTGTGATTTAACTATGTCTCTCCTACTGGCATATGTAATTATGTAATTCTTTTTTTTTTTTTTGGAGAGGGACTCTTGCTCTGTTGCCCAGGCTGGAGTGTAGTGGCGTGATCTTGGCTCACTGCAACCTCCACATCCTGGGTTCAGGCAATTCTTCTGCCTCAGCCACACGATTAGCTGCCATTACAGGTGCCCGCCACCATGCCCGGCTAATTTTTATATTCTTAGTAGAGATGGGGTTTCACCATGTTGGCTAGGCTGATCTCCAACTCCTGACCTCAAGTGATCCGCCTGCCTTGGCCTCCCAAAGTGCTGGGATTACAGAAGTGGGCCACATGCCCAGCCAAAGTTGGGGACCTTTTCTGCTGTTTTCTGTTGGATTTCCAGCCCTTAAAACAGTTCCTGGAATATACAAGAGGCTCAGATACGTATTAGACAAATGGATAGCCATATGCTTCTTTCTCAGGCAGTGACTTATGCATAGGAGGGAAGCATGCTAGGAGTGGGTGTAGACCCCATAATCACACACTGGGGCCTGCCCTGCAGAGAAGTTACTGTTGCTAGTTTTAAATCCCCTAATCAAATTGTATCTTCTAGCTCAGAGTCCATCCTTCTAGAAACGTAACTGGATGATTACATTATCTGTACTTGCCCACAGGTTGTATAATAATAATCCCAGACCAGATTGCTAGGCGAGACTCATCCCCTCTTCACTCAGCGAAGCTCATTTGCTCCTTCAGCCTATTTGTAACACACTCCTGTAGCGTGTCCTGTTCAGCGTTTCGCTTTTGGAAAGCTAGCATCTGCGGTGTTTCCTGTTAGAGTTTATTAGAATCTGTAACTATAGGAACTATAAAAGTCTGACCATAAAGCACTCCTCGTGTGTGTCACTGCATACACTGTATTTCAACAAACATTTATTCAACAGACTTTAATTTAATACTTTCTACATCACAAGCATTGTTGTTTGCATTTAAACAACACTTCCTATTTTTATTCTCTTATTTCAAATCAGCATTTCAGAGCTCCAGGAAGGAAGCCAGGAGTATCTTTCTAGAACCTTCCCTATCCCTGAAAACTTCCTAAGAATTATTCCATGCTATTGCTTGAGCCCAGGAATTTGAAACTAGCCTGGGCAACATGTAGAAGCCCTGTCTCTACAAATAATACAAAAATTAGCCAGGCATGGTGGTGTGTGTCTGTAGTCTCAGCTACTTGGGAGTCTGAGGTGGGAGGATCACCTGAGCCCGGGGAGGTCGAGGCTGCAGTGAGCCATGATTGTGTCACGGCACTCCAGCCTAGGCAACAGAGTGAGACTCCATCTCAAAAAAAAAAGAAAAGAAAAAGAATGTGTCTATGCTACTGATGGAAGAATATATACATGCCAGTATTCACTTTGACTCCCATAGTGACAAAACCATTCTGGGTGGTGGGTATGAAATAGCGTATACATCACTGAATAATTCATGAAGAATTAAGCAGGAGGTATCAGAAGGGTTACAGGGTGAAAAAACTTGTACCACTGACCCAGACCAAAATTTCCTTTAATAGCACCTGACTTTTATCCCAAGCGACTGTCAGACCCCCAGCCTCCTGTTCTCTCTCTCCCTTTTGAGATTCCCCCCTTACTGTAAGTCAGTATCACATTGTTAAGAACGTAGGCCTTGGATGGAGTCTGAAGACCTGGGTTCTAACCCCACCTTCTTTACTTTCCAACTTAGACCACTGACTTGGACAAGTTAACATCTCTATGCCTGACTCTCCATTTCCTTATTATTATTATTATTATTATTATTTTAGAGATAGGGTCTTGCTCTTTCACCCAGGCTGGAGCGCAGAGTCTCTCAGAGCTCACTGCAGCCTCAATCTCTTGGGCTCAAGGGTCCTCCTATCTCAGCCTTCCAAGTAGCTGGCACTACAGCTGTCTTTTCATTTATAAATTGTACAAATTATGTGCATATCTGATATCATTACTGAGGATTAAAGGAGATTCATTTATTGGCCATATAGGTGCCAGGCATCATTTTATGTACTGATAATATAGTTAGAGGAATACTAGACATAAAGTAAGTGCTCAGTAAACATTGACAACTATTGCTATTCATACTATTCATACAAACCTTTCCTTCAAATAGTTATTTTCCTATTAACTACTCCTCTTCTAGCAGGTAGGCTAATGCATTTATTAGAGGCAGAGATAAGCTGCTGATACGGTATTTCCAACATTTACCCTAACAATCTCAATTTGAAATATTTGGCCCTGCCATATATCCTAATTATGTGTTCAGCAAACATGGTCACTATAATATTTCTGGATGTAATTATTACCTTTGACGCAATTGAGTCCCTTGAAAGGGTATTCTTTAAGACTGAAAAATTCCAGTGGCAATTACTGTTACTTTTTGTGACATGATGACCAGGTTAAAAAAGCAAATTTTAGGAAACTAAAGTAAAAATCTTTTGATGGTGCATATAGATAGAATGAACCTGGATTTGTTCACTGTAAAAGGTATAATAATGGGAGGCTAGGGGTGATGCTCTTGAGTTTAAAAGAGAGTTGTTTAGTACAAAAGAAATACTTTTATTTGTGATAAGAGTGTTGTCTCGCTCTGTCGCCCGGGCTGGAGTGCAGTGGCCGGATCTCAGCTCACTGCAAGCTCCGCCTCCCGGGTTTACGCCATTCTCCTGCCTCAGCCTCCCGAGTAGCTGGGACTACAGGCGCCCGCCACCTTGCCCGGCTAGTTTTTTGTATTTTTTAGTAGAGACGGGGTTTCACCATGTTAGCCAGGATGGTCTCGATCTCCTGACCTCGTGATCCGCCCGTCTCGGCCTCCCAAAGTGCTGGGATTACAGGCTTGAGCCACCGCGCCTGGCCCTGACTTGTACTTTCAAAGCAGCTTTTTTTTTTTTTTTTTGAGACAGTCCATTTCAAAATTGTTATAAAGGTTGCTTGAAGCTAATACATGTTTTTGATAGTTAATGAATTGATACATTTAAAATAAAGCTGGCCAGGTGAGGTGGCTCACGCCTGTAATCCTAGCACTTTGGGAGACCGAGGCAGACGGATCACTTGAGACCAGGAGTTCAAGACCAGCCCGGCCAACGTGGCAAAAGCCCATCTCCACTAAAAATACAGAAATTAGCCAGGTGTGATGGTGCACACCTGCAATCCCAGCTACTCAGGCTGAGGCAGGAGAATCTCTTGAACCTGGGAAGCAGAGGTTGCAATGAACCAAGATCACACCACTACACTCCATCCTGGGTTACAGAGCAAGACTCTGTCTCAGAAATAAAAAATAAAGCTAAGAATTCTTCCTCTGAAGCTTCTAGGAATGACCTTGATTAATAAGATTAGTTTTAGTTTTTATATGAAAATTGATTAAATTTTTTTCCCATTGTCATCAGGTTTAGATTTTGCATTAGCACTTACATTAGGTAGAAGAAAATATATAAAATTATACACATAAGGAATATGAAAATAATTTCAGAGTGAGAATTGGTGCTAACGATTGGTACACAAATTCATATACTTCCCAAGATACCATTAACACTTTGTGTGTGTGTAAAATGTTCTCATGGAATAGAGAAGTTTTGAATATAATATTCCATGTTTAAAAACTGACATTTCTGCTTTTATGTGCAAATGTGAATGCAACAATACAGAGAAAACTAGGGATGGTCCCTGAGTGACAACTGCCAGTGTAGGAATCACCTTGAAGGAAGAACAAAGGAATAGTGTGTACAAAGACACAGAAGTAGGAGGGGCCTGGTGCTGTAGGGTCAGGAGTGGGTAGTCGAAGGTCAGAGTGGGGCAGGCCCGCGGGAAACAGACCCTGAAGAGACTGATGGGCTGTGCGAGGGCATTTCTAGTTATGTCCTAGAGACAAAAGACCTGTAGATCTATTTAGCCAGCAGGACTTAATGGCATAGCAGTGGGCAGATGGGCTTGGGCCACTGAAGGCAGGGAGGTCAGTGAGGAGGTCATCACTGTGGGCTGAAGACCTAGTAGGAAAAACAGGAATATAGTTAACCTGAAATTACGCTTTTTTGATTGGAGTGGCTCATCTTTTAGGGGCAAATAGGGGTTCTTTTGAGTAATAGATCAGTAGATTATTACTGAATGCTCTCAGAATCTGACTGTATCTAATTCACAAGCCACCAAAAGTTTTGCCTAAATTGGCTGAAGGGGGAAAAAAGGCTTCAATAACTAAAAGTCCAGACGTTGGGCTGGCCCCTGCTAGGTTTGATTCAGAGCTTCCCAGTGTCATTCAGGCTTCTGCTCTGCCTCTCTGCCTACCACTTTTTGTCAGCTTGGTTTTGCAACCAGCTCCTTATAGGGTAAAGGGCAGTGACAATGAGCATGTTTCTGGGATCATATTCTCACACGCTGTCCAGAGGTCATGTTCCCTACATTCCCAGCAAGAACCATGAAATGTGCATTTCTGATTGG
This sequence comes from Colobus angolensis palliatus, assembly GCF_000951035.1. Taxonomy (NCBI): domain Eukaryota; kingdom Metazoa; phylum Chordata; class Mammalia; order Primates; family Cercopithecidae; genus Colobus; species Colobus angolensis. The sequence continues at coordinate 3,102,056 of NW_012114522.1, read as the reverse complement.
CCACATGCCTCTCTCTGGGCCAATCTTTGTGGCCCAAGGGGGATGATGGGGGTCGTGTTAATCCCATGCGGACACATTGTGGTTTTGGTCATTTAGGCACTGCTAGGCAGGGGCGTACGCTCAGCAGCGAGCCTCCAGTGACTGCTGATGGATTTCCAAGTGGCGTGTCCTTTTTCTCCCCCAGTTCCCAGTCTCCCTTTTGATGGAGACAGCATGGGAAAGTCAACCAGAACTCTAGCCTTACGTGACCTCCCTGTAGTGTCTAGAAAAGTACCTGATAATAGACTCTCGTGCTGGGGAGTTCTTTAGTTGTATCCGCTTTTGGTACTTGATAATTATGTTCTTTCTTTAAGATTAGGATTTTCTGAGTAACTATTTGAGAAATGTCTCATATTTTATATTTATGTATAAGCAGACTTTTTTTTTGTTTTGAGACACTCCTGACCTCGTGATCCACCCACCTCTGCCTCCCAAAGTGCTGGGATTACAGGCATGAGCCATCGCCCCCAGCCATAAGTAGACTTTTAATAGTACAGGATAGGAGACTACAAGGATAACAATAAGTGAAATAGAAACATCTCGGCCGGGCGCGGTGGCTCAAGCCTGTATTCCCAGGACTTTGGGAGGCCGAGACGGACGGATCACGAGGTCAGGAGATCGAGACCATCCTGGCTAACACGGTGAAACCCCGTCTCTACTAAAAAATACAAAAAACTAGCCGGGCGAGGTGGTGGGCGCCTGTAGTCCCAGCTACCTGGGAGGCTGAGGCAGGAGAATGGCGTGAACCTGGGAGGCGGAGCTTGCAGTGAGCTGAGGTCAGGCCACTGCACTCCAGCCCGGGCAACAGAACGAGACTCCGTCTCAAAAAAAAAAAAAAAAAAAAAAAGAAATAGAAACATCTCGGCTCTTTTTGTACTCATGTCTTTAAACTGTGATTAACAGTTCAGTGCTGTTAAATTTTGGTTAAGTTATGATAATTAACACAGTACCTTAAGCCAGAAAAAAAATAGCATGAGGGACCTCTCACATATAAGTATAAATAACAGAATACAAAAACAAGTGTGTATAATATACTATTGTTTATGTAACTTTTGCTACCGATTTGATGTTTCTTAATTCAACCTAAAATTACAAGGCAAAACAGAACTTGTATACAAAATTTATAATGTGATAAACTCACTCTAACATTATTTGAATCATAAAAATGTCAGGCTGCTTCATACGGTTTTTTATTCTGTCAAAAGTTAAAACTAAGTGAAATCTCCATCCCCACACAAATTTATCATGAATAAGTTGTCCAGGCTCCAACTGCTGTTCCAGCAGCACTTTTCATACCTTGATACACAGTGCAAAGGAAATTCCTTTATCTCAAAATCTGTTTGCCTACTTAAGTTAGCAAGGAGCTTTCATTAACTTTCATTCCTTAGTATTAATCTACAATATACTGACATGCTAGAAGGCAAATATCAAGATACGAATTTAAAAGAATTCTGTAAATGCCTTCTAACCAAATTATGTTCAGTTAAACTCATGCTTGTGGGTTAATACCAGCATCTGGCAATTTCTATTTGTGTGAAGACATTTTCAAAGATGAAATACACAAAATTTTATTATAAATCAGCATTAACTGGGCAGTTAGGTAAGGAAAAGACATCCAAATTGAAAAGGAAGAAGTAAGACTCTAGTCACATATGACATGATCTTGTATAGAATATAGAGAAAATCCTAAGGAATGAAATTAAGAAAAAACTCCATTTGCAATAGTATGAAAAAGAATATAATGCTTAAGAAAAAATTTGACAGAAGTGCAATACTTGTGCAAACTATAAAGCGTCTTTGAAAGAAATCAAAGAAGACCTAAATAAATAGAAAACATCCCATGTTTGTGATCAGAAAACAATACTGTTAAGATGGCAGTATACCCCAAGTTGTTTTACAGAATCAGTACAATTCCTCTTGAAATCCCAGCTCCCTTCATCGCAGAAATAGACAACCTGATCCTAAAATTCGTATGGAAATGCAAGAGGCCTTTTTGTGACTGAGTATGTGTGGTAGATGGAATATAGTAGTGTCCATGTTAGCCCTGGTCATTTAACCTGGTGCAATTTCATTGCAGGAGAATGACATCTTCCTGGGCTGGGAAAAAGGAGCTTATAAGAAATGGGGAAAGAGTAAGAAAAAATGTTCAGATCTAACTCTAGAAGAAATGAAAAAACAGGCTGCTGTCCAGTGTCTTCGATCTGCTTCTGATGAAGTAAGTTTACATTTTATTTCTAACACTTAAGAGAATAAAAGAAGGGGTGTTTTAAGTTTACAGATAGGACAACTTGAGCTCCAAAAATTGGGAAAACAAACTACTTATTTATCTTACAAAGTAACGTGAACATTACCACTTTTCCTTTATAGTATTTTTCCATATTTTCTGAAGTTTTCTAAGCTTTTCTTTTATATGTGCTACTCTAATTAAGAGTATACACAACATTTTATATCCTTTTTCTGACTTGACTATTTCATCCTGTTATTACATTGTCTTTATTCTTTTTAGTGGCTAAGATGCATTTCATCAAATAATATTTCAACAGCTGTATAATATTATTATCTTTATTACTGGATGTTTACCTTGCTCTTGATTTTTTTTTTTTGTTTTAAGACAGCGTCTCACTCTGTTGCCCAGGCTGGAATGCAGTGGTGTGATCTCGCTCCACTGCAACTTCCGCCTCCCAGGTTTAAGCAATTCAGCCTCCTGAGTAGGCAGAATTACAGGCACGTGCCACCATGCCTGGCTAATTTTTTTGCATTTTTTTAGCAGAGACGGGGTTTCACCATGTTGGCCAGGCTGGTCTTGAACTCCTGATCTCAGGTGATCTGCCTGCCGTGTTCTCCCAAAGTGCTGGGCATGAGCCATCACGCCCAGCCTGCTCTTGATTTTTTTTGTTATGCTGTCTAAAATATTTTATGTGGGGTTTTTCTGTGGTCTGTATGATTACATTTGAATACATTCCTAGAAGGGAATAGCAGTTCAGACACTTCAAAACTACTATATGGGCATATGAGTTATATATTTTTTTGTTTTTAGAAAATATTACAAGATTATTTTTTAACATTTCATATAAAATATTTCTCATGTCTTTCAGTTTCCTGAAATAACAAAATATCTTTTGCAGTTAATATTATGAATTCTTATTTTATTATTCACTCTAAGATGTAATCTGTGAGATCATGACTACTGAAAGAATTATTTTGCTTTGACCATGCTATTTGAGATAGTATGGTTTAAGTACCTTTATGATGCAAGGCCAAATTGAGCGGACTCCGACCTCCAGAAACTTCCTTCCTGAACTAATTGTTGAATGGTCTAGTGTTGCCATCATTGGCTTTGTTATCTTTGCAATCTGCAGAAGTTTATTCTCTCCGGCTGCCACTGATGCAGATGGTTTTTAACGCTTATTTGTTTAGTGTTTCCCACCTTTCTGTTCTCATCCAACTCCAAATTATCTCCGAGGCTGGGAACAGTGTGGCTCAACACCTGTAATCCCAGCACTTGGGGAGGCCAAGACGAGCGGATCACCTGAGGTCAGAAGTTCGAGACCAGCCTGGTCCAACATAGTGAAACCCCATCTCTACTAAAAATGCAAAAATTACCTGGGCGTGGTAGTGCATGCCTGTAATCCCAGCTACTTGGGAGGCTGAGGCAGGAGAATCACTTGAACCTGGGAGGCAGAGGTTACAATGAGCCAGGATCGCGCCACCATACTCCAGCCTGGGCGACAGAGGGAGACTGTGTCTCAAAAAAATAAAAAAAAGAATTGTCTCTGAATGCCTGACTCCCCTGGCCATATACTCATGATACATTGTGTAGACCTCAAATAACATGGCCCTCACATCCTAAATTGCAATTACTCATTTGACTGTGCTCACTGGGCGCAAGGACCACGAGTTCCCCATCTTTTTTATCTCCTACCGCCTAGCACAGTGAGTGCTTATCATATGAAAGGTACTGATGTTTTTAAATGAATCTAATATTCATTTTTTAAAAGGCTACCCTTTCATCCGATTATTTTTTCTCTTCCCCACTGTCTTCTTCTCCCCCACTTCTGATTTTTTAACTTTAACTTCTTAATTTCTTTTTTTTTTTTTTTTTTTGAGACGACAGAGTCTTACTCTGTCACCCAGACTGGAATGCAGTGGCACAGTCCTGGCTCACTGCAACCTCCACCTCCTGGGTTCAAGTGATTCTCCTGCCTCAGCCTCCCAAGTACCTGGGATTACAGGCATACACTACCATGCCCAGCTAATTTTGGTATTTTTGGTAGAGACGGGGTTTTACCATGTTGGCTAGGCTGGTCTCGAACTCCTGACCTCAGGTGATCCACCTGCTTCCGCCTCCCGAAGTGCTGGGATTACAGGCGTGAGCCACCGCGCCTGGCCAGCTTCTTAATTTCTTAAAGTTGCTGCTTCATACAGCATGGAATAGGAGTTTGGAAGTTACCACTTATACATACAGCTATCTTAGGCACCATTTCATTACAACAATTAGGAACATAATTAACCTGGTTTAAGGAAAAATAGAAATATATGTAAAGGATACAAGGATGTCTTACTGGAGCCAAGTGCTAGAAGTATAGCAGCCTCAAGAGAGGGCTGAACTGGGAATTATGTGATAGACAAAGTCACTTTCAGTAACAACCAACCTGCGATCTCTCATTTCCTTCTGTACCTGAGTCGGGGTCATTCCCTCTCTGTCCAAACTCTGGTTTTCTCTGCTTTAGCACGTAGTGAAGAATGGCCATTCCAGCTTCCAGCCCAGCGTGACCATGGAACTCTACTGTCCAACACCATTCATCTAGAGAGAGAATCTGATTGGCTGGGCTTGAGCCAGGTGATTGAGCCTGGGCTTGATCAGGCTTGAGCCAGCCTGATTTGATAAGCCCTGGTGAGGGGGCAGGGCTGCCTGGAGGTTCATCACTTCAGCAGGGACTGTGAGTGACGTGCCCAGAGAAAACTCTGCAGAGAAAACTTTGTGGTTAAAATAGTGGGTTTTTTGTGTTTTTTTCTTTTAATTTAAAAAAATAGGCCGGGCACGGTGGCTCAAGCCTGTAATCCCAGCACTTTGGGAGGCCGAGACAGGCAGATCACGAGGTCAGGAGATCAAGACCATCCTGGCTAACATGATGACACCCCGTCTCTACTAAAAAAAAAATACAAAAAACTAGCCAGGCAAGGTGGTGGGCGCATGTAGTCCCAGCTACTCGGGAGGCTGAGGCAGGAGAATGGTGTGAACCTGGGAGGCGGAGCTTGCGGTGAGCTGAGATCCGGCCACTGCGCTCCAGCCTGGGCGACAGAGCGAGACTCTGTCTCAACAACAACAACAAAAATATAGGGACAGGGTCTCCCTGTGTTGCCCAGGCTGATCTTGAACTCCTGGGCTCAAGACATCCTCCCACCTCGGCCTCCCAAACTGCAGGGATTACGGGCCTGAGCCACCATGCCTGGCCAAAATGGCGTTTTCTTTATGACACTGAAGGGGAGTAAATTGATAATTTGTAGATTGATAAAGTAATTTAGAGCTTTTAAAGGAATTCAGAACGCAGATTTTTTTTTTTTTTTTTAACAAATGAGAAGTTAATTCAGGTCAATTATTTGAGTAAAATCCAAAGAAACTGCTGAGTTGTAGTCGGAAAGAAAATATGGGTAGTGCAGTTTCAAACTGAGAAAGGATCTTATTTCTTCTTTGGACTAAAGTTGCTGAGAAATGAGCCTAGCCTTTGACTCACGGTTAAGCTGAGGAAATGACAAGGGCAGCTGAAATCAGCTGTGAAAAGATGAAGAGTATAAAAGCCTTGTATGAGTAATGCAAGACCCTTCTCCTGTAGCTTGTTGAATTTGCGTGTAATTCATACTAGCCGAGTATGTTGTGTGAGGTGAAGAACTTAGTATGAGGTAGAAACAGTGCAAGGGAATAGTTGTGGCTTACAGAGATCTGTGATTCTTTAGGTTATTGCTTTGGGAAAATGCTTTCCTTTGCCTGGCTGTCATAGGCAGGATTTTTATTTTCAACCCCAATAAAGCATATTTGTACTTCCTTGCTCGTTCCTTCTCATTTTATTAAAAAAAAAAAAAAAAAGTCGGATTCCTTTTTCCTAACAATGATTTTTTAAAATCTTACCAAATTAAAATTAGCTGAGGAAGTAAATGTGCCAGGCATGACCAGATGCTCAGTGATTACTTATGGAATGAATGAGGAGAGTCTTCAAGTCCCAGTCCCTGCTCCAGAGCCGTGTGCTGTTGTTTGTGCATCAATCTATAGACCCTTTAAACCAGGTGTCCCCATCCCCCGGCCCATGGACAGGTCCAGGTCCATAGCCTGTTAGGAGCTGGGCTGCACAGCAGAAGGTGAACAGCGAGCAAGCTTTAGCAAGCTTTACTGCCTGAGCTCCACCTCTTGTGAGATCCGCAGCGGTGGCATTAGATTCTCATAGAAGCACGAACCCTATTGTGGACTGAGCATGTGAGGGATCTAGGGTGAACGCTCCTTATGAGAATCTAATGCCTGAGGTGGAAGTTTCATCCCGAACCCCAAGCCTACCTGCTGGGTCTGTGGAATAATTGTCTTCGACGAAACCAGTCCCTGGTGCCAAAAAGATTGGGCACCACTGCCTTAAACCAGCTCACTCGCCTCTTGGAGAGCCAATGAAAAGAACCCTCTTTAATTATTGCCTATTGCAATAGAAAGAATCAATGTGTGGTAGTTTAAGAATGGTAGGCCATCTGTATGTCCCCTGGGTTTCTTTTTATAATCTGTCTATTGGCTTCAATGGAAAGAAAGGAGCAAAGAGGACCTCCATCAAAAATTATAATGCAAAATTTTATTTTATGTTTTTGTCATGAGTGTTTGCATATTAAGTATGCTAATTTCCTGAGGATGGTCGTGTTTGTGGTGTTGTGTGTGCTGTGCTTTCCCATCCAGTCTAAATGCCCTCTTTTTTTTTTTTTTTTTGAGACGGAATCTTGCTCTGTCGCCCGGGCTGGAGTGCAGTGGCCGGATCTCAGCTCACTGCAAGCTCCGCCTCCCAGGTTCACGCCATTCTCCTGCCTCAGCCTCCGAGTAGCTGGGACTACAGGCGCCCGCCACCTCGCCCGGCTAGTTTTTTGTATTTTTTAGTAGAGATGGGATTTCACCGTGTTAGCCAGGATGGTCTCGATCTCCTGACCTCATGGTCCGCCCGTCTCGGCCTTCCAAAATGCTGGGATTACAGGCTTGAGCCACCGCACCCGGCCCCACATGCCCTCTTAAAAGTGCTTTTCAGTACAGCTCTTTAGACAGTCACTACCAATTGGTCACAATCAAAAACCACTAACAATTCAAGTTTATAATCTAGTAGATTAAAATGTTAATGCCAAATAAAAGACAATGATGTAGGTTATATTATTATATTAGATATAAATGTAGGTAGGAAGTAGTGGTGATATTATGCATTACATGTGAGGTGAATTATTTTCTCATTGTGTGTATGTGACTATTATATGTGTATGTGACTATTATAGTTACAATGTGAACTGTTTCTATAAAAGCATCCATAGTTATCAGACTATTCACTGGTGTCATGGTTTAAGGAGAGTGGCTTACTTCTCTGGCTCCACTTACATGCTTGTGATACTACACTGTGCCTCCACTTTATCCTTGTAACAAGTTGTACCCCACATTATAGCACTTCTCTTGGCCTGCTCAGCTCATTATTTTATGAGAGACATTGCCAAAACAGAGGGCAATTCAGTTGCATCAGAATGTAATTTTATACATCAGTTAAAATGTGGCTGTCCCCGTGTAAAGGTTGACTGAGCAGTTGGTGAAGATTTATTTCTCCAGGGAATCATGACCTTTGATGGGCTTTTATTGGTTGTTAGGTCCCACTGAAAACTGCCTTGGCTAATTCCCTTTCATTTACATATGCAAATAACATGCATGTCTCTGGGTGTTCGTTTTCGTTAAAATATTTTGCACATGCTTTGATTGCAGTTAGTTATGGGGTCTGTAAAGAGGAATGGTGTTATGAATCAGTCATAGGCAATTCAGCCCTCCCCTAGATGCATATTTTTTAGGTGATTATTATCCTAAGCTGTCTGTTTCATTCCTGCTATCAGTGGACCTGGCATATACCTGATATTTGTTAAATGTATGCAAACCTCTCTTTGTTTCCCCCTTTAAAAAAATAACTACTTATATTTGTTTTATTGAGCCACTTAAAACTGAATCAGAACTAGTACTTTATCTCCCACTTTGAGGGTGGTTAGAAGATTAAAAACTTAATGAGGCCCTGTTTGGGGAGTGAATAAAGTTAAAATGCAATAACTCTTTCATAATACCATTCATCTGGGGTTGTTAGTTTTGAAAGTAGCAGCACTGCAGCTTACCCTGGGGAGCTGACCAGCCCCATTGTTATTTAAAGAGCCTTAGAGAGGACTTACACCCTACTAAGTAGGGTGGAGTCCTAACATTCACTTGTTTATATTCTCACATTGAGTTAAGTCTACCAGTAAAATTCTTTTTGCCAGTAAAAGTATAGAGTATACCTTAGTATTTTGTATATGCATTATTTATATGCTGTACAGGGTTATATGTACAAAAAACCATGAAAAGTATGTCATGGCAGTGTTTTCCTTCAAGGTTAATTTTGACCGTATACAGTTGGCCCTTCATACCCGTGAGTTCTACATCTGTGGAGGTAACCAACAGTTGATCAAAGATATTTGGGAAAAAATGGATGATTGTGTCTGTGCTGAACATGTATAGATTTTTTTCCTGTCATTCCCTAAAAAATGCAGTATAACAACTACACCCATAGCATTTACATTGTATTAGGTATTACATGCCATTTAGAAATAATTTAAAATATATAGGAGGATGTGTGTAGGTTATATGCAAATATTATGCCATTTTATATAAGGAACTTGAACATCTCCAGATTTTGGTATCCTCAGGGGGTCTTGGAACCAACTCAGTATAGGGATGACTATATACTGTGTCTTGACACATGGACTGTTGAGCCCAACCTTTTCTGGGTAATACTAAGAGCATCATACAATGATAACATTTATTGAGAGCTTACAATATGTGAGGTGCCTATCTGAATGCATTATGTACATTGCAAGAAGTGATGCTGTGCTCTCTACAGACCAGAACCCCTCAGAAGAAGCCAGCGATTACTAAAGCTGTGAACGCTCACAGTTGTGTGATCATAGCCAGTCCTGCCTGAGGAAGCCTAAGTCCTATCTCTTTGGGTGTATAGATGGCAGTGGAGCTGGAGCATTTAAGGAAACTCACAGGCCATACTAGGGACTTGGGCTTTTCCCCTGAGCAGCTGTGAAGTGTTAGGGTTTGGAGAGGAGTAGTGCAACCTGACTTAATTGCCAATCAGATACTGATCAGAGAGCATACTGGTTGCTGCACTGAGACTAACTAAACAGGGTGAGTGAGCTGTGCTGGAGGGACAGAGGGCAGATTGCGAGCCCCCAGTGAAGATGCAGTTGCAGGGCTCCAGAAGGCAGATGGCTGGAGGATTCTGCATCTGTTTTTGAAGATGGAACTGACAGGATTGGATGTGGGGTAGAGATAGGAGGAGGAGACAAGAAAGACAGCCAAGGGTTTTGATCTGAGCAACTGCAAGAATGTCATTCCCAGCCGGGCACAGTGGCTCATGCCTGTAATCCCAGCACTTTGGGAGGCAGGCAGATCACTTGAGGTCAGGAGTTCGAGATCAGCCTGGCCAACATGGCAAAACCCCGTCTCTACTAAAAATACAAAAATTAGCCGGACATGGTGGCGCCCGCCCATAATCCCAGCTACCTGGGAGGCTGAGACAGGAGAATCACTTGAACCCAGGAGGTGGAGGTTGCCTTGAGCCGAGATCACACCACTGCACTGCAGCCTGGGCGACAGAGCAAGACTCCATCTCAAACAAACAAACAAAAAATTATCCGGGTGTGTTGGTGCATGCCTGTAGTCCCAGCTACTTAGGAGGCTGAGGTGGGAGAATCGCGTGAACTGGGAGGTGGAGCCAAGATCGTGCCACTGCACTCCAGCCCAGGTGACAGAGCGAGACTCGGTCTCCAAAAAAAAAGTAATTTTCATTTACTAAGGAAAAGGAACCTAGGGAAGGAATTCTTTGTGGTATGAATAAGGATTAACCTATGAGATGCCTCCTAGGAGATTTTTGAACAGGCAGCGGAATAAACTGAATATGCATGTCTAGGGTTGGTGGGGTAGAGTGGTTTATGAGGACCAGGCATGAAATAGACCATATTCTTCTTGTTTATCTAGCCCAATTCTTCTGATCTCTTTTTAGAAAAGGTAGAAAATTGGGATTTTTTTAGAGGAAATTTTCTGATCTTTCAGATGTTGAAAAGTGAGAATATGAGAACAGATACAGAAGTGGAAGGGGCTGCTGTAAAAATTTGAGAGGGAGGCACTATAAAATAGACATGTGTGGGGTTAAGGGCTGGGGTATGAAAACAGATTGAGAGTTTGAGGAGCAGAAAGGGCCAAATGATGGCCCAGTGAATCCCTGTGTGTCCATTGAAGTTGAAGAAGCCAGGTGTTGGGAGCACAGCTGGAGACCCGTGTGCCCTTTCCTCATGACTTTCCTCCTCATCCCTCTCAGGTTACCACTATACCCAGCTTGGTGTTTGTCTTTCCCATGCTTGTTTTCGTATGTTTACTAAATATTGTTGGAAGATGTACACAAATACTTATAGCATGATTTTGCATGTACTTAAACTTTCTATAAATTATACCATACTCTATATGGTTTTGTAACTTCTTTTAGTTAAAAGTTTTAAAATTTTATCTATATTGATAACATGATCTTATAATGTCTTCATTCCTAAATAGTTGTCCATTGTGAACTATGTGACACTGTTTATTCTCCCGGTAATGGGCCTTTTAATTGCTTCTCATTTGGGGCTATTATGAAGAATGTAGAAAGGAGCATTCTTGTTTTTTGTTTTTTAGATGGAATCTCGCTCTGTGCCAGGCTGGAGTGCAGTGGCGTGATCTCAGCTCACCACAGCCTCCGCTTCCCAGGTTCAAGCGATTGTCTGCCTCAGCCTCCCGAGTAGATGGGACTACAGGCACACAACACCACGCCCAGCTAATTTTTGTATTCTTAGTAGAGACGGGGTTTCACCATGTTGGCCAGGATGGTCTCAATCTCTTGACCTTGTGATCCACCCACCTCGGCCTCCCAAAGTGCTGGGATTACAGGTGTGAGCCACCGCGCCCTGCCGAAAGGAACATTGTTATACACTTATCCTTGTGTGTGTGTACAGTACTTTTTCTTGCGTGTATACTTAGGCATCAGATTACTAGATTGAAGTCAGTGGCTTTTTTTAACTGTTACACCCTTATAGACTGGAGTATGTGATGAAAGCTATGGACCTAACCAGAATGTTATACTTAAACTTTTCTTGTATGAATTACTTTGTTACGTGCCCACTAGTGGCCTCCTTAAGAGCTCATGCTTCCTAGATTAAAAATAACTGGTCTAAATTCTGACTATTCTTAACTGAACCATGAGGTGAAACAAATAATATCCAGATATTCAACTCATAGCTTTCTGAGCTTCTATAGCCAAATGTCCTTCAGGAAGTTTACTTGTTAGATATCTAAAGGGAAAAGAAACTGCCATCTCCATATGAAAGTCAGAAACAGGACTTTTTTTGCATATAATAAAAAATAGGGTTTGCCTGGGCGCGATGGCTCATGCCTATAATCCCAGCACTTTGGGAGGCTGAGGCGGGTGGATCGCTTGAGCCTGGCAGTTTGAAACCAGTTTGAGATGGGGTTTTGCAGAAATCACGTCTCTGCAAAAAGAAAAGAAAGAAAGAAAAAGGAAGCCAGGTGTAGTGGCACACGCCTGAGTTCCAGCTACTTGGGAGGCTGAGAAGGTGGGAGATGAGTCTTTTAGGTCAAGGATGTGGTGAGCTGTGATCGCACCACTGCACTCCAGCCTGGGTGGCAGAGCAAGATCCTATCTCAAAAATTTAAAAAAAACAAAAACAAAAAACGGGGAGAGGTTTGCCTAAATCGGTAAGATGCTATAATGAACTGGGGAACTTGAAGGACTTAAGTCAAGCTGAAGTATTTTCCTCTTTTTGTAAAATGATGAAATGGAGGCTCAGAGAAGTTAAATAACTTGTCCAGCTTCACACAGCACAGCAGGTCTCATGAGTCTAGATCATGTTCCCTTTATGTTACATCACCCTGCTAAAGAGCAGGGCTACCTTTTTCTAAGCTTCGACTGATCACGTTATTTAATCATTGTGACAGTTTACTGTCCTCTAGTTTTTGTTGCAGATGTTTTTCAGCATTCTAAAGAGTACACAATCTGCGCCCTAGATCATGTTTGAAGATGCTTGTCCGTTGGATACGTCTCTCCTACTCTGCGTCGTTTTCTAGAGAGCAAATGTGCAGGGAGCTGGAGGCAGGCCGATTTCTGTAGACCGTTCGGTGATCAAGGATGGGAATCTCAGCTCTCATACATGGGCCTTGGCAGAAACAGCTGTTTATTTGGGGGAGTTTTTTTTAACTTTGTATTACTTCTCTGGCTATTGAAGGCGTGAGTTTGTGAACCCTGGTACATATTCTCAGTCTTCTCGCTTGGTGCTCTTTTGTTTATTTGCTTAACATTAACTTAGTTCTAAATTTTAAAAGGGTTTTTAAAACTTCTAGTCATTAAAGTATGGAATTGATCCTTTACTTTCCAGTAAAATGATTACTGTGATCACCAGTAGTCATTCTATCAGTATCTAGTTGGGTTGCCTACCACTAATCTTCAACTCCCCTTTAAACTGAAGACTAAGATCTGAAAAACTGCAAAAGCCCCATGTGCAGGGTTGGGCTGAGGACAGGAGTGTTTGAAAGCCTATGCTTCAGTTATTGCTGCATAACTAAGTACCGCAAAACTTAGTGGCTTGAAACAACTATTTTATTTACTCACAATTCTGTGAGTTAGCTACGGCTCAGCTGGGAGGTTCTTCTGCTGTTCTTGCTTGGGGTCTGTGAGGGCAGGTGGAGCTGAAACATCCAGGATTGCTCTCCTCATGTGACTGGTGCTTCAGCAAGCATGGCTGGGAGCTGTGACCTCTCCCCACATGGCAGATGGAGAACACTCAGAAGGTAGGTAGCATTCCAGGAGGGCATCTGTCACACTCGGCAACATCTTATTGTGAAACCTAGTCACCGTGGGAGGGGCCCAACCTAGAGGCAAGTGCTGGGAGGTGCAGTTCATTGGGGGCACTCCAGTAACAGCCTTTCCTCTGACAGTTACTTTCTGGAGAAATTGAGTAGACAGGTTTTGGACTTTGGGATACCAGGCACCCCTGAGGGAAAGCATGAGACACTGTAATGAAAATTGGGGACTGAGTGATTCCCCCTTCCCTTTCTGGTACCTGACTGACAAATAGGTTTATATTCCAAAGATAGAAGTGTGGAAGATTTCTTAACGAGGAAGTGGTTACTGTAAAGAAGAAACATTTGAGGGACGAGATGATCTTTTAAAAATTATAACCGTGATAATAGAAATGAAAAACTCAATAGACGGTTTGGAAGACAGCTCTGGAAATCTTCCAGAAAGTAGAACAAAAAGATGAAGAAATGGTGAACAGCAGACAAAAGAAATTAGGGGACCAGTACAGGAAATTCAGTAACCAGCTATTAGGAAATGTGTCCATAATACTAGCACCCTTTTCCAGATGTAGAAACTGAGGCTTTGATAGGTAAGTGATTTATGTAGGGTCATGTGGTTGACCCTAGGGTGAAATTTAGAACCAGATCTCTCTGACTCCATTGAACCATGTGCAGATGGAACAGGCAATTAACACTGAGTATCATGTAGGTTAGTAATCACACTATGGCAGCACCTGTCTGGCATTTAGGGAATATCCAGTCTAAATGAACCCTCCATAAAAGATAAACCTGTAAGGTGAGTAATATGGCACAGAAACCTTTTGAATATGAAGAGGAGAGGTGAGGCAGAATAAATCAAATTGCCTTTCTTTTACTTTACACTTACTAGCTAAGGTCCAAGTTGAGAAGGATGGGAAGTATTTAGAAGATGGAGGAATACTGGAAATGTTGTAGGGATGAGAAGTGATAGGAATTTGTCAGGGAACAAATAAGACCCTCATGAAGTAATAGGACACCAGTTGCTGTGTTTGACCGAGGCTCAGTCTCCATCATCATGTAACCCTTCAACCCCACCCCCCAGCCAGGAGCAGAGAGCACAGCAGTGGCAAGAACCTAGTGTGTTGGTCAGAGAGAGAAGGAGCAGCCCATGAAGTCCAGGGACAATCCAGAGGGGTTTGGGTGGTATACATTAGGTTAATTATCTTTTTACTCCTCCAGCCTCCAAATCAAATCATAGCAAAAATTAAAGGCATTTTTGAAGTGATGAATCAAAAAACAAGATTGTAGAAAATTAAAAACGTACAAAATCTAGAAATGATACCAACACTTAAGTGACTAAGATGACAGGGGCTCTGGGTGCCTGACATGTGTGATGTTAGCTTTTTCTACTGAATCTTCGGAGAGAAGTGCTGGCGTTCTTGGGTCTAGAGAGAGGAAGTGGCACACGTGTCCTTTGCTGCCCGGTGAATATAGCAGGGCAAGAATTCAGACCCAGGCCAGCGTGACTCCAAACCCCAAACCCAAATACATTCCACTGAGTCCTCTTCTCAGAGAAATCTTCTTCTCAGAGAAATTAGAGTGGTTATCATGTCAATTGCAGGAGGACAGGGGTCCTCCTAAGCATGTGTTCACTGGCGGTGTGAATGAGCCAGTTTATGGTAAGCGAGTGGAAGGTTCGGAAGGTTGCTCACTGAGCGTGCCCTGAAGCTTGCCAGTGTCTGCGTGTGGCTCGCCACTTTGCAGGTTTGGAGTAGTGTAATTTGGATTTTAGAGTGCTCTTACAGTTTGCAGAGTGTTTTACATGCGTTGGATGCTGGAAGGTGGGTGATTATTATCCATTTTACAGTTAGGAAAAGCAATTCATGAGTTCAGTGGTGGAGTGGTAGCATTTTGTTCACCTACAGTTTGTGCTGTCTTAGAGTTGTTATTAATATATAACTTAATCTTTCTTTGTTTTTTAAGATACTATAGGCTCTCAAAATATTCTTGAATGGCCTTATGGATATGCTATACTACTGAAATTTGATTATTAATATTTTCTAATGGTTTATATAATTGGGAAAGTGAATAAAAATTTCTCATTAAAGCTGTAAATTAACACTTTGGAACACCTGCCAGGAGACAACAAAGGGCGATGACAGCTTCTGCTGTGCCTCTATGCTTCCCAGCTTGCTGTGATGGTGACCTGGGGTTCTCATGATTTTTTATTTTTTATTGATGTATTTATTATATATTTATTTATTTGAGATGGAGTCTCGCTCTGTCGCCCAGGCTAGAGTGCAATGGCGTGATCTCGGCTCACTGCAACCTCCGCCTCCTGGGTTTAAGCAGTTCTCCTGCCTCAGCCACCGAAGAAACTGGGATTACAAGTGCCCACCACCACGCCCAGCTAATTTTTTGTATTTTTAGTAGAGACAGGGTTTCACCATGTTCACCGTGTTCACCAGGCTAGTCTTGAACTCCTGACCTCAAGTGATCCACCCACCGTGGCCTCCCAAAGTGCTGGGATTATAGGTGTGAGCCTGGGATTACAGGTGTGAGCCACTGTGCCCAGCCAACTTTTAAAAAAAATATAAGATGCTACAGGTAGTCAAAAGAACAAAAAAACCTGGTTGGTAGAGCTTGCTTTTACACAGAGAGTAAGGAGTAAGCTCTTAGTTTATTTTGCTGTTTAAACATGAGAGCAAAAAAAATATATAGTTTATATATGACAGCAAATATATATATATCACTCATATAGATAGTATATATATTTACTCAGGTATTAATGAATATATGTGTATATATGTAATTCTAAGACAAAGCATGAAAAAATATGCAGTAACCAGGTTGTAATGACCATTCTGATTAAATGGGACCCCATTTTAGAGTATTGGAAAACATTTAATAAGCGATCCCTAGAGGTGCGGTGTTCTGCGTTGGAGACTAGCCCTAGGTTTAAAAACCTAGTGACATAGGCTTGCTGTACAGAACAGTATGCAGTGTGTCAGCTGACACTGGTGTTGCTTTCACGATCCGAAGGAAATGGAATATAACTGCCGTCCTTGTCACACCTTGAGCATTATGGTAAGCAGATGCTTTCTGGTGCAACTGTTTGTGGTTGAATAGTGTTTATGACTAATATCTGCCATGGTTTTTAAGAGTGTTTCTAAAGGAAAGGGCAACTCTTGTCTGGCCTATTTTTCTATCTTCCTATTAAAAACTGTGGTATGACGTGGACAGAATGTAGCTCTAGATGTTTACAATTAACTGTTTTCATTGTAATCTGTTTCTTGCTACTCAAACTGTGCAACTGTGGGATTTCTTATGTAGGATATCTGTAATATTTGTGCTGAGTCATTTTGAGTTAAGTGAATGCGGTAAAGTTCTATTTTTAGCCCGTCAAGGCCTAGCGAGGGCACTGGCTTAGCAGAACTCTCCATCACGCGCATCTGTTTGGGTTATGCCCACCAATAAAGACTTGATTCCAGTTTAAATAGGACTTTGCTCACTGAGTAAATCTAAAGTTTTTGAGAAATAAGTTCACTTTTTTTGTCCACTGTAAAAAAATTTTTTTTCTTCCTGTGAGAAATTGGGACTCTTAAAAGTTAAAGTCTACATAGTGAAAGGTTATTTGCTTGTGCCTGTTTTCAACATTCATTTTTCCTTAAAGGTTGACTCTTATTTTTACCCTCCCAAATCCAGACTCTTCTATGTACTCTCCTTAAATTTTAAACTCCCAAGCTTTGTATAGAAGTCGCTAATCTGATCCAGATGCTGAAAAGGAGACAAAGCTTTCACACTTGCAATATTGGCTTCGTTTTCTGGACCTCTGTTGTTGTTGTTGTAATCATGAGTGTTCATGTTTCTTTAAAACAGAAAAAGAAAAAATCGGCTTTTTTTTTCAGAGTGTGAGCTCCTAGAGAACTAAGATGAGGTTTTGTGACTTTCCTTCGTTTTAACTCTGGTATAAGACCTTGCTCACATAAATATTGAATACTCTTTTTGATGGTGACTGACTTTTGGTCATATGATGGACATTTAGGCCCTTAAATCTGCCCCATGAACAAGATGACACACCTTTGAAAAAGCAGAAGCTATTCTGGGAGGTACATGAACATGTTCACGTTTTATCACTAAGTTTCATTTAGTATGCTTTATTAGTAATAAGCGTGTATACTAATTTGTATCTACAAACCTGTAATTTTTAAACTGTAGTATTCACGTAAATATTGGTAATGTATTTATTTTGGAACATGGATGATTTGTGAAACCTATGTATTAAAACAAAAGTATACAAATACCTGATTTGTACATACCTGGCTGTAACCTAATGTGTCTTTTTGTTGTCATGCAGAGCTCTGGTATCGAGACTTTAGTGGAGGAGCTCTGCTCCAGACTGAAAGACCTTCAGAGTAAGCAAGGTGAGGTCAAAAGCACTGTGCACACACATGCCAGGATTACATTCCTGAGGAATCTGGATTGGGGAAAATCTTAGAACTGATCAGAAAAGAAAACCAGAACAAAGTCTTTGTGTCCAGTGTGTGTCACTAGGCCAGCCTCATGCTCCATCTGCAGCTCTGTTAGTGGCTTCTGTGTCAGTTCCAGCAGTCACTCATAGAGAGTCCTGCAACCAAGGGAGGGACTTAGTCCACAGGTGCCCTCAGAGATAGGAAACACTTCATGTTTTCTGTTTTTTGGGTTTTTTGTTGTTGTTGTTGGCTTCAAGTTGAAGCTCAGAGATCAGGAACAATATTGTCTCTTTCCTTTCGCCATCTTTGCCCCTCTGTTAATATCTGCCTGTTGATGTTAAGACTGCTAAATTAAGACATTAAATTAAGATGTTAAGACATGAATTACTTCAGGTTTGGAAGGGACTTCTGTTTTGACTCAACTTTTTTGGAAACACAGACTTGGCAAGTTTATTTAGTCATTTCAATATATGAACCCTCCTCATACTTTTTCTAACTTTTCTGCAATCTCTAAGAGTGAGACTTTCATATTAAGGGTAAAGATCCTTGTTTCCTTACCCTCTTCATGGTCATTTTGCTGCCCACCAAGCTTTGAGCCTGCCTCTTAAGGGCACAGTTTATTTGTAACCTAAGACAGTATCCTAGGCTAAACTAAAGGTATAGCCCTTTTTCCTATTTTAGTTGAAATAGCCCTTGCTCACCTACATGTTAAGTAATAGAGCAAATTGTAAGAAAGAATATTCTTTACAGATTAGTTTTAGTCAAGATGAGTCAATGTAAAGTCTATGAGTGTAGAATTTTGTAAAAAAATATTTTTGGAATCTAAACAGATGTTCTGTCCTTCTGGTCTAATTAATAAGTACACAGGGGACTTCAGGCTCTTAATTAAGTGCCTCTAGAGCACTGTATCAGTGACAGGATGAACAGCTCTCACCTCTTGGCCTAATGCTAATGTGGTTAACCGGAGAATTCCCTCTGGCACACTGAAAAAATAGATTTTTATTAAACAGACAGATTGGTCTCGACTTTGCCTTTTAAACACCAAAGCCTCTATTTCTTGTTAAAATTAGTTGAGAAACTTTGAAATACATGGGCATTTATTAACTAGATATAAGACAAATCTTTCTGAATTTTTGTTTCATAACAGAAGAGAAGATTCACAAAAAGTTAGAGGGGTCTCCCTCTCCAGAGGCAGAATTATCCCCTCCAGCAAAGGATCAAGTGGAAATGTATGTAAGATTGTATTCAGTAATAAAGTGTGCATTTGTTAAAATCAAATGAATAACTGCTACATGGTTTCCATTTTCTGTTTGTCATCTTGTTTAGTTTCATTATTTATAATTTAAGACACATTTATCAAGCGCTTATGTGCTTGACACTGAGAATTCAAAGGTGAAATAAGATGGTTCTATCCTTAGTGTGCATATTCAATAAATATCTGTGGAACAAATGAGTGAAACAAAGAAGGTTATTATTTGCTAAGTCTGTGTATGTACTATTACCTTTAATATTCACAACAGCCCTTTGAAACAGCTGTAAGAATTTACGATTATCAGCCAGACACAGTGGCTCACGCCAGTAATCCTAACACTTTGGGAAGCCAAAGCAGGTGGATCGCCTGAGGTCAGGAGTTCAAGACCAGCCTGGTCAACATGGTGAAACCCTGTCTCAAAAATTAGTCAGGCATGGTGGTACACACCTGTAATCCCAGCTACTCGGGAGACTGAGGCAGGAGAATTGCTGGAACCCCGGAGGCAGAGGTTGCAGTGAGCTGAGATTGTGCTATTGCACTCCAGCCTGGGCGACAGAGCGAGACTCTGTCTTATAAAAAAAGAAAAAGAAAAAAAGAAAAGAAAAAAGAAAGAAAGAAAAGAAGTGATTGTCCATGTTCACAAGCAAGAACACTGAGTTCCCACTGTTTACTGCAAAGGGAACATAGGCAAATCCTTGACCTGCCAAACCTGCTTCCTAAAGATACTTTTCTTTTTTTCTTTGTAAATAATTAGTCTTAAAATAATCTGCATTATAAACAGACTTCCCTATTATACATTTTATTTTAATCTTCTGAACCTCTGACACCTAAGAAAAAATGGCATTTCCTTGGTTTGTATAGACCTGTATTGTCCAGCACAGTAGCTGCAAGCCATGTGTGACTACTGAGCACTTGAAATGGGGCTGGTTCAAACCATGATGTGCTGTCAGTGGACAATTCTCATTGGATTTCAAAGACTGTATATAAAAAAGAATGTAAAGTAGTAAACATTTTAAAATACTGATTACATGTTGAAATGATAATATCAGGAGTTTAGTTGAATGAAATATATTACTGGAGTGAATTTCACCTGTTTCTTATGTTTTTAATGTGCCTGCTAGAATATTTAAAATTACCTGTGAAGCTCAAAATACATTTCTGTTGGTCAACTCTTGATGTAGACTGAGAAAGAGAATCAAGTTCAGGCCCTTTGAAAACATGGCCTTTTACCACTTCATGTGTGACCTTGAGCATTGCCTCAGTAGCCAATGTGACATTAAATTCTTCCTTTCGCAGTTTGTTCTGCTCTGAAATCTTCAGTGGCTTCCAGTTTCCTAGCAAATCAAAAACACTTTTTCATTTTCAAGCCCCCTGAAAACAGCCTCCCTGGCTTTTTGTACCCTGCATTTCTAGTGATCGCTGCTCTAATGAGTTCTCCATTCTGTGAGCATAACGTGTGTCTTCGTGTCCTCACACAGGTTCTCAGGCCTCACAGGTAGTACTCACTAAACTTGCGGAATAAATCTGGAATTCCAAGGCTTAGTTGTGGCCCACTTTAATTGTTTTAGACCTCACCAATATCCTCTTTCTGAATACTTGAATGTGGTCATTCCTACCATTTCTGAGGGCCTGCTTCAATGCCAGGCAGTATGCTAGCGGTTAAGAAGCTGCTTTTCTGACTCATTTTGCATATTAATTCCTTTACTCCTCAGGACTCTGAGAGGTAAATATTACTAGCTCTATTTTGTAGGTGAGGAAACTGAGCTATGGAGAGGTTAAGTAACATGCCGAAGGTCACACAGCTAGTAAAGTAGGCAGAGCCAGGATTTGACCTCAGAGAATGTGGCTTTAGAGCTCATACTCTTGACTGATTTGCTACCGAGCTTTTCCACTGCATGTATTTTCAATGCTCACAGTAACTTCATGAGGTAAGTCATAGAATCACCATTTTGCAGTTGAGGAAATAGTCCAAAGCAGTAAATAATGAGCTTAAAGTCGCAAGCAATAGTGACTTAGCTGAGATTCAAATTCAGATATTGTTTACTGAAGAGACTGCATTCTTTCTTCTATTATTTGTCCTTTTGGACTTCTTAATTCAAATGCAAACTTTGAAGATAAAAACTGTCATCTTACATATTTTCTCAGTATTCTTAACAGTGCATATCACAGTGCTGAGCAAAATGGTGCTTGATGCATGGGACTAATCTTAAGCATATTTTACTGTATTATAAATTATTGTAAAGTTAATGATTCTTGGATGATGTGAATGTTGACACTGCTAAAATGAAATATTCCATTATTTTGGTTGGTAGTGTTGTTTTGCTGTAACTAAAAGATCTGTATACTCATATTTTGAACTCTTCACTCTGTTTTTTAGGTACTATGAAGCATTTCCACCACTTTCTGAGAAACCAGTTTGCCTGCAAGAAATCATGACAGTGTGGAACAAGTCTAAAGTCTGTTCTTACTCTAGCTCTTCTTCATCATCCACAGCCCCACCAGCTAGCACAGATACTTCCTCTCCTAAGGACTGCAACAGTGAAAGTGAAGTCACCAAGGAAAGAAGCAGTGAAGTGCCCACCACTTTGCATGAGAAAACCCAGAGCAAAAGTAAAAACGAGAAGGAAAACAAATCTAGTAATGGCACCATTGAAGAAAAGCCTGCTTTGTACAAAAAGCAAATCCGACATAAACCTGAAGGAAAGATTCGCCCTCGCTCATGGTCTTCTGGCTCCAGTGAAGCAGGCTCAAGTTCCAGTGGGAATCAGGGAGAATTAAAAGCATCCATGAAGTATGTTAAAGTAAGACACAAGGCACGAGAGATTCGAAACAAAAAAGGGCGGAATGGGCAAAGCAGGCTTTCTTTGAAGCATGGTGAAAAGGCTGAAAGAAATATTCATACTGGAAGTAGTAGCAGTAGCAGCAGTGGTTCTGTCAAACAGCTGTGCAAGCGGGGTAAGAGACCTTTAAAAGAAATAGGGAGAAAAGATCCTGGAAGCACTGAAGGAAAAGACCTGTACATGGAGAATAGAAACGACACAGAGTATAAAGAGGAGCCCTTGTGGTACACCGAGCCAATTGCTGAATATTTTGTTCCTCTGAGCAGAAAAAGTAAACTAGAGACCACATACCGAAACAGACAAGACACAAGTGATCTGACGTCAGAGGCAGTGGAAGAATTGTCTGAATCAGTGCATGGTCTTTGTATCAGCAACAATAATCTTCATAAAACATACCTCGCAGCAGGTACTTTCATTGATGGTCATTTTGTAGAAATGCCTGCAGTTATAAATGAGGATATTGACCTCACTGGGACCTCATTATGTTCTCTACCAGAGGACAATAAATACCTGGATGATATTCATCTATCAGAATTAACGCACTTCTATGAAGTGGATATTGATCAATCCATGTTGGATCCTGGTGCCTCAGAAACAATGCAAGGAGAAAGTCGGATTTTGAATATGATTCGACAAAAAAGCAAAGAGAACACAGATTTTGAGGCAGAATGTTGCATAGTGTTAGATGGTATGGAGTTGCAAGGGGAACGTGCAATATGGACAGATTCTACCAGCTCCGTGGGTGCTGAGGGCTTATTCCTGCAGGACCTTGGCAATCTGGCTCAGTTTTGGGAGTGCTGTTCATCCAGCTCTGGTGATGCGGATGGGGAGAGTTTTGGAGGAGACTCTCCAGTTAGACTCTCTCCCATCTTAGACAGCACAGTGCTCAATTCACACCTGCTTGCTGGCAATCAAGAGCTCTTTTCAGATATTAATGAAGGATCTGGCATAAACTCTTGTTTTTCAGTGTTTGAAGTGCAATGCAGTAATTCTGTTTTACCATTTTCTTTTGAAACACTCAACTTGGGAAATGAAAATACAGATTCTAGTGCTAATATGCTTGGGAAAACACAGTCTAGATTGCTAATATGGACCAAAAATAGTGCCTTTGAAGAAAATGAACACTGTTCTAATCTTTCAACAAGAACTTGTAGTCCATGGTCCCATTCAGAAGAAACACGTTCAGACAATGAAACATTAAATATTCAGTTTGAAGAATCCACACAGTTTAATGCCGAAGATATTAATTATGTAGTTCCTAGAGTCTCGTCAAATTATGTAGATGAAGAACTTCTCGATTTTTTGCAAGATGAAACTTGCCAGCAAAACAGTAGAACTTTAGGTGAGATTCCTGCATTAGTTTTCAAAAAAACATCTAAACTAGAATCCGTCTGTGGTATTCAGCTAGAACAAAAAACAGAAAACAAAAATTTTGAAACTACACAAGTATGTAATGAAAGTCCACATGGAGATGGCTACAGCTCAGGGGTTATTAAAGACATTTGGACAAAGATGGCAGACACAAATTCTATGGCTACAGTAGAAATAGAAAGAACTGATGCCGAGTTGTTCTCGGCAGATGTAAATAACTACTGCTGCTGTCTAGATGCTGAAGCTGAACTGGAGGCCCTTCAGGAGCCTGACAAGGCTGTGCGGAGGTCAGAGTACCATCTGTGGGAGGGACAGAAAGAGAGCCTGGAGAAAAGAGCATTTGCTTCTAGTGAGCTATCCAACGTGGATGGTGGTGATTATACAACACCCTCTAAACCCTGGGATGTAGCCCAAGATAAAGAGAACACATTCATTCTTGGAGGAGTTTATGGAGAACTCAAAACCTTTAATAGTGATGGGGAATGGGCGGTCGTACCACCTAGTCACACAAAAGGAAGTCTGTTACAGTGTGCAGCTTCTGATGTGGTGACGATAGCTGGTACAGACGTCTTTATGACCCCGGGAAACAGTTTTGCTCCTGGGCACAGGCAGTTATGGAAACCCTTCGTGTCATTTGAACAGAATGATCAGCCGAAGAGTGGGGAAAATGGGTTAAATAAGGGATTTTCTTTTATCTTCCATGAAGACTTACTAGGAGCTTGTGGCAACTTTCAAGTCGAAGATCCTGGACTTGAATACTCATTTTCTTCCTTTGACTTAAGCAATCCATTTTCACAAGTTCTTCATGTAGAATGCTCATTTGAACCTGAAGGGATTGCATCTTTCAGCCCCAGTTTTAAACCGAAATCAATCCTCTGTTCTGATTCAGACAGTGAAGTGTTGCACCCCAGGATATGTGGTGTTGACAGAACACAATACAGGGCTATTCGGATCTCTCCTAGGACTCACTTTCGCCCAATTTCTGCATCCGAACTGTCCCCAGGAGGAGGAAGCGAGTCAGAATTTGAATCTGAGAAAGATGAAGCAAATATTCCCATTCCTTCTCAAGTTGATATATTTGAAGATCCGCAGGCAGATCTCAAACCTCTGGAAGAAGATGCAGAGAAAGAAGGCCATTACTATGGAAAATCAGAGCTTGAGTCTGGAAAATTCCTTCCCAGGTTAAAAAAATCTGGGATGGAAAAGAGTGCTCAGACATCACTGGATTCCCAGGAGGAATCAACTGGGATTCTGTCAGTAGGAAAGCAAAATCAGTGTTTGGAATGTAGCATGAATGAATCCCTGGAAATACATTTAGAAAGCTCAGAAGCAAATTGTAAAATTATGGCACAATGCGAGGAAGAAATTAATAATTTTTGTGGTTGCAAAGCAGGTTGTCAGTTTCCTGCTTATGAAGATAATCCAGTTTCTTCGGGACAGCTGGAAGAGGTATGTGTCTGTGTATTGGTATTTGACAAAAGGATTTGATCAGAGTTTAACCGAAGAACAGACATGTCAGGCAATGAAAGATAGGGTTAAATTATTGGGAAGTTAGCATAAATGTCTTAAAACTTAAATTGTTCTAATTTTACATGTAAGGACTTAAAATGGATTTGATATTTATAAATTTGAACTAGACAGTAGAGTTTTTCTGGAGAGAAAAAGCTTTTAAAAATCACAGGATGTAAGATTCCTATGTGTTGTCTTAAGATATATGTTATTGGCCGGGTGCAGTGGCGCACGCCTGTAATTCCAGCACTTTGGGAGGCCAAGGCGGGTGGATCATTTGAGGTCAGGAGTTCAAGACCACCTTGGCCAACATGGTGAGACCCCATCTCTACTAAAAATACAAAAATTACCCAGGCGTGGTGGTGGACACCTGTAATGCCAGCTACTTGGGAGGCTGAGGCAGGAGAATTGCTTGAACCCGAGAGGCAAAGGTTGCAGTGAGCTGAGATTGCATTCTGCACTCCGGCCTGGGTGACAGGGTGAGACGGTGAGACTCTGTCTCAAAAAAAAAAAAAAAAAAACATGTATTATGCTTAAAGCAAAAACCTAACATACAAGTGTTCCAACATTCAAAGCTGATGAATCAGGAAGTAGCTGCTATTAAAGTGTAGCAAGCCTGTCTAACTGACTCTTAGAAGTTGATCATTTTATCAGAACTTGTGTTTTCCATATAAAACAAATTATATTTCTATGGAGTTCTCAAAAATACATTGTGATACATGTAGAAATTCACCCACACCCCAAATGCAACAAAATTGCTTCTAAAGAACCTATAAAGAGGTATCTTGCTTTATACAAAGTACATTTTCCAGGAGCTGTGCGGGTTATATGTTAAGGTATGGAATGAGGATAATATTCAGTTTTGTTAATGAAAGTTATTGTACCCCTCCACTGTATGCCCAAGAAATGGCTTGAAGTTAAACTGATTGTACAAGAAATAACACTTAAGACAATAACCTGTTTCACAAAAAAAAAGCGTAGCAGTCTGTCCACTTTTCCACTGTTTCCGATATGTGAGTGCCTGGCCTTTCTCCAGAAACAGCTTATTTAATTTTGTTTTTGTTTTTGTTTTGTTTTGGGGACAGTGTCACTCTGTCGCCCAGGCTTGAGTGCAGTGGTGCGATCTCAGCTCACTGCAACCTCCACCTCCCAGGTTCAAGTGATTCTCCTGCCTCAGCCTCCTAAGTAGCTGGCATTAAAGGCATGCACCACCACGCCTGGCAAATTATTTGTATTTTTAGTAGAGACAGGGTTTCACCAGGTTGACCAGGCTGGTCTCGAACTCCTGACTTCAAGTGATCCACCTGCCTTGGCCTCCCAAAGTGTTGGGATTACAGGCGTGAGCCGCCACATCCGGCCCAGCTTATTGAAAAAAAGAGATGGAGGTGTTTAGAAGTCATGCTACCTGTGGCCGGAGAGCAGATGAGTGTTGCCCTTCCTCCCAACTGTCCTGCACACCCTCCCCACCATTGTACATCCAAATCCTACCCATACCGTGAGACTTCCTTCATCTGCCACCTCCTTCACTGACACTTCTCCTAATTCCCTCTCTCCCCTGCTCCAGCCCCACTCTGCATCAGAATTAATTTCGCCCCTCTCTTAATTTTCATGCACTTTATGCCTCTTTTTGATTGCATTTTCCATTTCTCATGAGTTATTTATATCCTGGACTATAAGCTCCTTGTGGCTGTGGACCATGCCTTACTCATTTGTCGCATCAGAGTGCCCAGGTGTGGGGCTGCTTGCCTGTGATTCTAGGAAGCCCCCAGGTGACTTGAGAGTCATTGCTCTAATCAGCTACCTAGAGACCCGTAGAGGATGAATTTAATCCTTTTGAAACACTGCTAAGAAAAAACCCAGTAATGTTGTTAGCCTTTATCTGTTTGTTTATTGCCCCATTTTTCATCCTTAAATATTCCTTCATGTACTTTGTATTTCACCTGGTTCCAGATTGGGAAGAAAGAAAAAGAGGAAAGAAGCAAGATTCTACATACCACTACCATATTCCTTCGCTTTCTAGTATGTTGATGTATTTATGTGTTATCAGAATTCTGGGTTTCCTTGAAAGGTCTTAGCTGCCAAAAACATTCCCAGAGGACATTCTGGGATGGTCTGATAGTTTAGATGTTGCCAGCACTGCTCTCTCGGCAGCGTTGTTACAGTTCAGAAGCCGGGTTCAAGCTTACTTCATAGATTCATCTGAGATATGGAAGAGGCTGAGAGAGTGACCTGAAGGGACAGTTTGGGGCCAGCCTGGTACTAGAACCTGTATCTTTCTGTTCTGTCACATTGTTTGGTCAGTTTTAAAGGTGCTTTTAAGAGGATGTGCTTCCGACCCTTTTCCTGAGTCAGTCCAGTCTTCTCAGAAAGCAGTCTGGGAGGCGTGTTTGAAGATCAGTAGAACCCCATCTATTTCAGACCTAGATGATGAAACTGTAGGATTTCCAATAGAACTGGTGTCTAAGAGCATGAAAATACGATTATTTTCCAAAGTTTAGTGTAGTTCAATTCAGCAAACATTTAGTGAATAGCTGTTTACATGCCTGTTGCTAACGTAGGTGTTCTGGGTGAATGAGACTTTGTCCTTGCCCATACAGAATTCAAGGTAGTGAAGATGACCAACTTGTACCATGTTACTTCTTTTAATTGAAGTAAGTAATTTATTCATGTGGTTCAAATTCAGAAGTTACAAGTGTATATGTACATACACAGTGAGAGGCTCCCTCCCCAGCAGCAACCACTAGTGTGAGGTCTGATGTATTCGCCAAGGATATTTTTTGCACGTATAGACAAATAAATGTTCACATGTATTTCTTCCTATTTTTTCTTTTTACTGAAATAGTACTTTATTGTAATCACCCTTCCTTTTTTTATTTTCTGCATACTATGCCATTGTATGGATATACCATAATCTGCCTAGTCAGTTCTTTATCTTTTAGGGCATTTGACCAATGCAGTTTTAGGTGCTGTAGGTAGAATGGCGGAGGGGAGCACAGAATGCTGTGGGAACCTGCAGGAGAACCCTCCTAGCCTGTGAAGGTTGAGGAAGGCTTCTTGAGCATACCTGAGTGTCCAGAGTAGAAGGAAGGAGGCAGGGCGGTCCAGGCAGAAGGAACAGCAGAAGCAAGGGTAAAGAGATTTGAATCTGCTGATGTGTGCAGGGCAGCTGTGAACAGTTATCTCATGGTCCCTGGAGTACAGACCGTACAGTTAAGAGTAGCACAGATGAAGCACAGTGTGCCTTGGTATCTGTACATACATTGGTGGTGAAAATTCTTGTTGTTTCCTTGGTTGCCAACTTAGTACCAAGCACCTTGAGGCACAGAAAATAAGCAAAAGACTTAGTTGCTGTCTTCAGGGAATTTCAGTCTACTCAGGAGAGGAGCTCACTGTGCTGTGGAGGTCAGCAGGTCTGGAGGGACAGAAAGGCTCTGATGAGTAAAGAAGGAGTGGGGGTCGGGGTCTTCCTGGTGATGTGCCACCCAGCCCATCTATGTTGAGGCTTCTGTCACCACTGTCCTACTGGATGCCCATGTAGACCTTGTGCGGTAGGTGATTTTCCCCACTTCTGAAGACACATAGGCTCTGACAGGTGAGACAGCTGCCCCAGATCCCAGTGTGAGCATCTTCCGCCGCCCTGCACCTCTGTGAACTGAGGAAGGCTCACACCAGCGGTTCTGCATTTCATTTGTCTCTGTTGCACTCAGCATCTCTTCATTGATGTTTCATTTCTTCCTTCCCAGAGAACAAGGTACATGGAAGTCTTGCTTCTCCTGGTGTGACCCAAATGAGAGCTGATTGTGGCAAAGGGGCAAGATTCCCAGAGTCAAACTAAAACCAGGCACCTTTCTCATTACCCAAACTAGGAGTATTTTGGGAGAGTGTAAAGCTTGGAGCCTTTGTTTCCTTCACCCAGCTTCCACCTTCTAAAGAATTTCTGAATTTCACTTCTGTTGCTAAAAACATTTCTGGTTAGGCTTTTTGGATTAAGTTTATGTCTTCTTTTCACTGTTTCATTCATTCATCAACTATTTCTTATGTACCTGCTCAGCCAGGTACTGTTCTTGGTGCTGGGAATAAGTAACAAAGCTCTCGGTGCTGGTGGTCACATCCCACCTTGGGGAGCTGACAATAAACATGTCAGCTCCCCAAATACATTTATATAGTGTATTACAGTATAAATGCTGTTGGAAAGGAGGAGAGCTGGGTGAGGGGCATTGGGGTTGGGAGTGATTGCAGGAGTTGGCTGTGTTATGGGCAGTATGAGAACAGGCTTCCTCGCCAAGGTGCAATTTAAGGAAATACTTAGAGGTAAGAGAGTGAGCCGAGAGGATGCCTGGCAGGAGAGGGAGGGCAGCACTGAGGCCGCGGCTGTGCCTGCCTGTCCATGACAGCGACGTTCTGATCTGCTTTCGGCTTCCTCCATTGTCTCTTCATTCTTTTCATTCCCAGCTACACCAGAAGTTGAATTAATACATTAGATGGTGTATTAGATGAACATAGCATGATCCAGCCTAGAAGTTACAAATGACTGAGAGGAGAGATGTCATGACAAGATACATATTCCTATTCCTTGAATATGTTGTTTTTTTTTTTTTTTTTTTGAGACGGAGTCTCGCTCTGTTGCCCAGGCTGGAGTGCAGTGGCCGGATCTCAGCTCACTGCAAGCTCCGCCTCCCGGGTTTACGCCATTCTCCTGCCTCAGCCTCCCGAGTAGCTGGGACTACAGGCGCCCGCCACCTCGCCCGGCTAGTTTTTCGTATTTTTTAGTAGAGACGGGGTTTCACTGTGTTAGCCAGGATGGTCTCGATCTCCTGACCTCGTGATCCGCCCGTCTTGGCCTCCCAAAGTGCTGGGATTACAGGCTTGAGCCACCGCGCCCGGCCGAATATGTTTACTGAAGTATAAAACGGGACAAATAAGTCCCTGCCATAGGAATTGACATTCAAATGGAGGATGCAGAAAAAAGACCCCCAAATTTACGGTAGAAACTGGTGTGCTCTTCACAGTGGTTTCAGCAAAAGAGAGAGAAGAAATGACGTATGAGATAGTCAGAGACTGTTGGCCTGGGGAGACTTTTCTTTACGTCAGCAGACACTGAGTATCTACTTTGTGCGGGGGGGCCCTGTACTTGGAGATGCAAAGATGAAGAAGACATGGTCCTGCCCCTCAGGAAGCTTACAGTCGGGTTCTGCTGGGATCTAAACTCCTCTTGGTTCATGCTGCCCCTGCTCCCCACGTGCCTGGCCCCTCCAGCCTGCTTTCCCTGACCTGTCCCATCCCCTGCCATGAACTCACTTCCTTTCTTGATGTTAATCCTCAAGAAAGGATGAAAAGATAAGCAGTATATTTAAACTGATCATTCCTGCAAAGAGCCTTTTCTTTCTCAAATAAGAGACTGTTAACCTCTAAATCCATTTATCTTCAATAGCACCTTAGGGAGCTGATGGACAGAGTTGTGACTGGGGCACCTTCCTTGCTCCCCCTGAGCAGCACCAAGGAATCTCACAGGACAGGCTCGACCTTTCTAAGAGGTCTTAGAGTGTAGGGAATTGCATGCCAGGTGCTGTTAGCCACCTTGGAAGAACTGCAGGCCTTGCGTGGGGCCGCCTTGTTTGCAGGAAGCCCAGCCCTGTCCATTCCCCTGGCCCTAGCATCTGTTTATGCCAATTTTTATTGTTAGGATAAGCTGTAGGAGAAAATAGCAAAGGTTAACTTGACTTCTCTGGGTAGATAGTACAATTCTCCTTCAGTTTCTGACTTAGGAGTGTTTCCGAAAAGTTAAGTGAAAACAAAAGTTGGAAGTGTTCCCCTTTTAGTTACATGACAGACACTCATTACTGAATTGAACAGTTTTAGACCCATAAATAAGTTAAAAGTGTAACAAAATCCTATTAGGAAATTGATGATCAATTTGTTTCTAAAACACTTTAGATTTTAAACTTGAACACGTAATGAAATGTCTTTTAAAGCAGTGAAGATGGGTGCGGTGTTCACAGACCTCTCCACTGAGCAGATGTCTGCTGGGAACGCAGCATTAGGGGATGTAGGTGGCAGAAAGATACAGTGGCCAAGCCTCACTCTGGGCGAGCGAGCTGGTGGCAGGCTGACCCTCTCAGGCACAGTGAGGAAGGCACACAGAAGGGGGGTTGCCCTGACTGCTAGCATGCCAGGTATACATGGTGACTGAAGCTGCCACAAGTCTTCTATTGACCGCACTACAAGGACTCTCCTTGGTCACCAGTGATAGCTGTTGTCTGTCTGCCATTGGCCACGCTATCCAGTTCTCACTGGCCAAGCAGCTGGGGCCCAGCCAGGACTTGAGAATCCCACTGGGAAAGGACGGATCCTGGGTTCAGGCTGGGTCCCTCTCCTGGGCCTGGGCAACTTCCAGATGTGAAGGATGTGAGTCTCTCCTGCTCTCAGGAATCATTCTCATCTCATTTGGTTGTCTGTCTCCTATTTAAATTTGAATCATGGAATTTGAATTTGTAATTTGGTTTTAACCTTAGTTTCCTTCTGGTTCACACCTAAGCAAGATAATTTTAAGACATTTAGGTCAATAACTCTGCCTCTTAAGAATTTCCGTTGGGCCGGGGTGGTGGCTCACGCCTGTAATCCCAGCACTTTGGGAGGCCAAGGCAGGCAGATCACCTGAGGTCACAAGTTCGAGACCAGCCTGGCCAACATGGCAAAACCTTGTCTCTACTAAAAATACAAAAATTAGCCAGGGTGGTGGTACATGCCTGTAGTCCCAGCTACTCGGGAAGCTAAGGCACGAGAATCATTTGAACACTGGAGGCAAAATTTGCAGTGAGCTGAGATCGCACCACTGCACTCCAGCCTGGGTGACAGAGTGAGACTCTGTCTCGAAAAAAAAAAAAAAGAATTTTCTTTTATTCCATTTCTTCTTTTACTTACTTTTGCCTGAGTATATGAGGGAGAAGAGGGTTCCCCCTGTTCTCTTCAGAGCACCTCCTGCCAGTAAAGGCTCAGGGCTTCCCCGTTATCTCTGTGCACTTGTGGAACCTAGAAGTTTGCCTTACCTGGGAGCATTTTTATTACATTATATTTTTGGCTTGTAAGAGTTTTTTTGGTTAAGATTTTCAAGTCACTTCCCATCTAAGTACTTCTTAAGCAATACTTTATACACTCTGAACACGCTGGCTTTTAAAATGCACCTTTTTCAGGATTGTATAAAAACTCACCAGTTGACTGGGCATGGTGGCTCATGCCTGTAATCCCAGCACTTTGGGAGGCCAGGCTGGGCAGATTGCTTGAGCTCAGGAGTTCGAGACCAGCCTGACCAACATGGCGAAACCCTGTTTCTACAAAAAGCACAAAAAATGAGCCAGGTATGGTGATGCCCGCCTGTAGTCCCAGCTACTTGCAAGGCTGAGGTGGGAGGATCACTTGAACCCTGGAGGTGGAGGTTGCAGTGAGCCAAGATCGTGCCACTACACTCCAGCCTGGGTGACAGACCCAGACCCTAGCTCAAAAAGAAAGAAAGAAAAATCAAAAAACCTCACCAATGTAAAAGTTCTGGGTTTATAATCTATAAATAATGCTTGAATATTCTTCCTCTAACTTGAGAGTTTATATGCTTTTTCTATATTTGGTTTAATCTAAACAGTTCCCTGTATTGAACACTGATATACAAGGAATAAATAGAAGTCAAGAAAAACAGACTTGGTGGGAAAAAGCCTTGTACTCTCCTCTTTTTCCTGCATCAGAGTGTGAAGGTAAGGAGACCTCTTCAGTTCATTTATTCATTCCAATTTGTAATTTATTAAGAGCAATAATTTCTTTTTCTATGAACATCAGTCCAAGAAACATTTACCAAGAGGTTTCTGTGTGGGTGGCACTGTGTCATGCACTGGGACACAGACGAATGAGAACTGGGCCCTGCTTTGAAACAGCCACAACCTGATGGAGGGGAAAGGCATGGAAATACATCCAAGCATTACTGACCACGGATGAGATGTGTATAAGCCACCATTGAGTCACAGAGGAGGAAATAGCGGGCAGTCCCTGTGAAGAGAGTTGCCTGCACAGAGGCAGGAGGGTCACAGCCAGGGGAAAGCACAGGGCCCTATGGCTTAGCTGAGGCGGGAGAGATAGACACGGCAGGAGGCTGTCAGAAGGTTTGAGGGCTTGGCTAGGTTAGGTAGCATCTAACATGCAGGAAGGGAACGCCCTTCACAGAATTTAAATTGGAGGTTGTCAGGGTCCAATGTTGTTGAGAACAATTCTAGTAACAGAGTGGAAATGGAATTGAAAAACTGAAGGGTATCGGCCAGGGTTTTAGGCTCTTGCAGTAGTTTGGGAGCCATAAGCTAAGGGCTGGACTGAGGTAATAATCGCGGGGACAGAGAAAAGGAAACAGGACCGAGAGGTTTTGTAGAGGAGGAGCTTGTTGATGACTTTCTGTGAGGAGTAGTTATGGGAGTGTAGGTAAAGAGGGAGACAGGAGTGGGCGCTGATACGGTGAGGAAGATTTAGTTTAGGGTATTTTTGGATGAGCAGTCTGTGAGGCCTTCCAGGTAGACTCCCGGAAGTTATTAAGAAACCCTGACTTGAAATTTTGGGAGAAGTAGGAACTAAGGATGCAACCAGAATTGATTAGCTCAGGAAGTTCAGCTTGTCCAGATGGTGGTCTCCTGGGCTTCTATTGGCTTCCACATTTATTCAACAACAGCCTCCTGTCAGAGCCCTGAAGGGGTTATGCAAATCTCTTGCATTTAAATTTATGGGTTCATGTTTGTCACATGCCCTCAGGTAATTTGTAGTTAGTGTGGAGCCAAGTGACTTCTCTCACTAGCTACGACGCCCTGCACACGCCTGTGCTGTCCTCAGAAAGCCTTCCTGGCATTCTTCGGCAGCATGAGCTGTAGCTGATGGGATGGAAGGCCAGATTGGCCAGGTTGACTCTTTAGGAGTGGAGTGTGTGCTATTCTCTGGTCTGTAGCCACAGACAGCTTCCCAAGACCCTGCCTTCCTCCTTCCCAGAGGTTCAGCTGGGTCATAAGGAAAGTGTAGAGCTGAGTCTTCACTGTTAACGTCTTTGTTGATTGAACAGCATTTATTAAAGGCCCATTGCTGCTGCCACCCTACCATTGGCTCATATCTGGACAGCCTTGATTACGTGCAAGGTGCTCTCAAGCTTTTATATAATTCCCACAAGAACCTTAGGAGATGCCCCCCGCTGGTTTTCAGATGAGGAAGCTGAGTCTCAAGTTTAGTACTGTAATTTGCCCGAAATCACAGTGAACTATTAAGCGTGGACTAGAATCTAGGTTGTGATTCTTGTGGTCCAGAAGTTTTGCCCTGTACAGCAGCTCCCTGCGCTTGGTACCAAGGTAGATGCCAGGGCAGTAGGAGCACAGGCCTTCCCTTCATGTGTGTCCAGTCTGGTAAACTGGGCAAGTGTAAGACTTAGACACAGTTCATGGAATGCAGGTGGGATGTGGGTGGCCAGAGCTGGGCCACAGAGGGCTTCTGAGGAAGAGCTAGCAGGGAGAGGAGGACGCCACTTTGTGGTGAAGAACCAATTCCTTGCAGTGGCATAGGATGATTTTCAAACACAGAGTTCATGTTTCTTTATAAAGGGCAACCTTGGCACCCTTAGTCCAGCTTTCTGTCATTAGTTAGTAAAGAATCCAGTTCCACCTCTTAGCTCTGGGTTCCTGGTTATCTGTACATCTCTTAGTAGATACTGGTGTTTGTACGTAATACTTTTGTTTTTACAGTGAAGTGGTATAGAGAGAGACTCTTCGTCATAAATGCTGGTAATTATTTCTTTTGAATGACCTTTAGCTCGCAGTGTGAGTTAAGTCCCTGCATATTTGCCCTGTAGCATCATGAAGCATCCTTCTTTAGCTTATGTGGGTTGGGGTATGTAGTCTCAGAAGGATAGCCAAGAAAACAGGTAGTCACTTACCCACTCAGCAGAAGTGGTGGGGACTCCTGATGCTTCTAACGTTGCATATGGTTCGTCACAAGCAGGTGCTGCTCTGAGCCAGGGGCTGACCTGGGAGCTCACAGCATTTCTGGAAAGGAAGAGTAGCATTGTCCCCTTTACAGTAAGGCGGACAAGAGGCTCAGAAAAGAGGCAGCTTGTTGAGGTACCCATATGAGAAAGCCCAAGCTTTTTGCAGTCTGCCACCTGCTGGCCTTGCTGTGTATTCATGTGTGCATCCATTCAGCACTTGGGTTAGGCACTGCTCTAGACTCTGGGGATGCATAGGCAGACAGATCGTGTCCCTGTCCTCCTCCTGCTCAGGTACCTTCTCAACAGGGACTTAAGGAAATAGGGCACAGACCATGTGACAGCTGGGGCTGCCTGCAGGGAGAGGTGCCAGGCAGCAGTGGCTTGTGCAGGGGCAGGAATGCATTGGGTATGCCCCAACATGACTGGCAAAGAGGGGATGGCATGGGAGTGTGGTGGGGATGAGGCCAGCCAGGCAGCTGGGAGCCAGACCACAGAGGGCCTTATAGACTGTGTGCACCAGCAGTGCTGTCCCAAACAGCAGTCTCCACAGCTCACACCCCTGGATTTTCAACGCTTTCAAGACTCAAGTAATATAAGTGTCTGGATGATTTTAGCATTAAAGACAGAGAGTCCTGCAGGGAAGCAGTATAGACAGTCGGTGAAGGGCTCAGGATTGAGAACTGTATTGGAGTCCAGAGTCTCTTTGCCCAGCTGTTAGGCTTTGGGTGCTGACTGAACCTTTCTGTGCCTCTGTAGTCTGTATGTATAAAAGGAGGCTAGAGGAATGCCTTCGTTGAGTGCCTAGAACAGTGCCTGGCATGTCCTCATAGCCTGAAACAGGGTGGCGGTCAACTTGAGCACCATGAAAACTATCAACAGCAGTTCAGCGTCACCTTTTCCAAGTACCCTGTGGCACAGTAAAACCCTCTTGTATGTACAGAATGCCTAAAGCAGGAAGAGAAAATGAAGGAGTGGCGTGTGGAAATGGGCCTGCCTGCCTCTGAGCATATCCTCATCAAGGAAACCATGTCCTCCCCACTCCATGCCCCTCAGCCAGTATAAGTGGTGGCCAAATGGAGTGGGCCATGGGGTGAGAGGTCAGCCAAGGCAAAGATGCCTCCTTAGGAGAGATGAAGCCAGCCTCAGCAGAGGACACAGGGCATCCTCCCCAGCTGCCCTAGGGTGACCATGCCTCCAAGCCTGTGGCTTTGATCAGCAGTGGTCATAGGTGCAACGTGTGTGCCAGGTACTGTGCTTGAGGCTTCACCTCTTTGAATTTGCACAGAAATGTAGGAGGGAAAATGGTGATGTTCTCATCTTAGAGATGAGGATACTAGGGCTCAAAGAGGTTAAATAATTTGCACAAAGTTACATCACAAGTAAATAGCGAGACCTGGAATTGACCGAAGTCTGTCTAATCCCAGAGCCTAGGGTATTCTCATGAACTTTAACTAGTAACTTAGAATTCTTGGAGCCATCAGAGTGAACAGAAGCTTGTGGAGAGTCTTCCATGTGGCCAGTGCAGCTGCAGGCAGCAGCCCAGCAGGGTCCAGGTGGTCTTACCCTTGGCAGAGCCTCGCTACCCTGTGCCAAGTAGAAGGGCGCAGCAGTCACTTGCTCCAGCCTTGTGCTTTGGGGTGTTGTGC
This sequence comes from Colobus angolensis palliatus, assembly GCF_000951035.1. NCBI lineage: Eukaryota > Metazoa > Chordata > Mammalia > Primates > Cercopithecidae > Colobus > Colobus angolensis. The sequence continues at coordinate 3,065,813 of NW_012114522.1, read as the reverse complement.
AAGGGGTAGGCATGCCATCTCATCGAACTGCCTTGTGGTAACTCTATGGCAGGGGATGGGGGGTGTGATCTGCTTTTGAGGATGTAGATGCTCAAGGGTGTTAAAGGACTTTTGCACCATGAATGTCAAAGCCAGAGTCCAAAACCCTGGCCAAGTTCCTCCTTTTCCTCTGCACTGTGCCTCTGCCCCAGCTGTGTTTCTCATGGAGGTAAGGGGAGTAAGAGGCTGTTCTGGATGAAGACCAGCAGTTCTCAGTGCATTAGAATTGCTTGGGAGCAGTTCTGCCTTTCAGAAAGTGCCCAGTCCCTGCCCGGGACAGTTCATTTGGAATCTCTGGCAGGAGTCTAAGCCTCTCTAAAGCCCCCAGATGATGAGAATATGCAGCCAGGGTTGAGAACCACTGGGCTCATTGGATTTATTTGATTTCTTCTCATCCCAGTTTCTTTCCCGTTTTGTGGGCCATTTGCCTGATGGAATCGCTGGCGCCATTTCTTTTCTGTGGTCATAGATGAGATACGTGGTTCAGTATGTTGTTGAGCTGAGGAAGAACACACAAGGACGCGACCCTGTGTTGTTTCTCCATCGCGTTCCCTCCTGTCTGAGCTGCCTCCGTTCTTCTGTTCTCTGAACGTGCTATGACGCACCATCTGTCTCCTCCTCCCATTTGTTGTGGAGAGCATGGGCCCTGTGGGTCTCTCTGTCCTGTGTTCCCAGGGCCGATCACATTATAGGTGTGAATAGAAGCTTGTCCAATGAATGTCTCCTGGTAGAATAACAGGAGTATATGGTTATGCTGGCCTATTTTTTTTTTTTTTTTTAACTCACTAAACCAAGAATTTTTGTCAGTGTAGCGTTTTTTTCTCTTACACACCTGCCTGGCTGTGCTTTCAGTGATGACTTAAAATCTCCGAAGGATTGGGAGACCTAACTGATCTAACTTTTTAGTGAAAAGTGAGACAAGAATGTATGTTTCATAACTGTGTCTTAATGGAATTTCCCCCTTTCCCTCTTTTCCCTTCTCCATTCAAAATGATTAAGAATGTTACACAAATGCCAAGGGAGAGAGTGGTTTAGAAGAATGTCCAGATGCTAAAGAGACACCCAGTAATGAAGAGCGCCTGTTAGATTTTAATAGGGTAAGTGGACTGTCCTCCTCCTCCTCATTAACTTACAAACAGCCACCACCTCCACTTCTCCCTCTAGTCAAACACCTGGGAGTCATGTGAGTGGACCCCACCTCCCAGGAACCAGCCAGGTCTGCGGGTGCAGACTTCCTCTTCTCTGGCCTTTGTTATGAGTCTGCTTTATCCCTGCCAACCCCCTTGACTGTTGACTGCCAGCGCTTCCTGAAGAATCCCCAGCTCTCTCCCCAGTCTTGGCTCCACACTACTGCCAGAGGGCATTGTATGACAAATGCAGAGCTGGCCCTGTTGCTCCTTGGGTGGGCACTCTTTTCATCTTTCTTTTTTCTTTTTTTTTTTGTTTACCTAGTAAGTGGGAGACCCAGCCTTGTCGTCTTTGAAAAGCGTGCAGCCCGAGGCAGCCTTGCCAGTGTGCTGCTTGCCGCTGTCCTGGCTTCTGCAGAACCATCCTGCCCCTTCCGTGTCCTTGCTGCACTCTGTGCACAGCTCTTCTTGTTGCAGCCAGAGCATTTTCCTGCATTCAATTTCTGCATGTCTGCCTCTTCCACAAGCCCCTGGGCACCGTGAAGCCGGGTGCAGGGCCTGTGCTTGGTTTAGTGTAGTCTTAGACCTTCCCCAGTTAAGCAGGCAGGCAGGCAAATGAACCTAAGGAAAATTCGTTTTCTTTACTATGAATTGTCAGTGTATTAGGGTTCTCCAGAGGGACAGAACTAATGGAATAGGTATATATATAAAGGGGAGTTTATTAAGTATTAACTCGCACAATCACAAGGCCCCACAATAGGTCATCTGCAAGCTGAGGAGCAAAGAGAGCCAGTCTGAGTCCCAGAGCTGAAGAACTTGGAGTCCAATGTTCGAGGGCAGGAAGCATCCAGCACAGGAGGAAGATGTAGGCTGGGAGGCTAGGCCAGTCTAGTCTTTTCACGTTTTTCTACCTGCTTTATATTCTAGCTGTGCTGGCAGCTGATTAGATGATGCCCACCCAGATTGAGGGTGGGTCTGCCTTTCCCAGTCCACTGACTCAAATGTGAATCTCCTTTGGCAACACCCTCACAGACACAGCCAGGATCAATACTTTGCATCCTTCAATCCAATCAAGTTGAGACTCAGTATTCACCGTCACACGTCCACCCCTTGTCAATTTGAGCCCATCTCCTGAAATTATACATAATCTTCAAATAAAGACAATAATAAGGTCATAATTATACCTAACATAATACAGCTATCCTTCATACAAACCAGAAAAGCACCAATCCCAAACCCAAATACTATTACATAGAGTTAGCAATACTTAAATGCTGATATGAAGTCAATAAATCTTATGTCAGCCGGGCACAGTGGCTGACACTTATAATCCCAACACTTTGGGAGGTTAAGGTGGGCGGATCACCCGAGGTCAGGAGTTCAAGACCAGCCTGGCCAACATGGCAAAACCCCATCTCTACTAAAAATACAAAAATTAGCTGGGCATGGTGGTGCACACCTGTAATCCCAGCTACTTGGGAGGCTGAAGCAGGAGAATTGCTTGAACCCGGGAGGTGGAGATTGCAGTGAGCTGAGATCAAGCCACTGCACTCCAGCCTGGGTGATAGAGCAAAACTCCATCATTCATACATACATACACACGTGCACACACACACATACATGCACATACATACATAAATCGTGTCCCATTATGAAGGACAAAACAAAATGAGATTTTCTTAGTACAAGTGTATACATGCACAAACATGTTTTTAACAAAAGAAGGAGGAAATACTGAAGACAATTACAGTCCTGGTTTCTGCAGCTGGTCACATGGTCGTAGCTGGTATTGATACCTACCTTCTTCTGCTACCCGTTCTGTATTCCCTTTACCTTCAGCAAGCACCTCAGCAGGTCGTGGTTTTTTCCTGGTGGAGTGACCTAAACCTTCATTCCTGAAGAGTCTGGGCCATTTGTATCCTGTCTGGAGGGGGCTGTTGTAGTTTCCCATTAACTTTAATCACAGGCGCGTGATCCAGTGGACACTCAGTATTCACCACCAGTCAGTGTCCATTCAGGTCCTGTGAGAACTAACTGCCCAAGCACCTGTAGCATCACTGTCCACGTCCTGCTGCCCACTGACCTGTCCGGCTCCACACATCAAGGCAGACGTTTGAGGCCCCCACCAGCTCTCTCCTCAGTGACTAGTTCACATCATCCTCCCAGCCTCAAACCCCAAACCAAGACGTGTTCCCCAGTCCTCTCTCTCATCTTCCACACACAGTCCACCTGCCAGTCCTGACCGTTCCACCTCTCAGCCACTTCACATCCTCCCACTTCTCCTCCTCTCCATCATTACCACTTTGTTCAAGCCACTGTCCCTGCTCCTGAACAGCTGCCATGGTATTTTCATTGTCCTTCCTGCTTCCGTCACACTTTCCAGCCTTCTCTCCACACAGTAGACAGATTGACCTCACGAGCAGTAGCTTGTTTAGTCCTCACAACAGCCCTGTGAGGTGGGTACTGTTGTCGTGCCTGTGCTGCAAAATAGGAAACTGAAGCACAAAAACATCAAGCGCCGTGTATCCAAGGTCAGAGAGCCACAGATTCAATGTGGACCGGAACTCTGAACCTCAGCAGTCTGCCTCTAGGACCCATACTGCTAACCATGATGTCGCTTTGCTGTTGCATTTCAGACAGATCCAAACTCCCCGCCACGCCTCTACAGCCCTGTATGTTTTGCCCCCATCTGCCTTTGACCTCATCTGCCTCTGCTCTCCCCTTAGTCTGTGTGGCTTTTCTGTGCTTCTGCCTCAGGGGTTCTCAACCAGGGACAGTACTGCCATGTGGAGATGAGGTGGCAGTGCTGCTAGTTACTATGGCACGGTGAGGGGAGCTTCGGTAATGACTGTGACTGGGGAGGGGCTACCACTGCGTCTAGTGTCCTGGGGTCCAGAGATGCTGACCGTCTGGTGTAGGGGGACAGTCCCACACAACAGAGTGTTGGCACCTCTGCATGGCTGGCTTCTCAGCTGAGCAGGCCTCTTCTCAAAAGAACTCCCTTCCCAACCACACCCGTCCGCAGTGCCCCCCTCGACATCTGTACCATGTCACTGCAGAATCCCTTCCCAACCACACCCGTCTGCGGTGCCGCGCTCACCATCTGAACTGTGTCACTGCAGCTGGCGCGTGTTGGTTTGCTCGTTCATCTCCCCGGCGGGCCTGGCATGTCCCTTGCACTGCTGGAGTCCCTGTGCCCAGTAAAGCTCTGGTACGGAGCAGGTACTCAAAGACTTCTGACAATGAAAGTGTTCTTTATCCTCCCCGACGTGGCTGACATTTTGTCCAAGTGACTGGACATGTGCAGTTAGGGTTTTGGATCCTCCATGGGTCAGAGGAGAGAGGGGGTTTGCTCTGAAACAGTGAAACTCTGCGTTTTTCTAACTCCACAGGAAAGCGTCGATGATTTCTTATTTCTTCTCTGTGTATCAATACAGTATCTCACCCTTTTGGAAAAAAAAAAGTCTTTTTGATCTGTTGAAAATTGTTTTAATCTTAGGTGTCTTCTGTTTATGAAGCAAGATGTACAGGAGAGAGAAATTCTGGAGCGAAGTCAGATGGCTTCTGCGGAAAGATGTGCTCCAGCGCCAGCTCCACCTCGGAAGAGACAGGCTCGGAAGGCGGAGGCGAGTGGGTGGGCCCTAGCGAAGAGGAGCTCTTTTCTCGAACTCATCTCTAAACCTGCAAAATAGTACAAATTATTGTTTAAAAATGATATGTGATGGAAAATTACTCTTCAGTGAGACCTGTTAATCTAAACCACCAACTTAGATTTCCTCTCCAATTAACTGATTCAGATCGGTAATAATTATCTTTCTCTTCTTGCTTATTTTAGAGTTGAGGACAGCTATCCTGTTAAAAGATTTTTTTTTTCCCAGCTGTTAAATTCTTGGCTATTTGAAATAGACTAGATTGTGTTGTCAAATCAAGAATGGGTGTGCATGTGCTTGTCTTAGAAGTATCACTGCTTTTTGCATCTTAGCTGCAGTTAATTTTCCTTCTAACTGCAGTTACATCACTATGACCTTATTAGCACTGCAGTGTCAACAACCACTTCTGCTCTTCAGAGACTTTAGCTTTGGAGCATTTAGGCTTTGTTCTCCAAGAACTGGGAAATCCGTTCTTACCCTGCGGTGGCTCGATGCCTTTCTGAAGGCGAGAGGGAAGCGTGGGTGACTCAGCGGTGGTCTCCATTCAGCAAAACCTCATGTATATTTGAAGTAGGAACCACAAGGGTGTGCTTTTCGAGACTCACAAAAATACTGTGTTTTCTATCTTAGGATTTCTTTTACCCTAAAGTATCATGGAAGATACTATGGTTTGTGACTTTTCTGGCTAACTGAAGAAGCCAAGGATTTGGGGTGTGGGGTCGTATGCAAGACACAGTGGGGTAAGGATGCATACCCCACCCCTTACCTGTTCTCATACTGCAGTTACATTTACACCAAAACCCCATGCAGGGTTCTATGTGGTGAGTGTCACATATGTGGTAAGGACCTTAGTTGCAGATTGTTACTTTCTGGTGACCTGTGTTGAATTGAAGCCCCCAAAACTTGAAATTGTGAACATTTAACATGCAGTAAAGGCCACCTCATCACCCAGAGAAATCTTTGGCTGCTGCAGCTAGCCGCTCCTTGGCTGTGATGTAGTATAGCTTCGATCTCATTTTGTGTTTGAGAGAATGTTCTGGGCAAGTTCTGTGTGTGGTGGGTTGGGGCGGGTAGAGTCACGAGTTTTCCACGTCCCTGTGTGGTGGCTGTGCTGACTGTCGCTCTGTGGGACTGGCTCCCAGTTCTCCTTGGTGAGCCCGGGGAGCCGGCGCATCTTGTGAGTCGTGTCTGTGCGTGGCGATCCGCTCCTCCAGCTCGCACGGCATTGTGCCGCAGGCTGAAGCCAGGAGGAGCAGGATGTGCAGAACCTAAACATTTTACATTGGTTTTCTTTTTTAACCAACTCATTGTTTAAAAAAAAAAACAAAAAAACACCTAATCTGTGAAATCAATGTAGCATGTCCGGAACATCAGGAATGGCAGAAAAGTCTGATATGGTCTAGACAGCTTCACCACTAATTTTGGCAGGCAGTAAACACACATATAATTTATTAGCTGGGAGCTGAACTGGCTGTGAAATCTATGATTTGCTTTGAACATTTGGGTTTTGTTGCCTTCTTCTGAATTGATAACACAGAAAGTACCATCAAAGACTGTGGAGTCATTGAGGTTCTGTGTGTCCTCACTGAGAGGGACCTGGCGTGCCCGCCAGGTTGATCTTCCCACATGTTAGGGTTTATTTTTATACAACACATCTTTTGACACTTTAAGGTGTGTGTGTGTGTGTGTGTGTGTGTGTGTGCGTGCATGTGTAAGGTTTTATGTTGCTGTTATTTATTTACAAACTTCAGATACGTTTTTATGTATTTTTCATTCTTCTGGAGCTTCCTAAAAATTGATAAGCATCTGCACTGAAATATAATTTAACAGCAAAGATAAAAAAGGATTGAAAGTTGTAAATTCCTCATATCACTACAGTGACGATTATTCTAGAAATCGTTGCTTATGTAGCAAAGACCAAATAAATCGATTTCAGACACAACCTTGAGCACAGTTGATTTTGGACAGCTGCTGTTTATTAGGAAAGGGCTCCAGGTGGCGAAGGTGCACACTTCCTCAGACGCGCGTGAGGAGATGCCGCACCTTCCACAGGTGAACGGGACGGATTCGAAGTGAGCAAAGGGATTCACAAATTATGTATTTATTTGTTTTCATAGTTAAGTAGCTGAAGCTCAGAGGCTTTCAGCAACAGAGATGAAAGTGTGGTTTTTTAGTTTTGTGAATGGATGATCACAAAGAAAAAGCATTTTTAAAAAGTTGGCAAACGCTGAAACGCACTGTGGTATGAAGCGCATTGCATTTCCATTAGCACTGAAGCACCAGTTTCCATTCCTGGGCTGAGATTGCTTTCCCCGTGGTTGTATTGTTCTGATTTCACGTTCACCAGAGTAACTGATTTTTTTTGTTTTCTTGTGGAGTTAACACCAAATAAAAATTGTAAAAAACAGTTTGTTGTTTTTATTTCTCATAGCAAAGCTTCTTTTGTAAAAAAAACTCCAGCTTCCTTTCACTCATGAGCATCCGTGGAAGAGCGAGGGCCCAGGTTACATTTGTTCTAGATGGAGGTCATTTAGCTCTCCTTGCAGACGCTGCTAAACACATTGTGCAGCTTTGCTAGAGAAGAAAGTGGTGTGACCTGCTGAGAAATGAGGGACCCTCCCCATCTCACCCCCGGCACACGCAGGGACTGCTGCCAGAGTCTGCAAAACACATAGCATTTTTGTCCGTAGATGGTACACAAAGCTCAATCTTTTTGTTTTCTTCTGGGGAAAAAAGTAAATCTTTATATGTTAATATGACTGATACTCATTGTGGAAAAGAAATCAGTGTGTAAATTTAAAGAAGTCTAAGGGAAAAGGAAAACTCGTATGTCCTCCTGTCCTCTGAGACGTTGACTGGTGACGCCCGTGCGAGCCCGTTTCCGGGGTGGTGAAGGTAGGGTACATACGAATGCGCACAGAGAGAAGCTTACATTACAGACTGTACTCTACGTGTTCTTCTGTAACATGAGAAATAGGCTTTTACTCAGATGTCTTTTCATGTCAGGAATTATAGAACTACATAATTATTTGTATAGCTGTATTATGTAGATTTAACAGGTTCCTCATTGATAAAACAATGTTTTTTTGGTTGTTTATTCAGTAACTGAATAACGTTTCTATGGACATCCGCAAACATGTTTGAGGGGACTTTTAAAAGTTCATGGAAAATGGAATTAAAAGAAAAATAAAAAAATACAAACTTTATTTCTCAACATAAGTTCCATCAAGTTCAAGATACTACTATAAGACATAATACCGTAATACCGACCATTTAGTCTATCCCTAAAGAACTGAGGGTCCTGGAAATTTCACCATGGCAGTGTAGTCTCTACATTGTGAGCTGAAGAAAAATGGGAAAATGGGTGCCCTTTACAGACTTCTCAGATTAGGGAACAAAGTCAGAAGGAGCCAAATCAGGACTGTAAAGCGGGTGCCTTATGGTTTCCCATTGAAACTCTTGGAAAATGGCTCTCATTTGCTGAGAGGAATGAGCAGGAGCATTGTCGTGCTGGAAAAGGACTCTGGTGAAGCTCTCCTAGGCACTGTTCTGCCACAGCGTTGGTTAACTTTCTCAAAACACTCAATCTCAAAACACTCTTTGGGCATCTAGAAAGTCAGCACACACACACACACACAGTGCCTTGAGCATCCCAGAAAACTTGCCCGGCTTCTGCTTTTGACCAGTCTGCATTTGCTATGAGGAGACCCCTCCCACCTGCACCTGTCGGTAGCCAGTGCTGTGATCACAATCATGTTGTCTTTAGGATTGTGCTGGTAAAGCCATGTTCCATCTCCTGTTATAGTTCTCAGAGGAAATGCTTTAGGATCTTCATTCCTCTTGTTGAACATTTCCCTTGAAAGCTCTGCTCCTGTCTCCAGCTGATCTGAGTGCAATGCTTTGGTAGCCATTGAGTGGCAAGTTTGCTCAAGGTGAATTTTTCAGTCAGATTGTATAAGCTGAACCGTCTGACATGCCGATGGTGTTGGCTGTTGTTTCTGCTGTTAATCGTTGTCCTCTTTGGTTCAGGCATGAATGAGATTAATTTTTTCCTCACAAATTGATGAGGAGGTCTCGTCTGCACCATTGCCTCATCCCTTCTTAAAACAAGTTACCCATTGGCAAACCTGATTTTGGCTGGGGGCAGGGGCATTGTCCCCATAAGCTTTTTTGTAAAAAAAAGGATTTCGGGCCGGGTGAGGTGGCTCACGCCTGCATTCCCAGCACTTTGGGAGGCCGAGGTGGGCGGATCACAAGGTCAGGAGATCGAGACCATCCTGGCCGACATGGTGAAATCCCGTCTCTATTAAAAATACAAAAAAAAAATTAGCCGGGCGTGGTGGCGGGCGCCTGTGATCCCAGCTACTCAGGAGGCTGAGGCAAGAGAACTGCTTGAACCTGGGAGACGGAGGCTGCAGTGAGCCGAGATCGCACCACTGCGCTCCAGCCTAAGCAACAGAGCGAGACTCCGTTTCCAAAAAAAAAGAAGTCATTGATTTCACCGTTCTTCCAGCCAAGCATCACCCCAAGTTTGATGTCCTTGCTTCAATCTGCAGCAGAATTCGTGTTGCTCTGATAGCTGCTCTTTTCAAACAGTCGTAACTTTCTTAGTGCCTCAAACTAGATCTTGTTAAGACGTTACAAGAAGTTAGTACAAGTTTATTTTTGTGCAAAACAATTTTGAAATCTGTGCATAGCTATTTTTTGGAGACAGTCTCACTGTGTCACCGAGGCTGGAGTGCAGTGGCATGATCACTAATCCCAAACTCCTGGGCTCAAGTGATCCTCCTGCCTCAGCCTCCCTAATAGCTGGGACTCGAAGCACACCTCACCATGCCCAGCTCATTTTTAAATTTTTTGTGGGAACAGGGTTGCCCAGATTGGTCTCAAGTACTTGGGCCTCAGCCCATCCTCCCCCCCTCAGTCTCCCAAAGTGCTGGGGTTACAGGCCTGAGCCATTGCACCTGGCAATAATAGCACAGGCCCTAAAGGATGCTGTTGTCCCACCACCCCAATACCATTTTTAAAGTCCTTACCCCACTCATTTGAGGGAGTGCAGTGGTGGTATCTCGGCTCACTGCAGCCTCCACCTCCTGGAGCTCAAGCAGTCCTCCTATCTCAGGCCAGGAATTCTGACATCACAGTTAAGTGTTTTCAGAAGAACCCTGGGGTGGGGTGTAAAGGTCTCTCTGCCTATTTCACTTACAATGCTCTGGCCATTGCCATGTGACTGCTGCTGCTGCCGCCACTACAGATGCCACCTTGGCAGGTTCTGTACACATGTCCAGGAGGCCTGCATCTACCAGCAGTCCAGGAACAGAGAGGAAGCCCCTGTCCCTGGTTCCTCTTGAAAGTAGCCAGTCAGGCCGGGCGCGGTGGCTCAAGCCTATAATCCCAGCACTTTGGGAGGCCGAGACGGGCGGATCACGAGGTCAGGAAATCGAGACCATCCTGGCTAACACCGTGAAACCCCATCTCTACTAAAAATACAAAAAACTAGCCGGGCGAGGTGGCGGGCGCCTGTAGTCCCAGCTACTCGGGAGGCTGAGGCAGGAGAATGGCGTGAACCCGGGAGGCGGAGCTTGCAGTGAGCTGAGATCCGGCCACTGCACTCCAGCCTGGGCGACAGAGCGAGACTCCGTCTCAAAAAAAAAAAAAAGAAAAAGAAGCCAGCCAGATGGCGTCACAGGCTGGGCACTGCTGTGAACACGGATTGGGAAATGAGCTGCCGTTTCAGAGCCCACTGCTGGCCTTATGCCATTGGTGTGGTTAATTAATAGCATTTTCAGGGACAGTTGCCTCGATTATCAAGCTGGTAATGATGCTGCCACCTAATGTTTGGTTGGCGTTGCTATTGTCCATGCTAATCATAGTAACAGCTGACACAGGGCTCGCTGGCTGCCATGCATTCTAAGCACTCTGAGTGTTAACTAGCAACCCTATGAGGGAGCTCCGGCTGCCCTGTTTTACAGGTGAGAGAACTGAGGCACGGTGGGGCATTAGGCACTTGCAGTCTCACACGTGGCGGATGCTGGAGCCCGGATTCACCTTGCCTGCAGATTCTCAGTGCCTGCAGAGTCCATTTAACACTGAAACTTCCATCTCACAAAAGCCCACTCATTATAAGTTATGTATTGTCTCTGGGTGCGGTGGCTCGTGCCTGTTACCCCAGCACTTTGGAAGGCCGAGGTGGGCGGATCACCTGAGATCAGTAGTTCAAGACCAACCTGGCCAACATGGTGAAACCCCGTCTCTACTAAAACTACAAAAATTAGCCAGGCATCATGGCAGGTGCCTGTAATCCCAGCCACTGGGGAGGCTGAGGCAGGAGAATCACTTGAACCTGGGAGGCAGAGGTTGTGGTGATCTGAGATAGCACCACTGCACTCCAGCCTGGGTGACAGCAAGACCCCGTCTCGGAAAAAAAACAGTTCTGTACTTTTGTCTGCGCACTTGCAAGCAGTCCTGCTCTGTCAGTCCTGGCTGTGTGTCCTTCGGTGAGTTGGTCAGTCTCACACCTTGGTATCTTTAGATGTAAATGGAGATCATAACTGGTACCTCTCCTAAGGGCTGGTTATAAACATGAAATAGGCCATCTGCATAAATACTAGAGTGCAAACCAAAAAGTACCTGAGACAGACCTCAAATTCAATTAGAAGAGTATTTTGCCAAGACTCAGGACACACCCAAGAGGGAGGTCTGTGCCTTTCTCCAAAGATGATTTTGAGGGCTTCAGTATTTAAAGGGGAAAAGCGGGCCGGAGGGGAAAAAGGGAGGGTGCGGTCACATGACTGAATCCACAGGTTGCGAGAGAAAAGGAGCAGGTAGGGGAATAGTCAATTAGGTATTTGACTTGTACTCAGTAAATCTTCACTTTACGTAAGATACAGTGAACATACAGTAGCTACCTGTGGAGATAGCTGGCCTTTTTTTTTTTTTTTTTTTTTTGGACAGGATCTCACGCTTACCCAGGATGGAGTGCAGTGCTGTGATCTTGATCTTGGCTCACTGCAGCCTCGGCCTCCCGAGTAGCTGGAACCACAGGTGTGTGCCACCACACCCAGCTAATTTTTGTATTTTTTGTAGATAGAGGTTTCACCATGTTGCCCAGGCTGGTCTCGAACTCTTGGGCTCAAGCAGTGCTTCCACCTCGGCTTTTCAAAATGCTGGGATTACCGTCGTGAGCCACCGTGCCCGGCCTGTCTGGCCCTTTCTCTGTAGCTGTCTGCTTAAGAACATAAGGAAACGCAGCTTTTTGCATGACTCTATTCGCATCTTAACTATTTCCTTTTAGCACGGTGAATTACAGTCCCAAGTTTTTATTTTCCTTTCACACTGGACACACGAAAAAGCAAAAACGGAAATGCAAAACAGAAGTTGCGGCACCAAGTCCAGTAACTCAGGAGAAAATCACCCCTTTGCAGACGGCCTCTCACTCCCTGCCCTCCCCCTGTGCTAGCAAAGCCCTCCGAGGGCCTTTGCTGGGTCTGCAGCTCCAGGCCTGTGTGGTGAGTGCAGGCGTCGGCCGGGGGCAGCAGGGCAGTCCCACAGAGGCCATTCATCCCTGAGTGCTGACCACAGTGCTGTCATCATCATCTCACCCTGAAGGGGGGTCACACTATCCCTTCAAGACAGGAAACCAACTCCTTTGGCTGTCCCTGGCTCCCAGTGGTGGCTGAACCAGAGGGCAGGGGCCAGGGCAGCAGCAGAGCCAAGTGTGCCCACGGGGGCCGAGGGGCTCTGGCCACCACGTCCGTCGGGGAAGATGTTGGGGAGGGCCCTGGCCTTGCAGCGAGGGGACAGGCACACGGTCTGCCACTTCCTATCACAGTCACAGGTGGGGACAGTGACCCTCCCCTTCCAGGTGAGGCTACATTTGGAGGCTGAGGAGCACATGAAACGTTGGTCCCCGGCGGTGCTAAGGCCAGGAGCCCCTGATGTGTGAGTTTGTATGGGGATGTTGCCCCTGGGGAGGGGTGATAGGAAGAGTCCCCTCCTCGTGAGCTGTGACCCTGAGCCAGTGGCTCTCTTAACTGTGAGATGGGGACCCTCCTCCCCCCCAGGGCTAGGAGAGGAAAACTGGCAGGCAAAGGGTCTGCTTGTTTCCCTGAATAGAATACAGGCTCCCTCCTGAGGGTTCCTTGCCGTCCCCACACGGTCCCTCCCAGCCCTCACAGTGGGCACCGGCAGTGCTGTCGCTCCTGCCCCGGGCCCTCGAGGGAGGAGGAAGACCTGAGTCCTGGGACTGGGCAGGGAGATAGGTCAGTCCCCGCTCCAGGAGTTCCTGGAGCCCTCGGGTCTATCCCGCTCTGACCAGCTATGGGTAGAGCAGATCTGCGTATGGTCCAGCATCTCTGGGTCCTTCCCAGCAGTCCCAGGGTGTCTGTCACCGAGGCTGAGAGCCCGAAGGTCTGGCCCAGGAGCACCCGGTGGCAGTGGTGAGCCAGGGTCCGCCAGTGGCTCATCTGATTTGCAGATGCAGGACTGCTTTCACACTACTGTGGCCTCCACAAACCAGTGTTGTGCCCCCGCTACCTCTGCCACTCCCAGGGGGCCAAGTCCCGCACCTTCACTCTCTCAAGATGGGAGCTGGAAGCCACCGTGGAACTAAAGTCTGGGAACCTCCCTTGGGGCGCTCAGGATTCACCCTTACACGTGGCTGGGCACAGGCCTGTCCTCCAGGAGGCTGCACGCTGGGGACCCGGAGGCGACAGCGCAGGCTGCCCGCACTTTGTGCGCAAAAGCCAGGAGCACTCGTCAGTGAAGAGGAGGCAGCATTGCGAGAACCGTGGACTGGGTGCTACGACCACAGACTCAAGGCCGGGGCACCCCAGTTTTCACTGGGGGATTGAGTGAGTCCTGACCCTCTCCTGGGCCTGCCTGTCAGCTCCTGTGCAGCGATGGGCTGGACCCCGTGGGGCCTGAGGGCACCATTTGTAGCTCTACTCTAGATGCACTTCCTGGTGATCACAAATGTCAAACATAACCGCTTCAACCTCCCACAAACTGCCAGCTGCGAGCTCCTGATAACAGAAGTGGCCACACTCGCCGGAGCTCCCACCCTGGCCTGCCCTGGCACACGCTGGTGGCTTTCCCCGGGCTCTCTGCTCAGGCCTTACCACCACCCTACACTGATGGACAGGGGAATTGCTCAGACTGGGGACTCCGCGAGGGTGACAAAACAAACTTGCAGGTCCTGGCTCTTAGCTAGAGCGCTGCACTGCATTCATGCAACTGGTCGCCACCCCCATGCCCTCACCGATCTTAGTGCCACAGCCCTCGCCTGGAGGTTCTGCTGCAGCCCTTGCTGCCCCATAAGGCCTTACCAGGGATGTAGGGTGAGCCCGGCCCCTCTCTGCCATGACGCACAGGTGTTTTGCAGACACCTCAAGGGAGCCTTTGCTGCCCACGTCCCTGCCTCTCCTTCCCCAGCCCCACCAACCACCTGCTGCTGCCTCTTCCCAAGCTGGGGAGGAACTGGAGAGCCTGGGCCTCTGGGTGACTGACTTCCTCCTACGGAACTCAATATTCCTCCACCTGCAGACAGGTTCCCGCCTCGTCCCAGGGTTGGTGGCATCACGCACTGGAGCAGGAGGCCTCGTTTTCCTACTGACCTGTGCCTCGACCTTCCAGAGTCAACACAGTGGGAATGGGGACAGGTGGGGGTTGTTTGTGACATGGTTTGACTCTGCGTCCCCACCCAAATCTCATGTTGAATTTTGACCCCCAGTGTTGGATGTGGGGCCTGGGGGGAGGTGATTGGGCCTTGGGGGTGCTCGCTAATGGTTTAGCACCGTCTCCCTAGTGCTGTTTCATGATAGAGTTCTCAGGAGATCTGGTTGTTGAAAGCACCTCTCGCTTCGCTGTCTCTCCTGCTGGCCACGTGAAGACGTACCTGCTTCCCCTTCACTTTCTGCCATGATTGTAAGTTTCCTGAGGCTTTCCCAGCCATGCTTCCTGTACAGCCTGCAGAACTGTGAGTCAATTAAACCTCTTCTTTTTTTTTTCAAAAATTATCCAGTCTCAGTTATATCTTTATAGCAGTATGAAAATGGACTGATACAGGTTGTCTTCATGTTGCCATTAACCTGGTAATTAGGAAGAAAAAGAAGTCTCTGGGTCTTGGTCTCCCCAGCTGCAAAATTTGTGGGTGGGCCACTGCCACTTCAGAGAGGCCTCCCTCAGCAGGGACAAAGTGAAAGCTCGTGGGGTGGTTTCTGGGCTGGGGCACTGGACCAGGCAACTGGTGGCATCCAGCATTTATGGAACAAATGATGCTGGTACCCAGGGATGCCATGGGACTACTCCCACCTGGGGTAAACGTCATTCAGACAATGAGGGGATGCCCCCCAGATTCAAGAGAGTGCCACCCTGTATTAGGCCATTCTCACACTGCTACAAAAAAATATCTGAGACCGGGTAATTTATAAAGAAATGAGGCTTAATTGCCTTATAGTTCCACAGGCTGTACAGGAAGCATGATGCTGGCATCTGCTTGGCTTTTGGGGAGGCCTCAGGAAACTTCCAATCATGGCAGAAGGGGAAAGGGAAGCAAGCATGTGTGTTTTGTTTGTTTGTTTGTTTGTTTTTGAGACAGAGTTTCGCTCTTGTTGCCCAGGCTAGAGTGCAGTGGTACGATCTCAGCTCACTGCAGCCTCCACCTCCCAGGTTCAAGCGATTCTTCTGCCTCAGCCTCCTGAGTAGCTGGGATTGCAGGCATGTACCACCATGCCTGGCTGATTTTTGTATTTTTAGTAGAGACGGAGTTTCTCCATGTTGGTCAGGCTGGTCTCGAACTCCTGACCTCAGGTGATCTGCCCACCTCGGCCTCCCAAAGTGCTAGGATTACAGACATGAGCCAGCATGCCCAGCCTGAAGCAGGCATGTCTTACATGGCTGGAGCAGGAGGAAGTGGGGGCGGGGGATGTGCCACACACTTTTAAACAACCAGATGTCACTAGAACTAACTATTGCAGAGATGGCACCAAGCCATGAAGGATCCACCTCCATGACCCAAACACCTCCCATTAGGCCCCACCTCCAAGACTAGGGACTACAGTTCAACAAGAGGTCTGGGCAGGAACAAATACCCAAACTCTATGGTAGTCCAGAGGCTGTGTTACTGAGGTTTTGCTTTTAGTTTGCTGACGAGGCAGCAAGGAGTTTCATGGCCCAGTTTGAAAGTATTTAGAAGAATGAGGCAGTCACCATAACCACTGTCCAGGGTTAGGCCCTAAGCTGTTGCAAATTGGGGCTGGAAACTTTGCTTTATTCAACAGCGTATATCAAGGACCTACTACGTACTAGGCCCTAACCCTGATGCTGGTAGTCCATTTTATTTTTCTGGATCAGTCACCCTCCCTCGGCTCTAGTTCTCTGCCAATGATGACATCACAAGTTCCTCTTTAACCTCTCCTAGATAAACTCCAGAGGCCTCCGCAGTCTGCCTGCTCCACCCGCTTTCTCAGCTTCTCAGGAGTTGGAAGGATTTGGGTTGAAGTTCCACTCCCTGCATGAGCAGATGTGTCATTATCTTGCCCCCAAATTCCCCAGCCTGATGGTCCCCCAGGAACCTCATGCAGTCAGCGGGCTGGTCCCAGCTCTGTCCTGACCAGCAGCATGGGCCAGGGTGGGCAAGGAGGGAGGCACAGTCAGGGTTTATACACTCAGGGGGTGCGGCCCTTCCTGCAGAATAAGTTACGCGTTTCATCTGGAGGAGACACAGCAGGGTCCGCTGACAGTGCCGTTTCTTTCTTGGCAGCGTCCAGCTCTCCCGCAAGTGGCTGCAGATCAAAGCAAGCAGCGGAAACCTCTGGGCGCCACAGCCACCCGGGGACCGTAAAGCTGAACACCGCGCGGCGGGAGGAGCTCCGGCCGACAGAAATGCACCCTCTCCCCATTTCCAGGGTCAAGCCCCACTCCCAGCCCTGTGGGAGGAGGGAGCAGGAAGAACCCAGTGTGCGGGGCCAGAGTGCCTGGCTCGAAATCAGTCTTGGTTCCCCCTGTGTGGCCTTTGGCAGGTGATTCGCCCTCTCTAGGCCGCAGTTTTCTCCTCTGTAAAACTGGAGTTTTAGCACCAGGAGTGAGGGACCAGGAGTGGCACACGTGGGTGCTCCACAGGTGCCAGTTTCTTCCTCAGTGGCCCCTATAATCAGTTGCTCAAGCCATACCAGAAGTCTCTAGTGGTTTATCAGAATCTGAACTTCAGTGTCACAGCTGGGTTTGGCCGGCATGGGTATTGCGATGTGGAAAGAAACGAGAATAGAGGGATGGCAGGGGCACCTTGAATGCTTCCTAGGGGCATCTGGATTTCGCCCTGGAGGCAGCAGGGGGCACAAAAACACTGTAAGCAGGGGCACCATTTGTGTCCTGAGCAAGCAGTGATCTCTGAGGGTAGGCATTTTAGAATCTGCTGGTGCAGTCTGGGTGCCATGGCTCACACCTGTAATCCCAGCACTTTGGGAGGCTGAGGCAGGAAGATCGCTTGAGCCCGTAAGTTGGAGACCAGCCTGGGCAACATGGCAAAATCCCATCTCTACAAAAAAATACAAAAAAAAAAAAAAAATTAGCTGGGCACGGTGGAATCTGCTGGTGCAGTCTGGGTGCCATGGCTCACACCTGTAATCCCAGCACTTTGGGAGGCTGAGGCAGGAAGATCGCTTGAGCCCGTAAGTTGGAGACCAGCCTGGGCAACATGGCAAAATCCCATCTCTACAAAAAAATACACAAAAAAAAAAAAAAATTAGCTGGGCACGGTGGCACATGCTTGTAGTCGCAGCTACTTGGGAGGCTGAGGTGGGAGGATCACCTGAGCCCAGAAAGTCAAGGCTGCAGTGAGCCGTGAGAGATTCTGCACTCCAGCCTGGGGGACAGAGTGAGACCCTGTCTCTAAATAAATAAAAATTTTTAAAAATCATGATTAAAAAAAAAAATACTGCCTGTTGAACAGGTCTGGGAAAAAAATTCTACTGATGCATGCAGAGAATCTGCTAGAACTTCTGCAGCTTTTCAAAGAAGATCACCACGGTATTTTCTCCCTCCTCACAGTTGGATGAGCTCAGTGTACAAATGTGAATGGAGCACTGGGCTGCTGACCCGGCATGGGCTTGGCCTGGTGCAGGGATGGCTGAGCTGGGGTCCTGTGCAGGCCACTGCCCTCCTCTGACCTGAGTCTCCTCGTCTGGAGAAAATGGAGATCATCCCCCCCTAGCTCCAGCGTGGCAGTGAGTTTGGTTATTCATTCATGGAAGGAAAGGCCCTTTGTAACTGTACACGAGGAATTAGCAAAGTCATCATTGCCGTACACTGAAAAAAAATACCAGGTCTCACCATTGTGCAACCACAATACAAACCAAGTGCGGCATGTGGCCTTTGGACTCAGATTGAACAAACTGTAAAAAGACACTGTTAGAGAAACGCCGGGCTAGTGGAAGATATTGAGGAATTGTCAGTGTTATTAGATGTGCTGGCAGTATTATGACTACGCTTCCAAAAGTCTTACTCCTAGAGACAGGTAGAGAACAAGCTGAAGTATCTTCATGTGAACTGACATATCTGAGATACACTCTAAAGGAATCCAGGGAAACTGACAATAGGAAGAATACGGGGAGGAGGTGAGAAGAGCAGAATATTGATCACTGCTGGGGTAGGCATCAGGGAGGGATTCATTATACTGTTCTCTCTACTGTGTATATATTTGACATTTTCCATAATCAAAGTTGTTTTAAAAGATTTTTTTAAATGGCTTTCGGAGTCTAAGGCTGGAAGATCTGTTGAGGCTAGGAATTCAAGACCAACCTGGGCAACATAGGGAGACTCCCATCTCTACAAAAAAAAAGAAAAAAAAGAAAACATTAGGCGGGCATGGTGGCTCAGAAGGCTGAGGCGGGACGATCACTCGAGCCCAGGAGTTCAAGGCTTCAGTGAGCTATGATTGCACCACTGGACTCCAGTCTGGGTGACAGTGCAAGACCTCATCTTAAAAAAAAAAAAAAAAAAAAAAAGGCCGGGCGCAGTGGCTCACACTTGTAATCCCAGCACTTTGGGAGGCCAAGGTGGGCGGATCACAAGGTCAGGAGATCAAGACCATCCTGGCTAACACGGTGAAACCCCATCTCTACTCAAAAAAAAAAATACAAAAAATTAGCCGGGCGTGCTGGCGGGTGCCTGTAGTCCCAGCTACTGGGGAGGCTGAGGCAGGAGAATGGCATGAACCCAGGAGGCAGAGCTTGCAGTGAGCCGAGATCGTGCCACAGCACTCCAGCCTGGGTGACAGAGCGAGACTCCGCCTCAAAAAAAAAAAAAAAGATTTTTAAAATGTTAGAGATGGAAATAGGTTTTCTGGCCAGCAATGGAGCATAATTCTGGAGACCCCAGGTAGAATCAGAAGGAAAAGTTGCAGCAGATGCTTGGATCTCATTCTCACCCCTCACAGCCTGGTGGCCATCTGGGGGAGGGAGGAGGAGACAGGGACGTTGCTGGTACCCACTGCCCCGGAAGCCCTGGTGAGTTCTCCAGGATCCCACAGCAATCCCCAGGCTGCGGGGTGCCGAGCACGCAGGGCAACCCCTCTCCCAGAGGCAGATGGAGCGGGGAGGATTCTCCATCAATACTTCCCAATAAAAGGCCTCCACTTCAGGCGGATGTAAACTCAGCATCCACGCCCCTCCCAGGGTTGCCGGACGCCTTGCTGAACTTCACTTACCAGCTGGGCAGGTGTGGTAGAAGCACCTCTCCCACGCTTTCAGAGCTTGGGCCTCCCACCAGCCCCTGAGCTCCTGCAGAGAGGCAGCTGAGAGCTCCATGGATCTGCACAGGTCTCTTGCCACCAGAGCCTCACTTCCCTGCGCCATCCTGTATCCGTTGGGGTGTGGCTTAGCTCCTTTACGGATGACTTTCTCCTTGCCTGTCAAAGCTGAAAATCAATGCCTGCCATCCATTTCTGATTTAACCCCAACCTCAGTTAGCAATACTAGATCATGTCATTAGAAAAAGAATTGGCTGGGTGTGGTGGCTCATGCCTGTAATCCCAGCACTTTGGGACGGTGGGGCAGGCAGATCACTTGAGGTCAGGAGTTCGAGACCAGCCTGGCCAACGTGGTGAAATCCCATCTCTACTAAAAATACAAAAATTAGCTGGGTGTGGTGGTGCACGCCTGTAGTCCCAGCTACTCGAGAGGCGAGGCAGGTGAATCACTTGCACCTAGGAGGCAGAGGTTGCAGTGAGCCGAGATTGTACCATTGCACTTCAGCCTGGGCAACAGAGCAAGATTCTTTAAAAAAAAAAAAAAAAAAAGAAAAGAAAAAGAAAAAAGAAAACAAAGACCAGGTGCAGCGGCTCATGCCTGTAATCTCAGCACTTTGGGAAGCTAAGACTGGCAGATCATCTGAGGTCAGGAGTTTGAGACCAGCATGGCCAACATGGTGAAACCCCATCTCTACTAAAAATACAACAAAATTAGCTGGGCCTGGTGGCGGGTAACTGTAATCCCAGCTACTCGGGAGGCTGTGGCAGGAGAATTGCTTGAACCGGGGAGGTGGAGGTTGCAGTGAACCAAGATCGCGACATTGCACTCCAGCCTGGGTGACAAGAGCAAGATTCCATCTCAAAAAAAAAAAGGAATCATGAGGTTTCCCTTGAATGCTTTCCCTTGCTGTGGTATTTAAGAACATTCCAGGAGGCAGACAGACACTCTCCTTCCTCTAAAGATGCCTCATTGAGAAGCTAGACAGTTACACGCTTGGTACAGCTGATAACCCTGCTGCAGGCTGAGCCCCCACTGCTGCCACTCACAGGAGCTCTGGGCATTTGGAAACTGGAATTCCTGAGTTTTCAAGGCACTCAGCCGCTCTCTGCCCCGCAGTCAGGATGATCTTTGCAAAATGCAAAGCTGATCTCATCCCCTCCCATCTACCTCCATGTCAGCTCCAAGCAGGTGAGTCCTCCCTAGCGTTGCTCCCTGCTGCTATGGCCTGAATGTCTAATCCACCCCACCTCCCACCAAATTTATATGTTGAAATCCTAACCCTCAGTGCGCTAGTGTGAGGAGGTGGGGCTTTGGGGTGGTGATGAGGTCATGAAGGTGGAGGCCTCAGAGACAGGATTAGTGTCCTTATAAAAGAGACTCCCGACGGGCCCCTCACCCCCTCCACCGTGTGAGGACCCAATGAGAAGGCACCATCTAGGAACCAGGAAGTTAGCCCTCACCAGACACCCAATCTGCTGGTGCTTTGATCTTGGACTTCCAGACTCCAGAATAGTGAGAACTACATTTGGGTTCTTGGTAAGCTCCCCAGTGTACAGTATTTCGTTACAGCAGCCCACATGCACTAAGACACACCAGCACCTCAGGGCCTTTGCACACCCTGTTTTTGTTGCCAAGGGTGTCTTTCCTCTTCAATCCCCCTGACTAATGCCAACCAGCCTTCAGGTCTCAGCTGCCCTTATGGGGCCAACATATTATAGTCTGCTGTCACACTGCTAATAAAGACATACCTGCGACTGGGTAATTTATAAAGGAAAGAGGTTTAATTGACTCATAGTTCAGCACGGCTCAGGAGACCTCAGGAAACTTACAATCACGGCAGAAGGGGAAGCAAACACGTCCTTCTTCACATGGCAGCAGCAAGGAGAAGTAGAATGAACAAAAGGGGGAAGCCCCTTATAAAACCATCAGATCTCATGAGAACTCACTATCATGAGAACACCAGAAGGGTAACCACCCCCATGATGCTATTACCTCCCACCAGGTCCCTCCCGTGACACGTGGGGATTATGGGAACTACAATTCAAGATGAGACTTGGGTGGAGACACAGCCACACCGTATCAGCCGCCATCTCCCAAGCCCCCAGTGTACGTTGTTATAACGTTTGTCACAGTTGCAGTATCTTCCTGATTCATGTGACTATTTGATCAGTGTTTCCCTTTCCCCCTAAGATCACAGACTTCCACAACGGTGAGACTCCACCTGCATTTTTTTTTTTTTTTTTTTTGAGACAAAGTCTCACTCTGTCACCCAGGCTGGAGTGTAGTGGCGTGATCTTGGTTCACTGCAACCTCCACCTCCCGGGTTCAAGCAATTCTCTGCTTCAGCCTCCCGAATAGCTGGGATTACAGGCGCCCTCCATCTGCATCTGCTCTCCTTGTGTCCAGCCCTAAGAACTTGTGAATGGGTGAATGTGTTCTCCCTGCAAACCTGGTATTCTGTTCTCCTGAACCACCTTGTTTTAGCGGAAGTGTTTGATTGTAAAGGATATAATAAGATGATAGAAACTCTGAAAATTAATAAAAAGGGTAAAGTAAACATGCTGAAAACTCTACTACAGGCTGTTTTCTGTGGACATTTTTCACAACTGACAGCATGCCTTAGGTTTGATTTTACATCTTACTCTGTGAGCAAGAAGGTCACAGAGTTAAACAACTCATGCCATTCATGCCAGTAAGATATTCTAAAATCTTGGCCGGGCACGGTGGCTCACGCCTGTAATCCCAGCACTTTGGGAGGCCGAGGCGGGCGGATCACGAGG